>NC_091392.1:143363604-143738604 GCF_032191515.1 Phaenicophaeus curvirostris | reverse complement strand
CTGCTTTCTTCATCTGCCTCAACTGAGCCTACTGCTACCTCCTGAGGTGCCTCCTACCTCTCTGAAGACTAGTAGTGCCTGAGACTATATCCAGCTCTTGGTTAGAGGGTCCAGGAGAAGATGGATGGCACTGTCTCTGTGAGAGATAAGGTTTGACTATGTAATGAATTTTTTAAAGTTTCGATTGACCTTGGGAAAAGAAGAGATGGTAGCTTCTCTCTCATTGAGGCTAGGGCCAGGTCTGAAAAACTGTTCAGCAGTACTTCATCCAGTTGTTACAGCAGGAGATGAAAGCTAGGAATCTTTCACCAAGATGAGACCTCAGTTCCACACAGGATTCATGATCAACAGATTGACCCACGATCAATCCAAGAAGCATTCTCATTCAAACACACAAAATCTACTGATTTTTGAATGGCAGGCGTTAGTGGACTTATTTGAAACTCTACTCAAGGGAAGGAAATAAAGATATAACTCTTTTCTTTCTTCAATTTATTAGAAAAAAAATCTGTGAAAGGGACCATTTCCACTTGCATGCTGACTGTTGAAGGCTTCCTGTGTAGGAAGAGTCTCATCTTTGAGGGAGTAACTCTGCCAACACAACCATCATCAAGTCAGAAGAAAATCTGAAAAAGCAGGTCAGTAAAAGTTTACTGAGAATCCACATTTTACTTCCATGAGTGCTACAGTCTACAGGAAGGCAAATATTAAGGGTCTACAACCTATACTCCACTGACTCCTACTTCCATCCACACATTCAGTGAAAATTTTATTGCTCCAATAGACCTAATATTTCATGTAGCATCATATTATACCATGACAAATACTGTTGACTTGCGGCCTAAGTGTAGAGAGCAGAGTAAGGAGTTTCCATTTTGCCCACATTATGAGCTCCATTGAGAACCCCATATAATTAAAATCACCAAATATTCAGAAGTCCAGTGGGCAGGATAAACTGAAGGACAGTGACTCTCCGTGTGTGAATTTGAGTGCAAAAGGATTTTCATGGTGAGAAGGGACTAATCCTTGAGTAACGTGACCCAACTATAATTATTTTATTAATACTGTAATTAATTAGGAAATACATTCCATCTCCTATATCTTTATCCACCTTCCATTGTACTATGACAAATTAAATGTATTTAAAATGCACTTCAGATTACAAAATGTTCTACAAGGACAACAAGATTCAGTAGTATCCAAATGATGACAAAATAATAAACAGTTACTTGCTGAAAACAGCACTGAACTTTTACAAAAATAAGGCTGCGATGCCATTCAGCAAGACCTGGACTGGCTGGAAAGTTGTGCAGAGAGGAACCTAATGAAGCTCATCAAAGGCAAGTGTAGGGTTCTGCAACTCAGAAAGAATAACCCACTACACCAATACAAGTTAGGATTGACCAGCTGGAAAGCAGCTCTGCAGAGAAGGACCTGGGAGTCCTGTTTTGGTTTTCAAAGTGCCTCCTCAGCTATGCCTCAGTCATCTTGGGAAGTACTTCTTTTTTCACACTCAGAGCCAAGAAATTCTCATGAAAGGTGAGATTTAGAAGATAAGGAGATGGAGTCTTGACTAGACAGTGAAGCCATTGGACATGCCTTTGTCCTTTAGCTGGATTAACATAAGCCCTGAAACCTTAGAAAGAGATCTCCAGGACTGAGTCAATGTGGCATACATTTCCCCAAAAAAGAAAACTGCTTAAACTAAACTTTTGCCTGATAAACTTGACAGTCACTTTTTCTTTTTTTCATTAAAAATAAAGGAAAAGAAAAAATAGTGGTGAGGGAACATGTAGAAAAAGCAGATTCCTTAGAAGAATTACTGAAACAACTATTCATAATTAATTATTGTGTTCACCTAGATGCTGACAGGACACAAAACAGATGAAGCGGAAAAGCTGCTTCTCCTAGAAGTAGGATACAATATATCTTAATATTTAAGAAGAAGAAATCAGAAAATGGGAGGACTGCAATGGAGTGAAGAGCTGACAAATACAGTCATGAATGAGAAAGGCTGCGCTGCACAGGCTAGGATGAAATAAGTGAGAAAACTGGCTGTGGTAGAGAACTATGAAGCTTTCTATAAGTGTGATGGTTTGGACTTGGTCAGAACTGGAATGAGACCCTTGACACTGAGACGATAATCCAGGGTAAATCTTTCTCATCTATCACATGCCCTCATAAGTGTTGGTTTCAGGAAAATTGGCATCACAGAAAAATTCTTAAAAATGTAAATGTAGGCATATAAATAAAGAGAAAGCTGATTACAAAAAGATACCTGATAGCTTTTGTCTGAGATTCAAGTTAAAGGGTATAAATAATTCCCATAGCATGATTGCACAATAAAGTAAAAAAACTCCTCAAGGAGAATGTTATATATTTCATTTATTATACATCACTCTTATGTTTACAACTGAAATACATCTTTCCTTGGGGACTGTACCATCATTTATTTTAAATCAATGTTTAAAATTAAATGGTAATCCTCAAGAGAGTGGAAACTCTTCAGTTACCAGCCCTTCCAATTGGAAATCTTTCTTTCATGTTTCTATTTAATACTCAGTCCAGGGTTTGAAATTAATTAAAAGATATCCTTTCTCTAATCTTTTGATTATTAGCTTCAAAGTTGGTTTTCTTTGTAAATACAAAGTATTATAATATTTTCATCTTTTAGCAGTATACCCAAATTGTTATGAAGTGTACAAACTGTATTATCTTCTGACCAATAATCAAAGAAGAAGGGTCTGGTGGGGGCAAATTATGGATTCTTGTTTAGGAACCATCACCTGATGTGTAACTAGTGCATTTATAGTGTTTAATAGTTGTTTCCCACTATCAAAATAAAATACAAGGGGAAACTGTTAGTAGGATGCAGTGTTTATTGTCACTTAATTCATTGTTCTTATGCATCTTGGAACAGGGCTTTACCTCATGGTGTTCAATGGCCATTTACACTTGTAGAAGGTACCTTTTTGTTAGACCAAGTACTGCACTGGGGGAAAATACAGCCGCCCCTTCAGAGTCTGCAGAGGTCAGGTCTGGCCTACATATGGAGTTAGGAAATCTGCTCTACAAATGTTTGTCATCTATTCATGTTTTTCATCTCCTATTAACATCCTGACCCTCTCATAGTGTGCTTGACCTGGTATTTTGCCTGTACGATTTACATGGGAGAAACGCAGAACTTTAGCAGCTAGAACTACCAATGCAATGTATTTCAGCATCTTCACACAAGATTTCAAAAAGAAAAGAATAAATAAAACTCCTGGCTGATAAAAATATATTCAAAATCAGTGGACCCACATAGCCTAAAGACTATTTTGTCCATGTTCTAGACCATTTGATCTTTGGCACTCCCATGGGCACTGGCCTGTAGAAAAATAGCTCTGAAGTACTAATAACCCCGAACTTGCCTTTGTGCTGTCCTGCTCTTATGCATTCATGAGGTCTTACTGTCATTCAAGGAGTCCATAAGGATACTCACCTCTGATTGTAGAAATAGGGATTTACTGAATACTGCCCATACATGTTTACTAAAAATAAACCTCTCGTGCTCAAATATGGATTTAAAACCTGCACCAGGGCTTTCTACTGAAAAGAGAACTCAGACATGCGTGACACCTTACTGTGGGCTCAGGCTTTCATTTGGATAGGGTTTGCTAAAGACTATGGCTCTTCCTTAACATGGTATTTATATTTTTACACAGCTCTGCAACTACCAATGTGGACTGACAGCATACAGGCGATAGAAAGCTCCAAAAACCTACTTTGAGTCTGCCTTTAAGCTTTTGAGGGAAGTATAGCCAGTACATGCCTTTACAAAGCAAGCAAAGTGTGACTACAGGGATGTACTTTTTTTCAGAAGAAAAGAGTAAAAAATTGTGCACATATATAAAAGTCTGCTAATGAGGTCACACTTCACTCAGTGCAACTAGAAATACAGTTTTCTGATACTTAAGGAAAACTGTTAATATAATAAGACTTTTATCAAAGATTAGTTTGAAATGGAAGTTGCTAATAAGCTAGGATAGAAAGTAACTAGAACAGTAAAGGTAACATATCGGAACAGCAACTTTCACATAATTTGAAGACTTTTGTTCTTTCATGTCACATTAGTGACTTTCGTATACCTTTTTGCAATTTTCATATGGTATTAGTGACATTTGCGTCTTAGGAGCAACTTTTCATATGTGCTCTCAGAGAGACTTTTGGCATGTGCTGGCAGCTTTCATATTTTATTTAGGATTTTAACTTACTGTCAAATGTTCCATTCCACAAAGATGAAAAGGAAGTCATTGATGCTGTACTTCTTAAACTTCTTAATAAAAGGGTGGATAAGTATAGCTGCAGTTCAAGAAAAAGAAAATCCCACACCTCTGTTGCATTTGGGGGAGCAACGTGTCTGATCCCTGAAACCTGCAGCTCTGCAAATGTAAAATTATATTTTATGGTTAATTAAAACTACCCATAGGAAAGTGATCCCTGAAGCACTCTCAGAAAGTAAATAGAAAAGGAATCAGAAAGTTGGTGGCTGTTTTTCTCCCCTGAGCAGACTATTCATCCCACTGTAAGACCGCAGAGTGAATGAATGATGGAATATTTGACTGATGTAATTTATGGTGTTCCATATGACAGCCTATTTCAGACTGCTTGAGGTTTTTACAGTCTATGGTAGTGGTACCTGCTGCTGAAACAAGAGATTACTCTCCCTGGACAGACAGTAATTTAATAGTACAACTGTGTAGCTAGCCACCTCCTACTGTATCTCACCACCCACTCCAGTCAGCTTTTGATAGATAGGCCTCAGCACTTGGAATATGAAGCGCTATGTATCCTGCTCACAGTCTTAGGAGATACATCAAAGGGGAAAAACTGGAAGGAAAATAAATAAATAAAAGTGCTCATAAAGTCAAGTAAGCACTGGTTCTCAATTTTGTTGTTTTTACTGAACATATGGAATGAAAGCATGAACTGCTGCACCATATATTGGGTTCTGCTGGCTTTTCAGGCATATGCTCAACACTGGTAAGATTTCTGGTCTTAGTTTTTAATTTTCTTTTATTTTTTTACTGTTTGACCACAGAATTATCTCAATTCTCCATAAAGACAGATTCTAAGAATCAAAGATGTAACCTGGCCTTTTTTCTAATATAGAAGTGTGTTATTAACTCTCTGCATAAGAGCAAGAAGTGTGTGAATTTGTCAGCGGGAAAAAGAAGGTTCATTTATTTCCTGGAGCCACAGTCAAAAATTTTAATTGTCAGACCTGTATGTATGCACAGGCTTTCAGTAGGTCTCCCTTCATCCAGGTGACAAGGGGGTCAAGTTCCTCATTGATGATTGCAGAAAAGTTCAGTTGCTGTGGGTAAATGTAGCAGCGGCACATTGGGGTTTTCCTGACAGTAGTAGGAGAGATGAGTGGGACTTGCATTGTCTTCTCAGCCACCACAGTTTCCATCAGAGAGAGGGTGAAACCAGAGGTGGGTTATATTCAAGGTGCTGAGACGAGACCAGAAAGGCTTAGGAAATGGATACATGCTGAGGAGGGTCAGATGATCCTGGGGTGTCTCTCATGAATGCGCACAACTTTTTTCTCCATTAGAGTCCAAGATCTGAGCTCCTGTAGAAGGATGGTGGTAGCTGCAGTTCTGTGGGGTCATTTCTCCCTTCTTGAAAGGTTTCAAAGCCCGTAATCCTCAAGCTCCAAATAAGCCTGAGCAGGGCACTGTTGGAGATGTACCACTGTGTAGGTAAAAATCTTTGATTTTAGCAGGTCAATGAAAAGAAAAAGAGGCTCTGATGCAGCCACAGCATGGCATGGCATGGAAGGTCTCTGTCCTGGTCCCTGTTAGGATGACTGTCCCACTACCTTCTCCAGCAACAACTTAAAGGGTCTATGGAGATTTCCTACCAACAAGAGTTCAGCATCAGCTGAATGGTGGTTTCCTAAATCTCCTTTCATGTCCAGGGAAAGTTTGCAGTGGGATAGTTAATGGATAACCCCCAGTTTTCGCTCTGTTTTGCACCACATAGGCATGTAACCAACTTGGTGATCCCTGGATCACCAGTATTTAGCCTCATAACTAAAGCTAAACCAGTGATAAGGTGGAGAGATCACCTGCTTAGAGCCAAGTTTCACTGTTTCTGGCTGCAAGAACAGCAAAAACACTTCTCTCTAACTACTATTTCATGTTCCTTTTTCACTTCTTGAAACTACTTAATTTTATCCTTTCCAACCACAGCACAGGAAAAAAAAAGGCTTTCAGAATAGCCAGGGGAGCTTTCCTGGTGCAAATACTCCCATGAATAAATATTCATGGTAGGATTTACTTTGCTTTTGCTTTTCTGTGAACATTTCTCTGAATAAATTCTTACTCTTCTAGATCTTTGTGAATTAGCAAAAAGCTGAGTAAATCAATGGATTTTATTTGCAAGAATGTCTGCGAATCCTTCCTCTACTTTCTGCCATGACTTTAATTTTGTCTTGTGGCCCAATATTCAAAAGGAAAGTAACAAATATGCTTTCTTACCTCTTGCACACACATGTATCAGCAATTGATTAAGGATGGGACAGGCTAGAGCAAAAAACACTTGGACAGCTGCAGGTATAATTTGCTACTAATAATGAGGTGAAGGAACATCCAGCAACATTTATTCTCTAAGGATGCCATTTGGCATCTGCCAATCACTTCTGCGAGGATTTCAGTGCTCACAAGCCCCACTGAACTCAGGTGTGCTGAAGAGTTCCCAGGTGTGCTTAGCAGCTTGCAGAATCAATCCTTAAGCGTACGGCTGCATGAGCAGAGCTCCACTCTCAGCAGCAGCCACAGGGGAGACTGCGCTATCAAACAATCCTCGCTGAATAAAATCTGGGTTATGTCTTCAGCCTTCTGCAGACATTGTGCTGTGATGTCCTTACACAGGGAAATGGCTTTAGGCTAAGAAGAGCACACGGAGCATCTAATCTAGGCACAAGGAAAAACAGGAGCTTTACTTCACAGTCTTCCTCACTGCTTATTAGGAGGCTCCACGTCCTTGGTGCTGCAGCCAGATCTCCTGCATTGCAAGCTTTCTGCTAATAAAGCCCATGCTGCAACTCTGAGCCCTCAGATACTGTTTACAACCTCCCAAAAGGTTTTTTGCACTTTCCCTTGGTTCATCCAACCTGTATTATGTTTGGTATTGCATCTCCCAATGTTACTTCCCAGAAGCCTAGGACTTCTATGCTCCCAAAAAGGCAAAAAGCCTTTTCTAGCCTGCACCATGCTTAACATTACTACTGTCCTCTCAGATGTCCTTGAACCCTCAGAAATTTTTTTAATTTATTTTTGCCTCCCTAATCCACAGCTGTTTTAACCTCCACATAAATGTTGTCTTAAATATTTCCCTATGTGCCCGAGAGCCCCAGACTCTGATTTCCAGGTTTCTGATCATCATATTTGATCTCTATTTTTCTTTTAACTGCTAAAGAAACAAAATCCATACTCAACTCTTTCCCCCCCACCTCCAACTCTTCACCCTCTGCCCCCTGTCCAGCAGGGAAATTTTAAGAACTACAAAACTGTGTCGATGCTGTATTTTCAATATCAACTTCATATTACTTTGGGAAAATACCAATAAATTCACAGATTTTAAAACATTTAGACTTGATCAATTTAATCACTGTCTGCCAGTACAGTCTTTTAGATTTAGACTACCCCTTCGAAGGAATTTTCTCTGTAATACTCTCTGGCAGTATTAAGAGGCATCAAATGTCATTCTCTAAGAATAATGACTTTGACAGATTGTTTTACTTTATCTTTTAGAACAACTTTCCTTTCTAAGAAAAAAGTGCTTATTCACACACTTGGTAGTTTTAAAAACTGAACTTTGTTTGTTAGCCACAGGGCAGGTACGCTGCAGACACCAGCAAAACAACAAATACCATATATTTCCTGGCTAGTGGCTCTTAAGTGTGACTTGACATGATCAGCAGCAGAGTCTAAACGGCAAGTCATATCTCCTAAATTTGGCCTGCCTAGGTGAACAGCTGACATTTATGCTAGCTTTAGGTGTCATTAATTTTTTCTCAATGTTAGGTGCCTTCTCCCATAGGATCTCGAGAGCAGGAGTGGTATTCTTCTCACCTGGATGTCTCTGAGAGAGGGTACATACCAGGCCAAACCAAATTCAGCATGATAGTCCACAGAAACCCATCCAACAAAGAACTATCTCATTTGTGGCATCAAGATAGCACAGGTTTCTCACCGTTAGTGTACCAATTTTCACATTCTTAAAGGGGATTTCAAGGCGCAATGCCACCCTTTGCTCATGTCAGCACTCTTGATCAGCATGGGAGCACCACAGGCTGGATCTTAACTGCTGAATATAGGCTAACATTGAGGCTAGATATTAGCAATGTGAAGTGTCATACGAGGAGAAATGAGAAAAATATTCATCTGAATTCTATGAATACTTGTGTCATGTCATATTCCGTGACACACAGGGAACACCTCAGTGAGCTTATATTGCAGCCATCTGAGCTCAGGAATGTTGTAATGGGCTAGCATGATGTCACTGAGACTATGTTGATTGTACCAGAGAAATACTATTCTGTTGGCTGGAGACATAAAAGAAATGCTGAGAAATGTTGCTTGATCTTACCTACCTCCGCTTTAGGGTGCTACCAGCTTTCTTTACCTTCTTTATTTTGAAATTAATTTGAAATCCATTTGTAATAAACTGTTCGGTGATGCTTCCTAATGTTCAGACTAACATGCACTGATAGCAGATGTTGCTGATTATTATTTCTATTATTATGAAAAAAAAGCATATTTAAAAAAAATCTGATTTATTCTTGCTTGTTAAATGTCCAAATGCAGATAAATAATATTTTGGAATCACCCATAAATCACCGACATATTTTGCTGAAGTCAAGCTCTTCAGTTTATTTGCCAATGATTCCTTCTTCTTCCTCTTTATGTCCCTCCACCTCCTGTGATCTTTCCTGTGCCTGCTTTCTGCTATCAGTTCAGGCAGGGCAAGAATGTCCGATGAAGTACTTTAATGTTGTTTGAAGTTATAAGTCTTGGTTCTCATTGTTGTGTGTATTTTTTAACCTCCCCAAGTATAAAGGGTAAGATTATTTTTCTTTATTATTGCAAATACAAAGAAAACAGTATAAAATCTTAAAGGAGCAGCTGCTCTGCAAGGACTTTATGAGTGTCCACAGTACTGCTGCAGAGTGAGCATCTGTCACTCAAGAAAATGTCATCTACGTCATCTCACCCAACCAAATCCATTGTGCAATCAGAGTGGAGAAAGCACTTATTTAGAAAGGTTTATGGGCTGATGTCTGTTTGAATGAGCAACATCTGGGCGAGGATGGGCAGGATGCACATTCTTACTCAACTAAGCTAGTGCATCTTAATAGGAAAGAGTGTGTTTTAATTGAAAAGAAAACCCCAACTGAAATCTTGAAACAAATGCCACCACTTCCACATTTTTAAATCACATTATTTTCTAAATTTGAATTGGAAAGAAATCCAGCTTTCAGAAAAATGCATCAATAATCTTTAGGGGTCACGGTTTATCATTCATGGTATAACCATAGCAGATATTTGAGGCAAATATCGTGTTATTTTTCTTGGACTTCTTAATCAAATCACCTCTTCAGGAAAATAATCCTACCCATTAAAAATATCTTGCACAGAACTAGGAATTGAGAAAGTCTTGTGTGGATACGAATACATTGGATTCAGAACTTATTTTGATATTGAGTTACTATGTGTACATACCTGTCAAAATATAAAGCAAAAATACTATTAGAACGTGTGAAAATTATGGGTGTTAGAGGAAGAATTTTTAAAAAAGTATATATATGTGAGATAATCTTACCTGTGCCAGTTAAATACTGGTGTAAATCTACTGATTTTACTATTGTAAATCACATTCTACCTCCTTAAGTAGGACTAATCAGCACTAATTAAGGAACTTTCTTATTTTACTTCCACATTTTAAGATTACCTTTTCAATTCTTATTATGTATACAGCAGTTGCCTTGTTAACATGTGCCACCATAGGTTAAAAAGCACTCAGTAGAGTGATTTGTCTGTTTCATATCTTGGCTTTGTTGTTGAAAATTTTTCATTTGCTTTTGCTTTGAAGTGCAGAGCAGCACCCTTTCACTCATCCACCTTTTTTGAAGGCAAAATTTAAATCACAAGAATTTATTTTCTTTGCTAACAAACATTTCTTCTTGAGAATTTTTATCACCTTTAGATATAACTTTTTTTTAAAGATACAAATTAAATCAGAGTGTTATGATACTTCCCAGAGGAATTTTGCCTTCATTTACAGAGACAATGTCATACTTTCCCTCATTCTTTTACCTAAATAAAGAAAAAATGTAAAAATGACTGATTGCTAAATCACTAGCTGATAATCTAACAGATCAGTGGATATTTTTGTACTTGAAGATGTCTTAAAGCATATACATGTATATACACAAATATATATTAGTCTCTCTCCACATACCACATGTAGAGATATAGAACTCATCTAACCCTTTTGCCCCAAGAAATCTTTTGCTTTAGAATAAAACCCACAGTTTCTTCTCCACCAGAAGTTTTTGCAATTGCACACTAAAGATTATGAGGTACTTTTTCTGCAGAGCTCTGATCAGCAGATTTGATACTTGGATTTAGATCAATTTTTTCTTATGGCAAATCTATATGTTATTCTACTTCTTCATTTGGTACTATTTGCTGAGTGGCTGTTACTTGGGAGCAAAGGTCAGTATCTTGCTGTTGGAGCAGCCGAGTAATCTTTTACTCCTCATAAGGGTAGTCAGAGATATTAAATCACAGTTGACGTACCTGAAGCACAGCAACTTCATCCATATTTTATCTGCTGTAAATTTAATACCACAGCACTTTTTAGGGTGATGTATTTATTAACTGGCTGGGGATGAGCAGTACAGAAATTCAGTTTGTTCAGGAAAATAAAATGAAGACACTCTGACAAGTTTATGAAGTAAGCACAATAGCTATTTATTACTTTTTAAACACGCAGTGCACCTAAATGTTTTTAACAGTGTTTGCCCAAATAAATGAATAAAGCTTCCCAAATCATCTCTGTTTACTTTTCTTTTGAATTTTAATAAAGTTTTTGCTTTATTTTAAAAAGCACATCGCAGCTTCCTTCAGAATAAAATGCATTCTTTATGGAAATAAACATAGCTAAGTGTTCAGATAAGCTGGAGAGGGGCATTGTGGGAAAAGAAACAAATCATTCACAGCCCTGCTGTATATTAATCCCATCTTTTCCATTTTTGGTTCTAATTTATTTTGTTCTTTACATTCTACCACCACCAAAATAAATGAAGCCATGAATACAATAACTTTTTAAATGCAAGTACCCACCTTCTACTGGCTTCCATTTCATTTGAATAGCACTTATTATTTTATTCAGTGTTATTCTTTGCATTTCTCGTAGTAAATAAGTCACACAGCTTTTTCTTTCCTTGTAACCAAGATATGCTTATATTTTCATACAACTGAATGAAAAAAATCATTCTAGATCTCTTCATCCTTAATTAAGTGTGACTTCTCTTTATAACACCGTAAAGAAAACTATTTAGATGTTAAAAAGCATGCTATACTGCCAAAAAAATGTAGCTGAGACTTTAACGACTCTGTTGCATAAAATGTTTGTGATTTTATTGGTGATCATTGAAAGCCAATGACCAACGCAGCCTAGAAAAACTCTGTTTTGGCTTGTAAACACCCAATCCACATACCAAGTGTGGTACAGTGGGTTGGCAGACCACAGCTGCATCAGAGGAATGGCACTGGCAGAATTCAAGAAACATCCTAACAATCTGATCATCTGTTTTTTTGGTTTGTTTTCTTCAGTGATTGAGAACTCCATGGTTTTGTTCCTTAAAGTCCAAAGCTACATGCTCTGCAAATTAAATGTCTGACTATATATGTGCTATAGATGCCATTCCTGCACACAGCTATTCTGTTTTACTATGATTGTTTATAAAAAGATTGAGTCAAGCAACTAAATGACTCCAGCAGCTCTTTTCCACAGTTTAGGCTGTGGTATTTGTTTCCTTGGGACAGCTCATGAAAAAATAGCTACACAACACCATGTAGCTTCTTGTTCTTTGCCTGCTGCATCATCAAAAACTTGATTATTCAGGTTTTTGGAGATAATATAAGATGCCAAACAATAAGATCTCTCTCTTTAACTCTGCCCATGCTGAGGTGAGTAATTAGGCAACTCCTGATTTGTGCCACAAAGACATGAACAGAAAGAGAAATCCACAGGAAGGGGTGCCTCAGACTGAATCTCTAATTTACATCAGGAACTCCGGAATACTTTTCATTTTTCTGCCTCCAGGTTTGTGCAGAAAAAGTCTCATCTGCATTCCTTTATGGAGATGACATTGTATTGGTCTCCATCCCTTTCACAGATCCTCACTGCAGGGCTACCTCCTCACTCTTGCTGTTCAGTTATTACCACAATTTATGCCCTGAAGTCCCTTTTTATTAAATACTATCTTTCACTCCCGTTTTCCTTTTTCCTTTCCTTTCAGCAAACCTGACCCATTTCCCCCATTCTTGCAATCTCCCTAAATTTCTCTCACAGTTTTTCCTCTCCTGTACTTCCCAGAGTACAATTTAATGGCACACTGGCAGCACACTAAGGCCTACAGGAAAAGTGCCCTTTGTTTTCAAGGGGATTTGGATGATCAGCTAAGCTTCCATGACCACCTGTCCTCTCTGTTGTGAAGCTCTGCATGAGTATTATGCTACAGAAAGCATCACAGCAGAGAAGCTGGGTGGCTTCACAAGCTCAGAGTGGAAGGCTATAACCACATATTCATCTGCCAGTCAAAGAAGGGAAACCATGGGCCAAAACTTGCACAAAATAAGCCCCACTATTTAAACTATGCAAAGGAGAGTAAAACCAAAAGAATCTTGCATTCTGTACTGACATACCAGCAAAGAGTGCTGGTACAGAATAATACTACATAATAATAATAATAATGATATTTGTACATAATTTATTATATGCACTACAAACTCAGCTCAGACCCCAGTACCACGCTATTCTCTTCCAGCTATGTGTCCTCCTCTTGCCATACTCTTTTTATTGGCTTACGTATGCTGTGGAAATTAGTTTTATTCTAATTTAGAGCCTTTGAGGAAGGGCTGAAAAAGCATGTACTAGTCCATAGTCATTAAAAAACTCAAATGACAGTATTTCATCCTGCTTTTGAGGCTGAAATATTAGGCTTTGAAACATGAATCACACAGCTTAGTTGAGGCTGTGAAGAAGCTTAGGATCATAGCTTTAGTTAAAAATAAGCTTTAATACATAAAGCTGAGGAAAAGGGAGCATAGAGAATACCTCAGAAGTTGAAGTACAGCTACTGAGCAGCTCTGAGTTTGTGTATACTCTGTTGCTTGGCTTTTAACTCAGATGCTGTTGGGCTTCATCAAAGCTGAAGGCAGAGAATGAGAGATAGTTTAGAGGGAGGTATTGGGTGGTATGTAAAGGAGCAGTTTGTAATAAGTCCTAAAGAGTTAACAGTTTGCCAAGTCTTTGGCCTAAGGAAGAACAGAAGACATATTGTTTCACAGCCCCTCCCCGCCCTGCTTTTTTCCTCCTTTGTTTTTATTTTTTTTTCCTCTCTTCTTTTTCCTCTGGCATTGCAAATTGCATATTAGCAAGCAAGAATGAATATTATAAAACATCTTCTGAGACTTCCATACTGCAATAGTCCTTGCAGTGTCCTAAGTTGCCAGTTGCCCTGACTTTTCTATAGCCCTGAAACAAATCCTGCAGGGTCATGCCATTATGCATAAAGAAGGGGAAAAAAGGATGGAAAACACATCTCGAATTTTAGCTTAGGAAACAGTATTATCAAAGCTTCACCTTACAGGTCTGAAACTCTGCCCTTCCCCAGACTGGTCCTGGGTTACCTATAACTTGTAGGACAGTGGGGTTTATTAGGGTCACCTAGTCTCCTTTCAGGGTTGTGTTTGAACAGCTCTAGCCCTCTTTCTTGTTATTGGCCCTTCCTTTGCAGGAGTTGTGTGAAAGGTTATTATGAATTTGCACAAGGGAAGGTCATGAAGACTACATCCTGGATTACTGAATTTCAAAAGCTCAGTTAATTCCCCAGAGGAAGCCGAAGGTAAAACAATAATCATCCCCTTGCTCCTCTCCCACCCGTTGAAGCACAAGTTCCTGATTATCAGGCTGGCTGCTGGGAGAGGAGGTTATGCTGCTGCTTAGGCATCCTCAGCCAGTGCCACTCAGCTCCTTATCATAGCAGCATGAAGCCACCTGATTCTAGGGCTGCATTTAAAAATAGTATCCATTTCTTCTTTCTTTTTAAAGCAAACTTCACTGATATACATTGCTATTTATAGCTTAGATCTAGGCAGCACAATTGTAATTTAGGGAGAATACCTGAGGTGCAATACTGATAAGTTCTGCAATAGGCAGGCCATTGTTCATAAAATAGGTACCAGAAAAGTGGTTGCAAAAGAAGCCTGTAAGTATCCAGCTTGCTGATCTCAACTCCCTTTGCACGCTCCTGCTCTGAGTGAGGTCCTACAGGATGGAGAAAGGGCTTAATGGCACAGTCCTCAGACAACAGCACTCTCAGAATGGCTAATTATTGCACAAAACCTTAAGAAACTTAAGTGGATTTTGCATGGCTTTATGGAAAGTGGAAACTATTCTCTTTACCATTCGCCAAACCACACACACATTACAGCAGAGCAGCTAGATTTTCAGAGCTTTTGCAAAACCAGGTTACACATCAATTTCATTATTTCTCTTGCTATGTGAAATGTGTATGACACAAAAAGCTCTCGAAAAATTTTACCACGTCCAACACATCCTATATAGCAGATACCTAGTATGGTCTCTGTAAACTTAATCCTTGATGCCTCATGCTATGTTTTTGATATCCACACCAGAAAGGGAAACAGAAGTTCTGTGAAAGTCTTTCCAACTGCCCTCCTCAAGGGAAAACCTTCCCCAGCCATGCGTGTCAACACACTCCCAAATGAAACAAGAGAGAAAATTACTGTCTTGACCCACTGTCTCATATTCGTGTTCTTGCCAACCACTAAGGTTATGCCTGTGGTTTTCATCCAAAGGGTCAGCCACAGAGGAGGCTATAAGCTGGAGTGGTATTTGCATCTTGTTCTTTCATTTTAGATCTAAGTAGAAGGCATGGTTAAAATTAAGGTTGAGTATTATGGTTTCAAGATTTACAGTGGAATGGAAGAGAGGGAAAAGAAGGCCAGAAAGCTAATAGGTAGTGACATATTTTATGGAGAGCCAGGGTGTTTTTAGGAAGGTCAGTGCTGCTGAATAAACCACACACTCTTTATTAATGAACTGCTAAAACTATTAACGAATTAGTCTTCTGTCATCCAAGAGACGTTCCCAGAGACCTTATTTCAGCTCAGATGTGTGGGTAGCAGATGTATGTATGGATGGGGAAAACATGGTGAAGAGACTAAAATCATTGTCTTGCAAAGACTTAGGCATGAGCTTAGCTTCATAAAATGTAAGTAATTCCATTGAAATTATTTAGTCAAAAGGGTTACTCAGTGAGTAAACCCAAGAAGTGCATATCAAGCCTTTCAAGACCATTGTGTAGGTGTGACAGGGCATCAGAGGAGGTATCTGGTTGAGAGGGAACCAGCAGGGAGTGAAGAAGCTGAACCACAAAATCTATCCATTAGGATATATGAGGTTCACAGAAAGACTGAGACCAAGACTGTGGGCACACTGTGAGCACCCAAGGATTTGCTAGCTGGATAGGTTTCTTATAGCTCCCAAACCAGACAACAGAATGTTGTAAATAGAACTGTTACTTTGGTTAAATAGAGCTTAACTGTTTCTGATACAGTCATTTATTTGTCAAGTCTGTTTTATGTTAATTTAATTATAAGAAAATTGAAAAGTGTGATACATAGCTAAGCCCTTAAGGCCGGTTAATCTATTTGGATTGTAACAAATACAATTTTTATTAGCTCAGCCTATTTGGATGGTAACAAGTCTAACCTTTCAGTAGACACTACAGACTCTGAGTTATAGTCTATTTTATGTAAAACCAACATTTAGTTCAATAAACGGAAAGTTCTTTCATCCATCATTGTGTTAAGGAATTGCTGTATTAGTGAAGATGTGGTAGGCATCGTGAACATTTTCCAGAAGCAAGCATGCCTTCTTTTCTGGATGTGCATGGAAAAGTGCCCAGGTATGTCACAAAGGACAACAGTACATCAAGATGTGGGGATTTCTTTTTCTGAAAATGACCATAAGGAAAAATATTGGTATGCACATGAAATAAACAAACAAAACCAAACTACAGCCACCAATATAAATTAGCAAAAATACAATAAAAGTTTCTGCAGACACTGCCCTAATATGTTGGGTCTTTGACACAAACTCGTTAATGGTTTTAGATCTCTTTGGGTGAAAATGATCTCATTCTCACTCAGTTTTCAAATTGTTAGTAAAATGTGAAATAAGCCTACAGAAATTGAGGTTCTCCTAACTGTGCAGCTTCTGGCTCCTTTTACATGTGGAATTGAGGCTTTCTCTATATAATTGAATTATAGAATCATAGAATAGTTTGGGTTGCAAGAGACCTTAAAGATCATCCAGTTCCAATTCCATGGGAAGAGACACCTTCTACTAGATCAGGTTGCTCAAAGACTCATCCAACCTGGCTTCGAAGACCTCCATGAATGGGGTATCCATGACTTCTCTGACCTATGTATTCCAATGCTTCAGAACCCTTAGATTTCTTAAAAAAAAACCAAGCCATAAACCATCTTACAAAGCCCCAGTGGGAAAAAAATCCCAACTTGTGAAAATGCATGTTTTCATCAGAAGTTCTTGAAACCTAGTTAGGGTATTGTGCTGAGTCTGAATAGCTGTACTTATGAATCTTTTTTTCTTATGCTGATGCAGAGAGTCAATGTTTTTATGTGTAAGAGGACAGACTTTTTTCTTTTTCCTGTATTTCAAGCATCTGTATAAAGGTACAATATTGTATAAAGAAAATATTGTATCTTAACATGCTCTTGAGTGTTCTTAGCATTTCTCATGACAAGGATATTGCTGAGCATTGATCAGCTATTTAAAACTGAACCCAGAACACAATCATATCAATGTTAATAGAGAAACGCTAGGCCCATTATTACTGAGTATAGAACTTCCAAATATTCCATTTTTTTCACAGACATTTTAAAAGATTTAACTGAAATGTGAATAAAAAATAATTGTATCTCTCAGCATGTCTTTTTTTGGTAAGAAGGAGAGAAGAGCTCATATTTGTTATAGGGAATTTTGACTTTTCCCCTCTATGTGTGCCCCAGTGACAGGTATAAGAAATATGTAAGAGACTAGAAGAGAATAATTGATACCTGAAGAGATTTTTTAATTTCCTTAAAATCTGAAATTTTCAGAGGAATGTGGGCCTCTTTGAGACAACCAATGGTTTTCTAAATGTTTGAATACTTTGAATTTTCAAAAACTCTTTAAAAGGAATGTTCATTTAATTGTATTTTAAGGACAATAAAAATGCAAGAAATACTTGAGCGTGAAACAGTAAACACCAGTGTGCAGAAATGCTATTATATTTGTGCAGTTCTAGTTCTTGCACCCATATTTTTCATAGGAAAAGTTACCTTTAAAATCAGATGACTGTGAAAGCAGAGATTATAGGCGGATAGCCATGATGTGAAAATGGCTTCTGAGGGACAACTCCTTGGGCTGTGGAAACTGTTTGTAGCTTTATGTGTTTAGGAGGCAGGAAGAGGAAAAAGTTAAAATGATATTGAGATAGTGCAGATAAGCGCTGGAAAGGGTGTAGGGGGTCAGATGTCAGCAGCAGAGGAGGAGGAAAAGCTTAAATCTCAGAGACAACACATTTCCATAATTTATTTTCCTCTCAATGGCAAATTGGAAGAGCTGCAGCCTCATTTCCAAACTTACATGACTGGAGTGGTGCCTCACATAATCCGTGCCTGCTCGTCTTGTATCTTCCTGGAGAAATAAAAAGCACAACAGGGCACTGACGCCTTTGTCCATACTTTATGAAGATACCTCTGTTAAACACCAACTTTCTTTGCCTAACTTATTTCAAAACAATATTCAGGCTCTGAGGGTACCACTGTGAAAAACTTACATTGTTGAAGAAAAGATTATAACACAGTAGCAGGCAGTTTCTATCTGTGAATGGACTATACTTATTTCTCCAGCCCTTCTCAGTACTTTTAGATTAGGTTTGGGCTTTTGGTTTTGGGAACACGACCTTTTCATGACAAACTGCAGAGCTTTGCAGAGAGGTATTATTGCTTGGAACTTTGGAGGAGGCTTCTCTGTGACTCCATTCCTTTTTTTTTTTTTTTTATACATTACTTGCAGTGTGAAACAGAGTTCTGTTCTTTTTTTTCTTCATTTTTAATTCTGTCAAAGTCATAAACAGTGAGCCAAGTACAAAGTCTCTCAGCACACTAGATATATCCAACCGATGCAACATTATCAGGAGTTTCTTACCCTGCTCTCCATAAAGCATAAAGAGAATTTTCCATGAAAGGATTATGATACTGTAAGCTCACATCCTACTTTACCATGAGCAACTGTGTTATGTAAAACAACATCTACATATTTCTTTCTTCAAACTGTATAATGTCTCCCTCCATCCTAAAGCACATATACAGTGATCACAATGTATTCAAAGTAGCTGTGCCACCAATAATTCTCCATACAAACACTTGTACTAACAGTATTTTCACAAGCCAATATTTAGCCATTCAAATTTTCACAGGCTTTTATTTCCTTGGTATCAAACCCATTGAACACGGAAGAACGTCATCTCAGGAAGATTTTAGTTGTGTCATTAATAGCCAAGAAATAATTTAGCAAAGTAATTGTGCTGAAGCAGATAATTCATAATCCCAAATTTTATCTATAAAACCAAATGATTACCTTGGGGTAAGGAAAGTTAATTCATGGTCATCTGTTCTGTGGCAGGTTACCTCTCTGCCTGTTGGAAGGTACAGAACAAATTGCCTCTCTGCTTACATTTCAGTATATTTGTATGTGCTGGGGCCCAATAGGTTCTCTGGAATGTTATGAAATGAACCATTTTTGCTACTCGAGGCAACTATAAAATCCAAGATCCGAGATCACTGTTTGTCACTGAATGCCAGTGTGGCACTTAAACGCTCTATGTAGGCAGGATTTATATTTTTGCATTACAGCTCTGAGCTTCCAAATCTACCTGGTGTCTCTTCTCTATATGATTTCTGTTGAATAAACCATGCTGTTTGGGTGTGTGTGGTGGGGGTGGGGTGCATGAGCAGTACTGTTTGCTGTTCATCTTAAAAATCTCAGCTGGTACGGACTTCCTAATTACCATGTTCACAAAAGCTGGCTGCAGACATATCTGAGAATTACGGGTGGTTGATAGACATTCATGCAAGAGAAAGCAGCTATTAAAAAGAATATTGACTAATATTCATGCATGTTTGGGTACAGGCAAGTGGATTCCTTCGTTAACAAACCTTGCTTATTAACACAAAGGTCATTCTGAAAAAGATTTGCTATGAAGCCACAACCTGAAACTTTTCCTTGGATTTGGTTTTCCCTATGCCTCGTTCCCCCAGGACGTGCCTACTCAAACCTTACCACTGTCTGTCATTATTTCCCTTTATTTCTCTTATATCTGAGAGGAATAATGAGCTTGGTTACTGAGTCAGCAAAAAAACACCCCTGTTTTTGCTTTCCCCTGGGATCAACATCTGCCAGCAGGGCGAGGAAGCTCACGCAAACACCACTAGAGGTAAGAAGAAACAGAGTTGTGATTGTGATGTTTGAAAAAAATCATGTACCCTGACACAATGGTAGGCTTCCCACACAAAGAACTCCTCTTTTTGCTCATATCTGGTAGCCATCATAACACTTGGATGCTAAGATAGTAGGCACTGTAAAGGAAAATAAATTATATACATATTACTATGTTTATTTTGTAACTACGTATATAATTTATATTTCTGAAGGAGAAATAGCAGACTTTTTTATATCCAGTGACATTTGTTCTCCTTGAGTCCCTTAGATCACTTGGTTATAACGCCTGGAATAAAGAATGAAGTAGAACGGCCTAGACACTACAAATTTATGAAATAAACACATAATTATGGCAAGTTAAGAATATTCTTGTAATTTTCTGCACCAACCCTCTTCCATACACAGTGATGTTGCTGGCAAGCATGGTACACATGCATGTATCAAGTGTCCAAAGGGAGAGTCTATTAGGCATCCATATGATCAGTACACCTCTTTAGTTTCTAAACATCATCTTTAAGTTAATGTTAAAGCAAATACTGCAATGATTGCTGCATTCGTCCAAGTATTGCTCATTTTGGGAGTTATCCTACAAGGTGTTCTAGGTGGGAAATGAATGAAAGTTGTTTTATTGGATGACCCAACTGAGGACATAATATTCAGAGACATAATGTTCTGTGATAGTGATCCTATAACAAAGGTGCTTGAGTCAGCCCATTTCTCAGACTGAAGACTCAGGCATATTCTACTTTTCTTAAGCTGTTCATGAGCATGAGCTTAATTTACAAACCAGAAGTGTAAAAAGTGTAAAATTTTAAAACAAAATCTAAAACATCTATAGGGTGGAGGCAGGGCTTCATAATGCCAAATGGGGCTAAAGCACCTAGCAACAAATTTTTTTGTGCTTTAATATGGAATGAAGTATCACACTACTTTCCGTCAGGTAGACATGTATGGAGGTCAGATCTTTGTGGGTATATTTGCTGGTATGTTGAAGTCAAATGGGAAGATAAGCCACCAAGGAAATTATTCTGACCCAAGGTGAAATGGAAACCTGTCTGAGGTGTGGAAGCATTCATCTTGCTGTCTGAAAGATGCAAAAATACTTGCTCAACAGAAAAAGTTGTTCATACTATGACTATGACAGGGAACACATAATTGAAGTCTTCCAAGTTCCTTAAGTCTGTCCCAGGTGTCTGTCCTTCACCCTTTGATTAACAGAAAGTGCTACAGTTGAAGCAGTGGAAATAAAAGAGAACAGTGGAGAACTGTGATCTACATTTATCTTTTCTAGCATGTGCAAGCTCTGACACTGCAGGCAACTGCAGGCTCTAGCAGGAGAGATCCCTGGAGATAGGTAGCACAGGAGGTCTGGCACAAAATTCCTAAGTTTAGCGGATCAGTGGGCTGGACTTGATGATCCGGTGAGTCTCTTCCAACCTGGTTATTCTATGATTCTATGATTCTATGATAACCCTTGAGAGACAATGTTGGTACCAACTGGTCTAAGGTAATCTGCTGCCTGAGTCAAAGGAGCGACTGGTGAACGGAGGATTTCAATTCAAGTCTCGTTTGAGGTCAGAATTTGTGGCATCAAAAAGCTCAGCACTAACATAACATTGTTTTGATGGTTCCTGCTTTTGGTACGAAGGCTAGGAAATCAAGGGCAAAAGAGCACAATGATTTTTGTATGTTTCTTGGTACAGGGAACTGGGTGCTCTCCTTCTAGGGATTGAAGAAGAAGGTCTGGTGGATACTGCAGTTTGTGCAGGGTTTCCTTGGCGATATGTGGTGTGCAGTTCTTATGGAGTAAGACAGTTCATAATTTCAAACGGAGACTTTCAGACCATCAGTAGTATCTTGGGGAATCACAGCAAGGGAAACTCCCTTTACTGGGGCTGTTGTTGACATTGTGACAGACCATGCTAGAAGGTGGCATGTGTTTATATATAAGCCCTGTCTACAGCACAGTGAGTAAAAGTCTCATGATTGTCACTTTAATAACAAAACTTTGTGTCTATGTCTAGCAAAGAGGACAAGACAACAAGAGGAAATCTCCCAGCCATCACAAGACTGAGAGATGATGTGACAGCCTGGTGTATGATAGACATAGAGATGCTGAGAACCTGTATACATGCCACTGTTGTCTCATGGAGTGTTTGGAGGCATTCAGAAGAAAAGAAATCAAAATAAGTCTCACATTGGGAGGGTAGGTAGCTATCTGAGCTCAAGAACTCTTGGTTCTGGTAATTTAGATAATTTCTGAGCTAAATAGAGGGCTACAAAACACTGGACTCTAGTGAGCTTGCTCAGGTGACAGGACCAAGCAGGTATTTGAAGAACTTTATAGAGATTTATTCAGTTCCAGAGCCAAGCAGAAGAATTTCAGATGCATAGTGTGGAACTTAAAAGTATCCTCAGGGATACTGCCAGTGTCCTACTGCTGTGGCAAAATTGTCCAGTCAGCATGGCTGTATGGCTTGGTTCAGATAACCATACTGACTACTACCCTTTCTAGCACCAGAAATTAATACCTGTCAGATACTTATCTCTTCTGAATACAGACCAGGGATTTGTAAGTTGCTATAGTCCAAAGAACTCTGTGTTATTTAGCAGTTCTGGAGGTAAGACCACTGCTCTCAGCAGGGGTTGGGAAGCTGCTGTGCTCCCGGATAGGTAAAATAGCTCTGCTCCCAGGTAGTGACTCTTAGGAATGGAAAAAATAAAGACATTACAAAACTGAGCACAGCACCCAAGGTGATTCTCATCAAAATACAGAAGTTATGTGAAGTGATTGCGGGAAAGACTAAAAAATCCTCAAAACCTCATTGAGGCCCAGGGAAGTATATAGGGGTGAGTTCTAGCAATAAACCTATAGGAAAGAGTGAAATACATCAAGGATTTTGCAAATGTCCTTCTTTCAGGAGTTTAGTTAATACTACTCTGAAACTATAAATTTTTGAAGATTCAGCAACTGGGAAGTTGCTATGAAGTTTGTTCGAACCCATATTTAAGATGGCTTGTGACATTGCTTCTGGAAAAAAAGTAGATGAAACAAGGATCTACTTCAGTGCAATGACTATGAGAAACAGTATAAGACATATAGTGGGGAGGTGTTGAAGGCTTGTGTCAGTCGCTTGAAGAAGGAAGAAAAGAGCCAACAACAAAGCACTGTAAACTAATTTAAAAAGGGATCAGAATGTCTTATTGGAAGAGTCGAGTGAGCTAGAAAAGAAGGGATGAGGTATAATTGTACTGACTAAAAAGTCATGTACTTCAGGTCTAATAACAAGAATATCTGTTATAGGCTGATAATTTGTCATTTTGAAATTACAGAAGAGGGGAATATCTAGGATATATCAGTTGATCACAGCAAGTCTATGAACTTTGGACTGATATGGCTGTGAAAAGTACAAACCTACTCCCCAAATATGTCACTTGGGGTATTTTTGGTAGGGACTGAGAAGTATTAAAGCTTCTGTGAGAAACTTCACACAGCGTGGTTCATCTGTGTTCAGCAAAGAAGAACACACTTGAATGTTCAGAGGAACAGAAACCATACTTTTGACAGGAGACCTGAAGAGGTTTAGACTCGCAAAGCAAAGGCTAACGGAGAATACATTTTTCTTTTATAAATTATGTTCAGTAGATTGTTTAAAAATATAGGAGAAAATGCTATTTAAATATAAAGAAAGTGTGTCTGCACAAAAGGAATATTGTATGAAGTGGCCACTAAGGCTGCAAAATAAGAAGACAATTTGTAACAGCCAATAAGAGAGACAAGTGGAGGAAGAGGCTTAGATGCTTATGATTCCCTAGGAAGGAGGTATGTTCCTCATTCTGAACTAGAGGGGCATTTTGCCATGAAGTCCATCACATATCTTGTAAATTAGAAGAGTTATTTAAAAAATAAACCCAAACCAACAAACCATAATGAAACTAAAAGCACATTTGGAATAATATAAAATTAATTTAGTTTGAGCTGATGTCAAAAGGATAAGTCAATTTAAAAAACTGGTCTGTTTTTCATAATGAAGTGTTCAAACAAGCACTTCAAGTGCAAAACCAATGCTAGATAGGTAGCAAGAAACAGGTGCTAAGCTACAAACCGTACCTTTAGAAGAGAAAGAAAACACTTAAATATATCATCAGCATTTTGATCTAGTGTGGAAATTTTGAATATGTCTCATCTATGTGTGTAAACAGAAGCTGCCAAAAATACATAGGAAAACAAAGGTAGAGACACACTTCTAGTGTACATTTAGATACATATATCATAGAATACTTATGAAAAATCTTAGGAATAGAATAAAAACTCCACGTCTGTATACACCTGTATATTCAAACTGTTATTGCTTGACATAGGATAGAGTATCTCCTTTCAGCAGTACCACATAAGCAAAACAATGAAGAATACTAACAATGAAATAAACAATGAAGAATAGTAATAATGAAATAAAGAGCAGATACAGTATAAAGCAGATTTTTCTTTTTGGGACCCTCATTTATACTAGATAATTTGCAATTAATGCTTTATGAAAATTGCCTGTTTTGTATGCATGAGTAGACAAAAAGCTTCCTAAGAGCATCATTGTTTCCTTAACGAAAGATACAATGCAAGTGACATTATCAGCATTATACACTTGAACCACAGTTGGTGGAGACGACATCTTCTATAGTGTGCTGTTGTGCATTTAGGACTAAATCTTATTGCAGCAAGTGGGTGTTTTGCCACTGAATTCAAAAGGATACAGATTTGGCCCTCATTACTTGCCTCCATTTCTCCATCTAATTAAAGCATTTGAATGCTGACAGGTCACTGGAATGAATCCCCAATTAATTACTGATTTGTTCATCATAGCCACAGCCTGAATGCTACGGGTTTATACTGTAGACTTAAAATAATTCCTCCTTGGATTTGAGCTCTGCTCTAAATGATCAGACATTTTTACATGACACAAAGGTAAAGTCCAAATACACAATTTTTAATAAGTATGTTAAATTTGTGTGTTCAATATGTATTTGGTATATCAGAGAGATTTTCCTATTGCATCTACCACATACATGTAAGTGTTAAATACAAAGTGCATACTGTACAGTATGTTGACTTTTCTGCCAGATAAATTAACAAATATGCAAATTATAAAGGATGTCAGAGCACTAAAGAAACATCTGGTAACCAAAGTAAAAAGTAATGATAATGATGATAAATAAGGAAAGACAAAAGTAATTATTGTTTGAGGTGGATTTTCACCCAGCTGTGCATTACTCTAAAGGAGTTATGACAGAAGGCTACCTTATTAGCTGACAATCTCAAAAAGATTCAGAAAGCAACTTTTAAGTACTTCAGCATTTTGAAATGTAGCTTTCTTCCCATCAGGAACAACTCCCAGAAAACAAATCAATAAGGAGAATCTTTGCAATGAAACTCTTACTCCTAGACTGTCCTCCTGCTGGTCTCCCTTACAGCATGAACAGGAAAGATCTGGGGTCCTTAAAGCAGTCTGCTCAAAGATATGTCCCATATCACAGACTGAGCAGCTAAAATCTCCCATCACATGGTTGCTAAGAAGCTAAGTAGATGACCTGGCAGCTGAGAAGGAGGACATTAAGGGTTCCCTGGAATCATTTCAGCCACTTCCTATCATTGGGTTTCACTGACTTACATGTAATTAAAAGTATACACTACTCAGGTTAGCAGAAAAAATACTTCAGTTGGCATCATGACAGGTACAGCTTACACTCACTTATAAGTTTTGTTTGCAGATTTATTTATATAGTGAATCGATGTCAAGATGCCTTTAGATATTTATATGTGTAGCAATTGTGTTATTGCAAAATGTCAAGATGTTGACTACTATAAGCAGTACGTGGGTGGAGGCAAAAATGACCTCAGTGCTTGTTCTACAGATTGGAAGTCAACAATCACCATTTAGAAGCAGAAACTGGACAAACCCTATGGCTAAATAATTATACCATTCAAACTTTTTCATTTTAGCATTAACTTTAACTTCAGCACTAATAGAAAACATTCTTTGTGTCTTCTTAGCGATGTTTATTTCCTATAACAATATAACAAGCTAACCACCAATAATGATGCATTATGTAAGGATGTGCATACTGTCACCTTAACAACTCCCCATCTCTTGTCCTTACTTTTCAAGGAAGTTTAATTATGATGTAATCAAACCTTGCTCTTGAATAAAAGCTATCTAAACTTCCCCTCAGGCAACCTGCGTGGTCAGTCCCTGTGTGTAAAACATGGCAACCATTTAGGTGTCATTCAAAATACCTTCCCTGTTCTTTCAATCTCCATAATATCCATCACCTTATGAATGGTCCTTCTAATCAGATACCTTGTGGTTCTATCATTTATGGTCAGTATGAAGGTAATGACAGCTTGTCTCCAGCAATTCCTGACAATTAAATATTCTACCTTGTGTGATGAAAGACCTCATTTTTCTTCCTTATGTCCCAAGGAGAAATATATAGTGCCTGAGATTCTTCTTGCAGAAATGGCTTGGAGCAGTTTGCAGTCCTCCAAAAGATCTAATAACAACATTTAATACAGTACCTCTTAAAATAAAATGCAAAATATTACATTATCCATCTGAAGAGAAAGCATTAACTTAAGTTCCCAACGTACACGGTGGACTATTTCTTTCAGCCATATTCATTCATTGTCTAAATAGTGTGTGAGGGCTGTGAGAACTCAACTGCTTTATAGTTATGACTAACAGCTGAGTAATAAAAACATCCTGAGCCAGAGTGAAATGTAGGCAGATTGAACCTTGGTATTCTTGTACCTTTTAGAGCACGTATATACACTTTTCCCTCTTTTCCCACAACTTCTGAAGCTAAAACACAAGGCAAGTATAAAATTACAACACAGGTCAGAGACCTCAAACATTATGTAGGTACAGATTTGTTATGTAAATTCATGTAAATCAAGCCTGTAGACTTTCTGTGGCTCCTAGTTCCCTGCTATTTCTGAAATGGTTCAACATGGACAAAGCACCAACATAAACAAAGAGTGATTTCCGACGATCGTATGAATTACTAAGAGCTAATTTGTGGATTAGAAATGGCAGAAGACCTTGTTATTACTCCAGTGTCCCCAAAGTGTCTATGTCCTTTATGAAATGCTTTTTCTTTCTTCTGGGTGGAAGTGTTGATCTGCTGGAGGGTAGGGAGGCTCTGCAAAGGGATCTGAACAGGCTGTACCACTGGACAGAGTCCAATTGCATGAGGTTTAACAAGGCCAAGTGCCAGGTCCTACATTTGGGACACAACAACCCTGTGCAGTGCTACAGACTAGGAGAAGTCTGTCTAGAAAGCTGCCTGGAGGAGAGGGACCTGGGGGTGTTGGTTGACAGCCGACTGAACATGAGCTAGCAGTGTGCCCAGGTGGCCAAGAGGGCCAATGGCATTTTGGCTTGTATCAGAAACAGCGTGACCAGCAGGTCCAGGGAGGTTATTCTCCCTCTCTACTCGGCACTGGTGAGACCGCTCCTCGAATATTGTGTTCAGTTCTGGGTCCTTTGCTACAAGAAGGATGTTGAGGCTCTGGAGTGAGTCCAGAGAAGAACAACAAAGCTGGTGAAGGGGCTGGAGAACAAGTCTTATGAGGAGTGGCTGAGAGAGCTGGGGTGGTTTAGCCTGGAGAAGAGGAGGCTGAGGGGAGACCTCATTGCTCTCTACAACTACCTGAAAGGACGTTGTAGAGAGGAGGGTGCTGGCCTCTTCTTCCAAGTGACAGGGGACAGGACAAGAGGGAATGGCCTCAAGCTCCACCAGGGGAGGTTTAGGCTGGACATTAGGAAAAAATTTTTCACAGAAAGGGTCATTGGGCACTGGAACAGGCTGCCCAGGGAGGTGGTTGATTCCCCTTCGCTGGAGGTGTTTAAGGCATGGGTGGATGAGGTGCTGAGGGGCATGGTTTAGTGTTTGATAGGAATGGTTGGACTCGATGATCTGGTGGGTCTCTTCCAACCTGGTTATTCTATGATTCACGTACAAGAAATACAGTTTCCTCTGGACATCAAAAAAGTTGCAGGTCAGAATATCCTCCCTCAAACAGGAGCTTTAGCAGTTTCTCTGTTCATGAACACTTCAGGAAATCTCGATAGTAGTAGATCAACACTATAATGTCTATTATGCTTCAGTAAAATAAAAGTTTTAGCTTAAGTCTTTCTAAATAAAAAACTTTTTCAACTATGAAAATATTGATTAAATGGGTGACATATAGTTACTTTCTATCTTTGCTCAAAAGTCATAGTGAATATGGAACATTCAAAGTTTCAATCAAGTCTGCTTTATGTCTTTTAAAATCATTCTTCCTTCTTGCTCAGTCCAGCATTAGAAGAGTAAGTATTTAAGTAATACTCTTCAAACATAACTGTAAAAGGAATCTGACAAAAAAATAAAGAAAAAGTCCTGGTCTGGCTTCATTTCCCAACCAGTTTCACAGACTCAGGAAATTCAGAAACTTTGGAACATTACATTTACCCTTCCCAAATGTCAAGGTACTTATCCAAATTTTTTGGTTTGTCCGTGTTAAATGTGAAACAGACATTTCCTCCATCCCCATTTATAAATCTGTAACCACTCTATATTATTTGTTAATACTGTAACCACTTCTTTATTATACCCAGAGCAGCAGAGCAGTCT
Source organism: Phaenicophaeus curvirostris (assembly GCF_032191515.1). Classification (NCBI taxonomy): domain Eukaryota; kingdom Metazoa; phylum Chordata; class Aves; order Cuculiformes; family Cuculidae; genus Phaenicophaeus; species Phaenicophaeus curvirostris. The sequence goes on along the minus strand of NC_091392.1, from coordinate 143,710,056 downwards.
GCATCTAAGTACACTATTACAAAAATACAATTTAGGACATTTAGAATATTCCAAAAGTGTAGTATTTTTTTATGCTCAATAAACAGCAGTGATGAAAACATTTTAGGATCCATAAGGAAGAACATTATGGAAAACATTATTGTGTACTTGTATAAATCTTCAATATAACTTCAATACAAATCTTCAATATAACTTCAAATAAATACTGTATTCAATGTTAGGAATTCTGGCTTTATATAAGGAAAACAAGAAGAAAAATGAAAACAAGGAGAGAAATGAAAACAATTAGAGTTAGTAACAGAATGTGAAGAAGGATAATCCATATAGATAATGTCTACCATATAAAAAAATTACACAAATTAATGAATGGTATACATGGGATGGGAAACTTCTGTTTTCCCTGTTTGATCATAGTGTAAAGAAGAAGAAGATATTCAATGAAACTTAACAATGGCAATACTAGGCTGTTATGAAGGTTTCCTGTCCAACACAAAGTACTATTGATTTGGGAACCAGATTATCACGAGATAGGATTAAAAAGTTCAGAATAGAAGTTTTATGTATTGAAAATTAAGAAAAGGGTAATGGAATTTAACTGGACTCCTTAAGCATCACATAAACAACTTTTTTTGGCAAACGGGCCTTAAAAGGAAATACTTGTCTCTGGAAGGATTTTTCTGTATTTGCTCATTGTAAGCAGCATTCATGGAGTTTCTCTAAAGCCAATTCCTAAAACCAGTTAATGAGAAGATTTTGGTATATTTTTTTTTTCCAATATGATAATTCCAAGTCTTATTTCCTTAGTGTATTGAACCTTTGCAGCATTGGTGGATTTTACTCAAAATCCGACCAAACTGATGCAACATTTACCCATTAAAATATGAGAAAAATTGACTCAGTTTCCATGAAGTTTATGTGCTTGAGGTATATATGCAAAAATATTGAAAAAACACAAGATACAGTTCCTCCTGACAAACTGGACAGTAGTTTTAGAAATTATTTACTTTTGGTTTTGTCCTGTTGCTATTACTCTGATAATTACAGAATTCTCTATCATATTCAGATAAATCTTTTCTCCCATTTCACTGGATCATCTCATCCAAATGCCCTGGCTCAAGCAGGGTCACCTGCTATGAGGACAGAGATGCCACAACCTCTCTGGGCAACCTCTTTCAGTGCTCAGTCACTGTCACAGTAAAAAGGTGTTTCCTGATGTTCAGACGGAGCCTCCTGTATTTCGGTTTGTGCCCATGGCCTCTTGTCCTATCACTTGTCAGCACCCAAAAAAACCTGGCTGCATCTTCTTCACATCCGCCATTTAGGTATTTATCTACATGGTTGTGATTCCTCCTGAGCCTTCACTTCTCCGGGTTGAACAGTCACACCTCTCTCAGCCTGTCATCACTGAAACATGTTCCATTCCCTTAATCACTCTAATGGCCATTTGCTGGGCTCTCTGCAGTATGTCCATGTCTCTTTTATACTTGGGAATCCAGAGTTGAACCTAGCTCTCCAGGTGTGACTTCACCAACCCTGAGTAGAGGGGAATGATCACCTCCTTTAACCTGCTGGCAATACTTTAACTAATGTATCCAGGATATCATATGCTTTAGTCCCTTGCAGGCATTAACTTTAAGTGAGCTTTGGCTTTCCTAACACCATCAACACATGCCAAAGATTTATAAATTCCTCCCTGTAGCCTGTCCCTGCTTCCACCTCCTATATACTAATTTTTTTTTACACTGAAGCTCAGTGCTGTGTTCCCTGTTTAGCTAATCTGGTTTTCTAGATAAGTAGATATCTCTACTTATTTTCCTCAATATCATGATGATCCATAATTGTGGTTGGAGGAGGTTGTCTTCAAAGGCCTGTCAGTTTTCCAGAGCCCCTTTACCCCTTAGAGATGCCTCCCATGTAATCTCACTTATTATTTCCCTGAATGAGGTGCATTCTGCTTTTCTGAATTCCCAGGACTATATTCTGCTACTCTCCTTCCTTTCATACCTTAGGATCTCAGGCATCACAATTTTATGGTCACCGCAATCAATGCTGCTGTTGATTGTCCTATCCACAATAAGTTCTTCCTTGGGTGAGAAGTGCAGCTCTAGATGAGATTTAAAAGAGCCAGTCACAATCTGTTACTGGAATTAATACTCGTGACATTATGTGTTACAATCTTATATGCATGCCAATAAACCAGTGTTTATTTCTGTTTATTTCTGACTATTTTTGAGACAAGTCCAGTCTTCTTACTGAGAGGGGAGTAGAGGTTGCCATGAAAATACTCTAATGCTAATATAATTAGAAGTTCACATTCCCTTTTACTTCTTTGCTATATTAAAATATAAAGAAAGGTGTCAAATGGAAAAAAAAAACAAATAAACATGGTTTACTTGATCCTTAAGATCATTTTGTTTCTCATAAACTTTTTTTTCCTTGCATGTATAGTCTTAGGAAAAAAGCTTAGGAAAACTTTTGCATCCACTGATATTCTAGTTGAAGTTAGATTAAATCAGTATTATTTTGAGACCATTTTTTTTCCTGACTAATTTCCTCACTTCTCAGCAGGTGAAACTTACTGCCAGTTAGAGACTTACAATGTTCAGCATCCATTCTGATGCAAACTGAAAAAGGCAAGTCTCTTGCTGGCTGGGGACAATGAAGTCATTAATCAAAATCACTTTCCATCTCCACTGATGATGGAGAAAAAAAGTCTCTACTGTCAGGGTGCAAAACTTAACTAGAATCATTGGGCTATGACTTCAGAAGAGAAGGTGATATGGAATAAATTCTAGGGAAAATGACAGGAACAGAAGCACATCTCTGACTCTCAGGATCCCCCAGCTGACCTTTGGGTTTCATGGTAATTTAAAGTAACTTCAAAGCTGCCTTGAGCTATTGTTGATTCTTAAGAGCCATAAGAGGTTCTTCCGATGGTGGGCAATATCTGAGGCACAGAAAATTGCAGTAAGTTCCTCTCTACTAGTCATACCATCCAAACATCTTTGAAGTGGAACTTGCAGTGAGAGAAAGGGAAAAAGCCATTACTACAGGATTTCTGTACGTCAGAGAAATCCTCAAAGAGGTGCCTAATCTGACTTTAAGGCTGCTTTGTGCTGCTACTATTCCACAGAACAGGATGAATTCCCCCATGGATCTGTCTTATAAATATTCTGAGGAGATAATCTTGAATTCTTCATAATGCCTTAATGCAGAAATATCCTAAAAGGCATGTGAAATTCTACACACGTGTTACTGGTCTAGTCCTCTTGGTCTAGATAGACTAGATCCCTGGTCAACGTTATCTTACAGTTGAATGTCTTGGAAAGCGCTCCTGAGACCATTAGCTAGTAATCAATAGCCAGGTTCTCCTCTGAAGATCCCTATACATAGCAGGAAAATTCTGCATGCAAGTAGAGTAGGGAAGGAGGAAAACTAATAAAGAGATTTAGATGCATTACCCTTTTTTTTCCCCCTGCAACATTTCTGACTTAAACCAATCTCCTTAAAGGTTTTCAAGTAAGTCAAACCACTGATTTTTCTAGGCGAGGTTTTTTGTCATGTTTTCTATCTGCTGGCTGGGTGTAGGGGTGTGGGTAGGAGAACTAAAGTAATATGAAGCTTGCTGGACAGCCTCACTGACTTTTGTAGAACTTAAGCATTCTTTGATCAAACAAACAGAAAAACAAACAATTCCTTTAGAATCTCCAGAAAATAAAGTCTTCCAAAAAAACCTGCGGATTGGAAAACTGATGAGAAGTTATTTCACCACAGTGTTAGACCTGAAGTATGGCAACAGTTTTAATGCCAATGCTGTAAATTATTTCAGGGCTAACTTCTTTAATGGGGACTGTGGTAGGGCGTGAAATGACCAACATATAAGAACTCATTTACAGCACCACTGGAAGAAGACACTATCTACATTTTTCAGCCTATAGTCTGATTCTTGTATAAATGGTTAATTCATAAAGTGATATGTGTCTTATCAAAGAACAAATTAACATACTCAGTTTTACAAGGTCAAAGGAAAAAACAACAAATACGCACATGAAATGAGAAATATTCTCCAAAACGGCAGTAAATTATCAGTGTATTACTCCATAGTCGAGCTATAGCAAAACAAAACCAATGTATCAACTCCAGTTTTGGGTACAAGCTCTGAAATGCGCTGATCTTACTGAAGCCATTGGGATACGTAATGGCCTACAACCTCTTAAGTTCTGGCATTTACTTTTAAATCAAGTCTTTCATTTTACTTGCAAGTGCTAATGCCAAAAACAAGCAAAAAATGAAAATGATTTTTCAGTTCCTCAGGCTTTTCTTAAAGAGATTACCTCAGGCTTGACACTTTTATTCTTGAGATAGGATACCAGGAACTGCAAGAAAAGTTAAAACTGATCTAAAATATCTGATAAATTGAAAAGGCAAATTATGAACACAATAGTTTAGGTGATCATTAATGGTACCTCTGAAAACAGGCATATTGAGCAATGAATAACATGGTTAAACAGGCATGTCTTCTCTATGTCCTTTGGGTTAGAACTTTAATTTATGGTTTAAGGACAACAACCAGGGATTTAACTGGCTGAAAATACACATTGCTTTCAACTGAACAGCATCTGCAGCTTATGATTTTTTGACTCTTGGATGATTTGATCTTTTTAAATATATGAGCTATATTATTCTCATGTTTTCATGGGTAGTCTACATTTGGTTTCCACTATTCTTCTTTGAACAAAAGAGCATATAAAAAGACATGAGGGACAGATGAGAAATAACATGGCTATTGATTTTGTATATTATACAAATGCTTCCTCAATTTAATCAAGGTAGTATATATGAAGTTCAGCTGTGAAGAACTGCAGAAGGATCCTACAAGACTGAGTGATTATACTGCAGATGAATATCAGAGCAGAAGAATTAGAAGCGATGCATTTGGAAACAACTGAACAGAACTTTACACATGTAGTGTCAGGTGCTGAAAAGGCTATAATGGCATCATAGAACACTCAAGGTTGGAAAGGACCTCCAAGATCATAACATCCTGGACTTATAATAGTGAAAATGTCCGCTCAGTATGCAGTTATGATCAAAAGAAGGAAACTAAGTAGAACAATACAGAAACAATCCAGGGGACGTAATTATGCAGCTAAGTAATTGTATGGTATACCTGCATCTTGAATAGTGTATGTATTTCTGGTCTCTTCAACTCAACAAAGATGGAACAAAGCTGTAAAAGGTTCAGAGAAAGGTGATGAAAGGGTTTCTATGTAAGGAATGATTAATTAGCCTAGCATTCTTCAGCCTGGAAAGGAATTGCCTGGTTGGAGGATACTACAGCATTTGATAAAATAATGAGTGACAGAGAGTGAGTAACTAAGGAATGATCCTTCACTATTTTCCAGTACAAGAACTAGGAGGCATTAAATGAAATAAGCATATCGCAATGAAAAAATTAGATGGTTCTTTAGGCTATATACAGTTAATCTGCGAAGCTACTTATAAGATTCCTGTATTCCTGAAGTTTTACGGGGCTTTAAAAAGAAACAGCAACATACACAGAAGACAAATCCATAACAGATTATCAAACAGAGTGACCCTACCTCTGAGCTAAAGACTGTTGGGGATTGCAAGGGTATTCTCAGGAAGCGTCAGTTTATGTGCTGTTCCCATATCCACTCCTGGCTGCCATGAACTTTGCGAAGGGTATAAAGGGTACTAGGACAGTTAGCTTTTGGCTGAACACAGTGGAGACATGCTATCATTTTGAAGAGTTGATGCACAGATGTAAATGATAATAGAAATACATTTTGACAGGTTTTTAGAGCTGTGTTTTGAATATACTTGCCCTAAAACTTTTTAGCTATGCTGCTAATTATCCTCTATCAGCAAGGTTAAATGACCAATTTAGTCATGCCTTTGCTTCCTAGCCAATTTTCAATGCACTAAGAAGTTTGTGTCTCTCTACCTGGTTACCAAGTTTCCTCAATATCTTCCGACAGAGTGACTTTGTCAAGAGTCATCTGATAGGCTAAACGCATTGAATCAAAAAAATCCTCTCTACACAGCACTTTATTAACTAGTATAAATAAATTAATTGTTTTACAGAGAGAAGTCATCAGTTATTTACCAGTATAATTGGCAAAACCCCCTCTTCTAAACAAAGATTAATATCAGGGGTTTGTTATAATTCAAGTTTATATGATCTTTCTCACTTCTGAATATTTCCTCTTCTAAGTTCCACAAGGGCATCCTAGACATAATTTCTTGTTGCCTCAGACACAAGTAGAGAAGGACTTCCTTGCACCAGTTTGTATGAAAGCTGCATGATTACTCTGGGTTATATTGTGTGACGTCTGCTCCAAAACTATGAGCAACGTTGTGTGAAAAGACAATGCTAGCATGTTTATACCAAGCTTCAGAGCTGAATGTTCACAAACTGGCATGGCAGTAAACAGGCAACAATAAATCTGACCTTTCTGAGCCAGGGGCTATAAACTTTTGTAAAAAGACAATAGAAAGCTTTGTTGCAGCTGATTGCAACAGCACAGATATTATCTTGGTTTCTTCTGTCTAGAAGTGCAAGAAATATTGAGTTATTAGCTCATTGAGGGAGATCTGGATGTAAGGTAAGTGGGTTGATTGGTGGGTGATAGAAAAGATGAGTAAATGGGAAGAATGGAGCATCAAGCACACACATTTTTGTTCTTATGCTTTGTGTGCAATTTTTGGACCAAAAGGCAAAGAGGAACCAAGCATACTACTTACTCCTTTCACCAATTTCTTTCTGAACTACTTTTTACACAATTCATATAAAATCATAGTAGCATAGTTTAAAAAAAGTTTCTCAGACACAGAAATAGACAGTACAAAAAGTAATGGAATTACATCACAAGAAATAGTCCCCAACACAAACTAAAACAGCAACAACAAAGAGACAAAAAACCCACAGTACCCATTAGGAACAAGCTTGTTACGACACAGGCTGTTAATCTGGGGATTTAGTGGGACAAAAGTCAAAGCTGTGCCACTGCTGTTAATTTGCCCCAGTGAGGATTGCTAACATAATTCACAGTGCAAGAGGGATAAGAAGCATCCTGGGATACTCAGAAAACAATTTTTCAGCTGCACAAATAGACAGTCTTAGGAAATAACACCAGGACAGGGAGGAAACCATATCACTGCTGGACACACAATCCCACTTGAACTCCCTACATCTTGGGCCCATGTGGGAGAATAGCACAGTGGTTTTGGAAGAGCCTGTATTGCCAGCTTTGCCTTGCAACATCACAGACCTTCTCTGGGGTGAGGTGGCATGGCTGGGGCTGGTAGCCAAGCTGGTCATACCTGAGGTGGCCATTCTGCTGGAAATTTTCCCTCACAGTGCTTGCCCCTTCAGCCTCCTCTGGTTGGCACAGTGACTGAGCAGGGAGTAGGCAACAAATGAATGTAATCTGACCTCAAAGGGAGTGAGAAGGAATGTGACAAATTCCTAGCACCCAGTTGTCAAAAGTGGAGTCACATTAACAGCAGTCTTCACAGCCCCATGAGCCTGCTGGAGGTTTGGAAGATGTTGAACAGCTCTGAGGAGCAGATTTTAGAGCCCCCTGTGCTTTGTCTGCAGGAGTAAGCAAGGCAGTACCAGCAGCTGGGGAGCCTAAAGGATGATAACCAACTTGCTCTCTACCTATGGGTGAGTGTTTCTCACCCACTTCTGTTCCTGTGCCTGGGAAAAGGGGGGAAAATGCACATGTCCCAGAGCAGAACAATCCCCAAATATCTCTGCAGCCTAGATGTCTAAAAAGAAGGGAGTAACTTGCAAGGTTTATGCTGTATAAACCAATCACCTCTGCATGGTCTGTCTCAAGGAAAGATGGTCTACAGTGCATCTATACACAATGTTGAAACATGAGTGACTGAGGAAGGATAAGATTTTGGAGCCTAGGACAAGCCAGTGGGAAGCTGTTTAAGCCATTGGGGATCATCTAAGTACTTTAAAAACAACCCGTGACAAACTCCATTTTAGTGGTTGAATTGGTTGTTCCAGTCAGTTCTGAGTTTTCTTTCATTATATTTAAATAATGTGCATTGTTAAGCTAAAATAACTCCAGGGTGTATCTTTTCAACACTAGTATGGTAAAATCTTCCCAAGCTAGGAGATTATATGATCCAATGTACACAAAATAAAATAGACAACAAAAACTAACCAGGTGATAAAACTGTTAACATTGTGGTGGACTCATTGCCATGCTAATTTTACATTTTACCCCTAAATTTTCTAGGAAATACCTACAGTGACTGCTATGCTGTTTAAACAAATACATTTAAATATAAAAAATATATATAGGACAAATGACAATTATCAAGACATAAGAACAGAATCTAATCAATTACACTTTCTAGGGTCAGTTGTCAAACTCTTAATGTTAATTCTAAATGCTGATTTATGATGTTAGAATTTAATCTTATTGTGAGACAGCGTTGCAGCCATGGAAGATGAACTTACTCCTTTATTTCACTGCTGAACAAGGTTCAGCAGCTAAGAGCAAAATAAAATATATGCAAAATATTTTTCAGTTTCTCTGCCTTATATTCCACCCCGCCTTTTTTTTTGCATCATATCCTGTTGTATTTTCCATTTTTATGGAAATAGACATGGAAAAGAGAGTGAGAAATGATACTTCAAATTATAATCTTCACGATACATGCATTAAAAAAAAGAGAAAGAACATGCCACATAGTCCTTTCTGAGAATCAAACTTAAGGATTGTGAAGAATAAAGTTAACTGCTAACAGCATTGAGTGGGCAGAAAAGCCATCTTCATTGCTTTGTCCTTTGCCCACCTGGAAAGTTCTACTAGAAGCACAGACACTAGATACCACTCCCTTAAGAACTTAAATGATCAATGCTTTGCCCTTTGGTTGTTTCTTTCACAAAGGAAGAACTAAAATGGCTGACATTATTTAAAACATTCCTTCCTGATTTTCAGGGTTTTAATGTAGCAATAAATGCCTTTTCCTTCCATACAAACAGCAGTCTTGAAACAGGAATGGATTAGTTCATGTAGTTTAATACAATTAATAGGGTAAACAGTACAGAGCAAGGGCAAATAAGATTTTAGTCAGTGAACTGAAACACATGATAATTCTTGAAAAGAAAAAATATCAAGACCATGTGTATCAAACCTATTTTAGAGAATTTATTTTGATCAAATATGCAGAATGATGAGTTAGCAAGTAATTTATACCAGCTATGAGAAAAAATCCAGAATTTCTGCAAATATGTATGTCAGCAATTCAATACCCTCACTTCCTGTACTCTTGATTAAAAAATTATACCTTTTTTTTTTCTGACAAGGAGAAGAAATAAGAAATACTGAAAACATTTTATTTGGAAGTTGCAAATTATTTCATTTTATAGGAATACAAAAGTATTCCTATGAATATTTTTGCTCCTATGCACCAAACCTTCCTTTCATGAAGTACTACTTTTCTTAAAGTGACCTGTCAGGTATTACTGGAGAAAGGTTTAAGTGTAGAGAGATCCTTCCAAGAGCTGAACAGAGAGCAGTGTAGGGATTTAGAAGTGTCTAAAACATTGATGGATTTATCATCCCTTACTTTCTCTAGGATAATTCTAAATGTTTCCCAGCATTTTCTGCAAATGAATTCCACTAGTTTATTCATTTGGGCAGTAAAAATAGTGCTTTTCTCATCTGTTTTAAACCTGGCATTCAATATTTTCAGTGCACGATGACCTGTTATCCAGTTACAAGAAATAATGTTCCTATTCGCTTTTATGCATGGACTTCTAGATGGTGTTCATATACTCCACTGCTAAAAAGTTTCAGGCTATATAGCCCCCCCCTCCTTATACAGAAACTATTCCATTCTACTAATCATCCTGCATTCATTCCTCTCTTCCACTTTCTTCCCAAGTCTCCTATAAGTTCAGTAAGCTAAACTGGATGCAATATTCTGAATCAGGTTTATTTCGGTTTTTTGACCACTTCTTGTCATTGAACTAATGCTTGAAGAGAACCATCCTCAATTCCAATATGCCTTTCCTGAGTGGCAGTTTATAGCCCACTATCCCACATCACATGTACACTATTATGTGGCCATTTACTGAATTTCATATCCCATCGACAGTTGAAGGTCTTCCGAAATACTCTATCATTAGTATTGGTTTTGAGTGTTTTGAGTTGAGTTATTCTGTCTCACTCATGCACTTTGTCAACTGATTATTTGTTCTCTCTTTGACATCATTTATTAGCACACTGGACAACACTCATGCCAAGTGCCCTGGAGAACCTTGCTTTTCATTGAAAGCTGAGCACTTATTCCTACCTAATTTTTCCTCTCTTTTAACTAATTATTAATCCATGAGAGGGCCTTCCTTTTTAGCCATGACAGCTTAATTTCTTTAGAAATCTCTTCTAAGGGGCTTAGTTGAATGCTTTTTAAAAATTTAAGTAGAGAGCCATTGGGAAACCATTGCCCATAACCTTTATGACTCCTTCAACAACTTTCATTGATCTCTGAGAATGGACTTCCTTTCTCAAAAGCCCATTTGATTCTTCCTTGGAATGTATCATATTTACCTAGATATCTACTGATTCTCTCTTTTGTTACAATTTCTTTTTCTTTATCTGATACGCAAGTCAGACTCACCAGTCTGTAGCTCCCTGAATAATTTGTGAAGCCTTTTACAATGACTGGGGACCCATTAACTGACTTCTACTTCCCTAGCATTGACACTCATAAAGCAATGGCTTACATACACCTCAGTTAATAGTTCATTGGTTTCATGTCTGTGTTTCTTCAGGACTCTTGTGAGAACATTGTCAAAGCCTTCAACATTGAAATCAAATTGTATCATAGCAACCCATTTCTGAGGTCAAAATGTCTGATAATTTTAAATGACTCAAAATGGAGCAGCCTAGGTGCAGCCAGCCCTGAACTTTTGATACACTGCGTGGTAGCCCTGGCAGTATGATGTGTGATGGAGTCTAGTTTGCACCTTTTAGTCTAAAAGCATGTCTCTTGGAAGCAATAACTCCCACCCTACAGAGAAAAGTAGTTGTCATTTTTACTTAACTGATAAGCAAGAATATTCCTCATGACGTGGTATGATCCTGTATCATACAAATACATCTCCAGGCGCTTAGTTACTGTGCCTTTTTTATCAGTGAGAAAGAAGTAACCTTCCCTATATTTTCCTAAGTACCACTGTTCTGCTAGTAAGGTTTTGCAACAGTATGTCTTTACTCCAGCTTTTGCTACATTCCTGTTTTGTTTGCTGGATTCCCCAGTTCAAAGACCACAAACCTTTATGTTAAACTTTGAGGAAACTAGAGAAAAATGCTGAATGCACAGAAAACGTGTAGTATCAGAATTCTGCATGTGTATCAAAGAACCTGCTTCAGAAAACAGGAAACAACTCCCTGGTGGTGATTAGTATAGAAGGAGTGTAGAAAGGAAAGAGGATGGTTGGGAAAATTCATAGAGCAGGAGCGAGAAATGTCCACCATTATCACAGGAAGCAAAAGACAAGATGAAAGGTTTTCAGCTAACAATATCTTTAATATGTATATGTTTACTGTTGAAACCCAGCTACATGTATATTTGCAGAGAACAATGCATTACAATATGAAAAATTAATATAAAACTACATTTAAATAACTAATGTGTTGGCACCAGAACTGATGCAGACCCAGGAGGAATGTGGTTCCCTTGTTAAAGTAAGTCCATTAGCATAAGAAGCACAAATATGAAGGGCAGGAAGGGAGGAGGGCTCCCATGTTAATAAATATTTACTTCATGATTCCTGAATGACAGAAATCAACAAAAGCTAGGAAAGAGAAAGTTCCATCAAACATTCCAACCTTAATTAGGAAATCAAATCAGAAGCTTGAACCCAAATTTGAGTTCCTTGTTCTTTCTTAACATGAGACACAATAGACAAATTCCCCCTGGTTTTCCCTGCAGTTTGATTACGCAAATAGATAAGAATAGCTTCAGCCATACAGTCCTACTTTGCCTACATTGGGGCTAGAATTTCTACTTGTTCTGTAATTTTTCCCCAAAAAAGAAAAATGTGGAAAATTTGCTTTCAGTAAAAAAAGTATTTTGTAATTTTATAATACTTTTTATTCTAAAAGATCCCATGTTTTCTATGAGAAAGTGAACCATTTCATCCTACGGGAACAAACTTTTTAGCAGGGCCTATTGTGATAGGATAAGAAGTAATGGTTTTAAACTAAAAATAAGTAGGTTTAGACTAGATATAAGGAAGAAATTTTTTTTATAATGAGGGTGGTGAAACAATGGAACAGGTTGCCCAGAGCAGTGGTAGAAGTCCCATCCCTGGAAATGTTCAAGGTCAGGTTGGATGGGGCTCTGAGCAACCTGATCAAGTTGAAGATGTCCCAGCCATCCCCTCAAGAGAAAGTGGATGTACGCATGTGCCACAATGGCCTTACACCCTTTCAGAGTCTCTCTTAGCAGGGCCATGACTGGTTCATACAGACAGGCTGGAAGGAATGAACAAACCCCATGGTTTTTGGAATTTATAGCTTTTGTTCTATATAAACTTGCACAGTGTAAATGAAGGGATGTCTCTTAGCCTTTGAGCTAACTGCTGTGAAACAATTTAATAAAATAACTTTAACAGGAAGTGGCAAAAAAATTTTGAACTGAAAAGCGGAGAGTCAGAAACATGAAAATCCATGCAATCTGATTAGTGCTTCTGTGAGCATCTGCAAGCAGGTTCAGTAGGGAAATAGAAACTGGGTCTACTTCTAAAATAAATATAAAATCCTTTCAAAGTACAGCTCTATGACAAATTTTTCTCCTTTAATGTTTATTCCTTGCTAACTCCACTGAAGCCCAGAATCCGTTGTCTGATTTTGCACCCTGCACTGACATACTAATGTCTAGTTTTTGCTCTCCAAATTTCACTACCATGTGGAAGGCAGTCATCTTTTGAAAGAGCGATAGTGTCTGCCTTTTGAAGCACTGCCACTGCTGTTTTGATTCATAACCCCTTCTGATGAAGATGGTTTGAGGCGTGCTGGCAAAGCTGCCTCATACACCTACCCATGTAAAGGGGGAAGTCTGTCTTGGTAGCCTTCTAGGTGGGGTTTCCACTGGAAAAATAAAGCTTGGAATAAACAACGTGGAGAAATTTATGGATGCCATTACTTGCAGCTGCAGCCAACGTTAAAGTAATTTGAACGATAGTGGGCTCAAACCTACTTGTAAGTTCCCTGAAATAAAAGGCCCAGTTCCTACCACCATGAGAAATACACACTGCCTGGAAGAGGTGGGTACCCGGCCACACAAACTTTGCCATAGGCATGAAAATTGTTAAATGTGACAAGCAAAACCAAAGTAAGTTCAAAGATTACCCCTAATCAAGGAAAGAGGGTATTACATACACTAAGGACAAGTCCTACTCAGGAATATTGCTATACTCCAGAAAAAAGAGTCACCACATTTTTAAATAACTGTGCAAGGTAGATAAACAGTTGGAGCTGTGCTCAGGTGAAAGTTGTAAAACTGGATTGATTTTTGCTGCAGCTTGCTAAGGGCTCCCTAGAGTGAGGCTGCAATGTTCAAATATAATAATTGATAGCCTGAAAAAATATTTCTGAAAAGTGTGCAAGTGTAACACAGAGTCTTGTCTGAGATCAAGCAAGCTTTTGTGTCCCAGCTAACCTGAGTGCTGGAGCGACCCAGATCTGTCGTTCCTTTCCGTGATTACAGCTGCATCCTTCAACTGGAGAGAAAATGGGCCCGGGCTTTGAACAGGGTATTTTGTTAAATGCTGTTGTAAAAAAGTAATTACCCAACAGCCAGACCGGTGCATGTGAAGGGGGAGGGCTCTGAGTGAGGAGGGAATTCGCATTCATTATTAGCACCCCAGAAACCCCAAAGGGCAGAGGAGTTAGTGCTAATCTAACCTCTTCTCAGTCTTCACCTTGGTGCGGTGACCACCTCAAGCTCTGTGTATGTGTGTATAAATTGTTTAAGATTCAATTGAACACATTAAGTTTTAAAAAGGATTTAAGTGAAAATTTTCAATAGCTTCTGAAAGCGGATAATTTATTAGCTCTGAGTAAATTAAAATCTCAAGCAGGGGTAAAGACTTTAGTGATTACTTTAATATATTTTACATGGTATCAACAGAAATGTTCCTTTAAATGGTCCAAAAATCAGCTAATTTTGTCCTATTTAGTAAATTACCTCCTGAGGCCGTAATGTTACAGATTACAATTGCTAAAAAAAGTTACGCCTTATCAAAGAGGAATAAACTGCATTCTTATAGGTTTATATATAGGTGTTTTTTGTTTGTTTTGTTTTCATAATTCAGGCTGGCATAATGCTGTGTTAAAATAATGCCAGAAAGGGAGTGAATCTTTTACATTCTTGTTAGGTCAGATGGTAACGTAGCAGAATGTCATGGCTGCATCTCCCATACACCACAGTAGCAATTTAGAGTCTATGTTGTCTTAGAGATCAGACATATGATCAAATTACTCTGGTTAACTGTTACCATGCATCAGCTGAGTCTCAATAACTGCCTGTGCAAATGCTCTTAGCCCATGGCACAGTCATAGTAATTTGGCTTATGTTAGTCCCTTTTCACTCTGGGCTAACGTATGCCACATTATCTCGTATTTGTAGTGGACTTTTACCACAGCTCTGTTGATGTACAGTAACGTTCCGTGTTGAGGCTATTTGATTATGTCTGAGCCTTGAATTTGTCTATGAAATCACTGGTTTCCAGATTGAAGGTGTCTTGGGGGAGGATGGCAGGAAAGCATTGGTTTTGAACAGAAGTCCTATACATCCATTCTTTACATGGTCAACAGGCTGCCTTTCAAGTTGTTTGCTTTATGGCAAGAAGCCACATTGCCAGCTCGGCAGAGAAACCAACTTGGCTTCAGGCATCTTAAAGCTATCAGCTGCTGGGAAGCCAATGACTGCATTTCAAAACTAGAAATCGTTTACATAGGGAAAAGGCTTAGGTTGGGTTTAGAATTACATTTCTTGCAAACCACAGGAGTCAGCTGTTATGTACACCACTGTCTTAAAGGTTGTTTCTGCTGCTGGTGAATATGGCTGTGGTAGTAAACCTAACAATGCTAGAGGTGGTACTGGAACTTGACTGTTCATTTTGGAAAGTCTCAGTGGTCTCTGACAGGGGTTTTCCCTGGGCCATCTGGTAGTCTTCAAACTGTTTCCAGGCAGGGTTCAGGAATTAGCAGATATTGGGTGGGTTAAATCTGACTAGCCCATTTCAGGAGAGTGTCAATTTGTGCCAGTTTGTCTCATTTTCAAAATGGCCCTAATATCCTTTGTTTTATTAATATTGATGTAGCCTAACTTACAAAAACAAATCAAGAGTTAGTAAGGTGATGAGTAGCTAGTCAGGAGCAAGTTATTTTAAAGTCTGGTGAAGGTAAGATGGAGAAGTTGCCAGTAAGTGATGATGAGGTAAGCAAGAGAGTGCAATGAGAAGAATGGAGAGAAGGAGGGCTGAATGGATACATTATAAGGATGCAATCAAGCTGAAAAAGTAGAAATATAGTGGAGCAAAAATAAAGAAAATAAGTATTACTGCAGCTGAGACTGAAAGGGAAGACATTAAGAGTCTAAGCTACAAAATAAACTAGTAGTTGCTGTTGACCAAGAAAAGGAAAATAAAATTGGAGAAATAGGTTTGTATCCAGGGATTTTTTTAATTATAAGAAATGAGCCAAGGCACTCTGTGGTCTTTGGATGGATATTCAGATCCGTACATCTATCTGCATGGATGTATATACGAAGAAACGTTTCAGACTGAAACATCTAAAGCTTGTGACTTTTGGGGGTAGTAGCAACTAGGATCTTCAAGAATTTAAAGGAAGTCATTTTTTTTCATGGTAGAACAGGGGAGAAGGCAGGAACAGAAGCAGCCTTGCAACTGTCTTATGTCACTGTGTGTTGCCTGTGTGTATCATTTCCCCACATGTGCAATATGATGGTTGCTATTAGGGTTCAGAGGGGCGACATAGTTTTAATTATGTTTGTTTTGGGATCAAATTTGTCAACTATCCCAGTAAGCCTAGCACTCAGGACAAATCTGAACAAAAAGCAAGCATTCAGCAAGACTCAATCTCTAGATCTACTCAGTCCTGAAACACAGAGAAGATCCTCAGCCTAAACATTACCTTTCTTGTTATAAAACACCTAAAGAGCTCCATGTCAGCAGACCAGATGCATCTTCACTTGTCAGCGAAGACGCATCCTTGTACCAGATTATTTAGCCCTATAAAACATGTGAGGTGATTTTTGAAACAAATCCCTTCAGCCCTGGAACCAATGAAACTTGTTTTCCTGTGAATCTGTTTTCTGACTGCTGTATTTTGGTTTTTAAAGAGGTCCTGTATCTGAGAGAAGCTTTTTAAAGGTTCAGTTACTTATGAAGTCATTATCCGCTGCAGGTTTTCCCATCTGAGAAGGTGCAAATCTCTCTCCCCCATAGTGTTTAAGGGTTTCCCTCACCTGGGCCTGGATCCCTATGAACCATTAAGAATTGCAGTGTCTCAAGTCTCACCACTCTATCATGGAGCCAGTGAGGTCAGAAGGTAGACAGAAGACGCAGACAAGGACAGGAGTTACTTTGCAGCCCAACCAGTAACTTATTAATTGTGATGACAGTTCTTTGGATATAAGAATTCCCATGCTAGACTAGTCCAGAGTCCAGAACTGAACCTAACCTAGTATGTTACATCTGCTTACCAATATCTTTTACTAGTACACCAACATATACTCAAAGACTGAAGTCTTGTCATCAGGAAATTAATGTGCAAAGCCACCAGTGATATTCTTTTCTTGAAAAAGTTCTTTTTTTATCTCATAGTCTCATATCCTTCGTGATATCCAGAAATGGTTTTGAATTCTTCTTATTTTTGTTCTGCTGTTGTTTTTTTTTTGAAGAAAGCATGTCTCTTAAAAAGAAGACAGTTTCCCCAATGATGCTATGCCACTGTCATATAGTGACATTATAATAATTTTTGTGTCATTGTTTTCTTTGTCTCTTTGATGCTTCTGGAATGCCAAATCTCTTTCAGGAAATAATTGCACCACAGCAACAATCACCACTTCTCCCTTTCAGAAGTTACTTTCATTAACTTACGCTCATTGCTCTTTAAACTCATCACTCTTTAAACATGGAGATCTCAGTAGTTCAAATGATTCCTTCTCCTTCAACGTACTTTAACCTGCATTCATTGAATTTCACCTTCTACCATGCTGTCCTATCACCTCACTTCCTTTAACCTCACCGAAGCTCACTGTAAAATTCTTCAACATTGATCAGCCGTTGTAGCACACCTAAGCATGGTCCACTCAGTGTTCATACAGATTTTCATGTCATTAGCTTACAAAACAATATCAATGGCAACATGCAGCTTCAGATTATTCTGGTATTGACTACTTTTTTTTTCACTGATAGAAAATGGAATAGTTTCTGCTTTGTGATGGTCACTTTTTCAATCCACTGTACTTCTCCATGCATTTTCTAAAAATTTTCTACAAGGAACTTGCAAAAAAACTTTTAAAAAATGAAAATGAATTGACACAATTTTTTAAAAATATTGTATTTTTCTGATGCACTCTAGGAACACTTGAAGAGAAGAGTGATAGGTTATCCATTACCAAATCATCCTGCTTTGACTCAACCATATCATAGGTAGCTGAGTGTTTTATACATTAGCATTTAAATCAGTGAATGTCCTTGGCATATTACTTCAAGATATGACTAACTTTAAACACAGAAGTTGTACCCTTGAAGCCAACATCCAATTTGCATGCTTGAAGTCAGACGTATGTTGAACCAGGATCACCAAACTGCAGGTCCTAGGCAGTGAATGTTTTCTCTTTTTTTTTCTTTTTTAAAATAAAAGATTGAATCTTTTTGCAGCAGCTGCCCCAGATAATTCTTAAACCTTATTTGTGACAGCCAGAGACACTAGGGGTCTCCAGGGTTGGAGCCAGAACTGAAGTTTGCTTCTGCCACAGCAACTGACAGCTGCTCCAGAACGGGATGGGAAAAGGAAGGGAGATACACTGAAGGGGGCTGTGGTCCCTGGCCTTGTGACTGCTGGGGGCTCCCTGCTGCTTCTGCCTCTCCCTGAAAGGTGTAACCAGCAAGCTTGCTCTCCTGAAGCACCAGCAGACCCAGCAGGCAGTAACACCACTCTGTAACCCTGATAGTCTACTGTCCTGGGTTATTGCCCATTGTTGCTTGTGCCTTGAGCCAGCCTGCTTCTCAGCTCTTCAGCACAAATATCAGAAGGATCTCAACTTCCTAGCACTTTGCTAAATAATTTTTAACTTTTGTTCATTTCTGCTTTCTCTGGTTCAACCCTCTCATTTTCCAGCCCTCTAATTTTCTTTCGACATTTTGTTTTGCTACTTTCATCTCCCATGACTATTTTTCCTGGTGTAGTTAGTGCTGTATAGCCTCACAGAACTAGGTCTAAGA
Organism: Phaenicophaeus curvirostris; assembly: GCF_032191515.1. NCBI lineage: Eukaryota > Metazoa > Chordata > Aves > Cuculiformes > Cuculidae > Phaenicophaeus > Phaenicophaeus curvirostris. The sequence continues at coordinate 143,691,518 of NC_091392.1, read as the reverse complement.
TATTATCTTTCCAACAACCTCACTCCTTCTTCAGTTCTTCCTTCCTTTTTTCTTCTATCTCTCTCTCTCCTCCCCAAATCTTTCTCATCTGTATCTTTTGTAGTGGTTTTATGTTCTCTGGCAACCTGGCTCTTGCTTTTGGGCAAAGGCTATTTGCTGTCTTCAGATCTGACATGTTGTGCTTTCAAAGGTCAGATGCATCTTGAAATGTACTGTAGACTTTTGACACCATAAAATCAAAAATTTGAAAGAAAGTAGTGGTCTCATTAATATCACTAGATAAAAGGAGATACTAAAATATACTTGAAGACATATTATAAAAGGCATGAACATTTAAGGCCCCACTCCCCAGTATTCGAGACTGAAAGACTGAGTCTGCAGAATGTGGAATGTACATCCTTTAATTTATTTTTACTGAATTTGTGCTGCAATTCTTACCTAGGATTTAACTGCAGTGATACAAATCTAATATTGACACTTTAAAAATTAGTCAATGACCATTTTTCACACTTGTTTTAGAAAACAATCAAAACATTTTTCACTCCTGCTCTTAAGAATTTTTGGATCTGTAAATAACAACATTTATTTTTATCTTCTATCAACTATTAGAAGCCTTCAAACTGGGACACATATTGTGCACTGACTACAAGAAATAGTGAAGCACAGAAATGTCAAATGAACCTACCATTTCAAATGTCCTTGTGCAAGAATCTTTCTCATGGTCATGGCCACTAGGCGTGAGTCTGAATAGTAAAAGACAAAGGGTGAAATCTTGTTAATTTCAGTGGGGTCAGGGTTTCAACCAATTTGCTTCTTCCTACAAACATAACCTTGCCAGTATTTTAATATGTTGCTTTAAAGATATTCAAGGCTGATGCAACTTGTTCTTCCAGTATTTTTCCCAGATGTTTGTGTGTCTAACAATATCCCTAAAAAGGTTCTGTTAGCTCTGAGTCTGATTTTTTGAAAGTGGCATCTAATTTTAGAAAACCATTAGATAACTTAGAGTGAAAGACTCTCCAAGTAAATGGTACTTTATAAATCTTTCTGTCTAGATGGATGATTTAAATACAAGTTTCTGATTTTAGTTTTCTTGCCTAAAAGTTGAGACTACCAACTTTATAAACAATTAAATATAAACTATCTAATTGGAATATATTGAAATTTTTCATATAGGAAATGTAATAAACTGTTTATTTGTGTAGTGCTGCTTACTGAAGGTGCATAGCATGTGAGCAAATACTGTAGCTTTTATCTAGATTACCTGAGTCTCAAATTCCGTGCACTGAGGACTGGGAAGCAAGGCAAGAGCTAAAGATAGATTTTTTTAAAAAATTTGCATTTATTTGAGTTATGGATGAATAAAATATAGGGCACATAAAATTGACTACTTTCTAGGTTAGTAGATTGCACAGTCTGGACTTTCACAGCTACAGTATTTTCTCATGCATGTGTTACACCAAGAATACTAAAACCACCTAGATTTAAAAGACAGAGTTCACTGAACATATAAGTAGTGATGAACTACTCGGAGACATATGAATTACATCTTCTAAAGAAATCTCTTGGAACCAAGTGAAAAGATTTTCATTCACTACTCATATTGATTTAAATCAGAGGAAACTTCTTTGGGTGAAACCTCAGCTATATAAATGCCCACAGTACAGTTCAGGAGAGGGAGGTGGCAAGGTTGTTTGACAGAGCATGTAAACTCCTGGCTACAGTCATAAAACTACCCCTATTGACTTCTGTCTTCAAGAAACTTAATAAAGACACAAGTACCCAGGTTGCAGAGGTGTCTTGAATTCTTTCACTTTTGAAATACTATCTAGTAGGGTCTGCAAAGACAAAAGCTAAAATTTGGATTCCTTCATTAAAACAGCCAAAAGCACAACCAGATAAAGTCCATTTGAGTATAACTACATCACTACATTAAAAAAGTACAGAGACCAATTCAGACATTGCTATCTTGATTCCCTGTTGTGCTGATTTTCCAATTATTTCTTCTTTTCAGCCATATTTTCCACAGTCTATGCACTCTCAGAAAACCAAATCATGCCAAACCCTACGGCAGGCCACGTGTGTGGTCACTTTCATGGTATAACACCCAACAGCCTTGTTGGCTCCAGTGCAGCCCTCTCTGATATCAGACTCTTTGAACTGAAATAAAGAGAAGCTTTAAGGTTATGAAGACATTGTATGGATCCTAGAGGAGAGCCAGGGTCAAGAGCTATTACTTCACAGACCCCCACCTCCTCTAGATAAGATTAGTCTGAAACAATGTGAAAGCCCATCGGTTGGTGCTGCACAGACTACTGCTTACAGTTCCTAGGTGAAGATATTTTTCTGCCAGTCCTCAGATTCTAAAATAAAATGAATAATGCTTTGATGGTCTGGAAAGTTAATCCAAATCATGTGAAAGCAATATATTCTCATTCTTTTAATGTTATTATAATACAGTTCCACTTAGTGTAAAATGCAAGTCAACTATCCCCCTATGCTGCTATGATGTCAACTGGAACATGGAGGCGAATGACACTTAGACAGTAAAAAAGATGCCCAGGGTTGTCATTACTTTAAGACAATTGCTAAACACACAGCACTGAGAGAAACAGAAGCATTCAAAAGCTGGTCAGTGTCCCAGCTGAATGTGACTCTCTTGGAACCATTGTCCTATACTTAACTTTCCTTTACTATTTTTAGTGGAGGGTCTGACACCCATGACGTTTGCTTATATGAACAATCAAGTTAATTAATGCTAACTAATAAGCACTTTTTAATGTGGAATGTTTCCAATAACCATCACTAATAACCTTCTCTTCAGTACAGGAGTATAGTTCCTCCTGTGTTATTTACGCTTAGGGTTAGATTTCATCTCACATAACTTTCGCTGTCAAGTTTAAGCCACTCACTACAGACAATCTTTGTAGTCACTGGAGACAGTCAGGCATCTCCAAAGGGTGATTCCTTCCATTTCTCTTCAATACCTGTCTTTGGATGGGATGAATCCACCTCTGGAGGTGCCTATCTGTCTTCATTGTCTAGAAAGGGAGCCAAGCTGACTTTAACTTATAGGCATCTAACAGAGACTTCTGACTTACAGACAGTGAAACTGAAATGAATCCCATCATCTTCAGGGTACTGTACCTTAAGTAGTTCTCTGCTTGGTGTAAAGAGGATTGAAGGAAGATTTCTGTAAGTGTAAGCATGGTTTTGTTGCTGTTGGTAGGAATGCTTTGCTTTCTTCTCTTGTCTTCCTGAGATGTTGACAGCTCTGATGTTAATAATGGAGCCCCAGTCGGGCTTCAGTGATTTGCAGAAAAAAGGAAAGTTATGTAATTTTTTTAGGTAATAACTGCAGTCTAGGAAGAATTGGCCTAAAACTGTCTGAAGCTGAGAGAATCTTCCATGTGAAATAGTTTAATTTCAGGATAACATATCCATTAATTTTTTTTAATCTAACCTATATAATTTGCTGTATTAAGTATCTGCATTTGTTGCTAATATTCTTAATTAGGTCAATTTGAAAATTTCAACATGTCATTTTCAAGTGTGAATTTAGGGAAAGAAAGTTTTGCCATCTATTACATTCATACTTCAGTTGTAAAAAGCACCCCTCATATCCTTCTGCGATGATAAAATAACATTTAATGAATCAGACAAAGAATTTCTGACATTGATAAATAGAATAGTGCATGATCTATCATTTGATGCTTTCACAGGACTTATCCATGGCCTGGGTACATCCTTGCCTTTCTTCCTAACCTGCAAAAATCTGTGTATATGTAAAAAAAAAAGTTTCATTTGAGAAATTGCTTCAAACAGATATATGAAAACTAGTCTTGAAAGGAGAGACACTTTATGATGTTCCCAGGACTTGTGATTTAATCATGCATTTTGGAGCCATCAGTATTTTTAATGCCTAATCTTAAAAAATCCTGTTTTTACCTGATAATCACTGTTTTTATTAAGGATGAGGAAAAAAAAAAAGACATTCTTAATGGTCTGGACTGCAGAGAAAAGTTCAAAAACACGAACTCTAAAAGCTCAAATCAAGAGGGTCACAAGTGAAAAGAAGAACACTTTATAATTTTTGGAGACCTGACTTGAATTTTTTGACTAAAGTACAGATTTCCCATAGGATTTTCTTTTCAGGATCACAATTCTTGATGTAGCTGAAGAGAGATGCAGAATGGTGTGATCAAATTCATGCTTGCTCAGTGGGTCAGACTAAACATTAAAATGCTGGTACACCATGACGTCCTCTAGATCCAGATTTTTTCCAAGACAGTGATCTTATTGGACGGCTAAACACGAACAGGAATTCATGGTGCTTTATAACGGCATGAGTCTTTTTAAAGGGTTTGCTCTGTTTTGGAAGAAGGTCTTTGAATCAGAATTTGCAGAGAACTGAGAGAGTTCTCCGTCTCTGAACTGGGCTGCTGCAGAGGAGTAAATTTCATCCTAAAAGAAGACAATCAAATCAAAAAGTCTTCCTGAAAGACAGAAAATCATAAGGCTCTTCACAGTGCCTAAATTTAGATACTTAAATGAAGTGCCTGAGGTAGGAGGTTAATCTCACAAGGCTTCCTCTCCAATCAATAGAAAGGAAAAGGCAGCCCTGTAAAACACCTTAGTGAAGTTTCTGCTTTGAGCTGGCTATGGAGAGAACCTGGTCTCTGAATAAGGTATCTCTCAGTGTCAGTTGGGTCCCGCTTTCTGGAATCATAATGCAGATCTGAAGTTGAATCCTGATGTAAGTTACGTACATTTTGTAAGGGTCACTGTCATGGGACATGTGATTGCAAAGGACCAGGCAAAGGAATTGTGTCCCAAGACCTGTCTGGTACCTTCATGTAGGATTTTGGAGCAGCTAACTGACTCTGAGCAACCCTTCAGGGACTGCAAGTTGGAAACCTGAGTTGCTCCAACAACACAGGTGCCCCTTATTTACAGCCACAAGCAACTACACTCTCAGGAAGTTCAGGAAGCTCAGCTGTTCATCATAATTTTGAGAATGAACATAAAAACTGGTCAAGTCTTTCAGGAAAAGATCAATTTGCATTTATACTGCACTGCAATGTAAATATATATTCGTCTTGTTGGCTCAGCTTTGGCACTTGTAGTACTGTCTAAACTTAGTAATGTCCTTTCTAAATTAGATTGTTGTTACTTTGTTACTGCATTGGGGATCAGACCCTGCATTCTGCAAAATTTAAATGTTTTAGCCAACAGATATTAGTTTAGAAACACCTGAATATATCCAGTGACTGCTGTTTTTAGGTTAAGTAGTCCAAAATCTGTGCTTGATTTGGAATAGAAGATTCAGGATTAACATGCTGTTTCTGCAAATCCATAATAAGAGCAGCTTCGTACCAAACAGCAGATTAGTTAGCAAGCTATTGTGCGTATAGCACGACCTCAAACAGGTGCACCTCCAAAGTATTCTGCTTAGTGAAATAGGATACATTCTGTGATGTGTCTGACTTGCCTGTTTTCCAGTTCTGCCTAAAATGTCCTTAGATCTACATTTCTGTCTTTCCTTCTCCCTCTCTCTTTCTCCCTTTCACTCTTTCTTTTACCCCTCCCCTCCCCTCCCCTCCCCTCCCCTCTCCTCCCCTCCCCTCCCCTCCCCTCCCCTCCCCTCCCCTCCCCTCCCCTCCCCTCTCCTCCCCTCTCCTCTCCTCTCCTCTCCTCTCCTCTCCTCATTCTTTCTCTTTCTCTCCCCTTCCGTCCCTCCTAGCATAAAAATTTGCTTGACCATTTACTTTGGAAGCAGATCAGTTAAGCACAATACATCATTCTTACTTTAGAATGAGATGAAGGAATTCAGGTGAGCAAACAGATATTTTGTGCGCTTTGAGATGCTGTAGCGTGCCCAAGATGTCTGGGTTAGCTGATCTAGCACAGGTGATCCATTCCCTCCAGGAGGAGGGGAACGATGTCCAAACTGGCACAAGCCCACTCAAATCTCCTTCAAGTTGTCTCTACCTGGAAATGTTCCAGTGCAGCTACTCTGCATTATAACAACCCATAACCCTATACCTTATTCTGGAATAATTTTTGTGTAAGCTATCATCCTAAATTGCCTGCCAGAGACAGCTTGGCTAACAACCTAATAAAGGCTTGCCTCAAGATGTTATTTAGAATCATTAACAATAGAGAGGAGAGGCTAATGGGCATCTATGCAGGGACATGCAACACTTTTGGGAACAAAAAATGTTGGCAATGCTTCTTGGGAATAAAACTTTGGACTGTCTATGGGCAAATTGCATTGGTTTAACTAAGAATGGGACTTAAAATCAATTTAGCTAAAACAATGAAGTAAGTTATATCAGCTCTTTAAAATCAATGTAAGCCCGTAATGTAAGCTTGGTTTAACTTATATTGAGTTAAAAGTAAACCAAAATAAGCTGCTTGTAACCCAACCTTAAATTGTCTACATAGAGGTCTGCATAGAGATTGTATTGAATTAATGAAACCGATTTTAAATCAATTTAAGTCAAAACTGTGCTAGATCTGTCTACAGACAGAAGTTTAATTGGAAAATGATTGATTAGACATGGATAATACAGCCAGTGGTAGGACATACGAGAGGGAGAGAAATCAGGATCTGGACATAATAAAAATACTGAATGCATATGTCCAAGCAGCATGTTCAGATTCATAAATAATAGGAAGAATATTTAGATTGTAGCCACTTCCCTACATAATGTAAGGTCCGTGCATGTTAATATGCATTACTAGATAGGCAGGCAGATGGCACAAGTATGGCAAAAGGATGGAAGCTGAAAGCGGATGCAAGGGGAAAGAAGTCTAAACTAGAGTAAAGGGCTTGTAACTTTGATAACAAAAAAACAAGAATGCCCCCTGTAATACTACTATGGAAATGACAAATACGGTAGAACTGATCTTGTAACCCTATATTTTTTAACTCTTCACTTCTCAAAGGTTTTACATGCTAGCATTCAGAAAGGGAAAAAGAATGCAAAGAGCTTTTTCTGGTAATGTTTAAGATTGCCCTTTCTTCAGACATGAACTGTTTTCTATTTATAGCGCCTCAAAAATATTGAAGATTTTTTCAGCACAATATAAAAATTAGTCATGAAAAATATAAATGCTCTTTTGACTTGAGAAGGGAATTACTTCATAATATACACTATCTGTGCTTGAGAAGAGAACAACTTCACTACTCATGAGTTATTTGTTTTCCCCTCTTCATTAAGCATTCCTTGTCTGTATTTCTATCTATTTAGCGCATGTTCTTCCTACTCCCTTGTCAATGCCCTTAGATGCAAGGGGTATATTTGAGACACAGTGCACAAAGAACTTTCATTTTAATAGACAGCAAATTAGAGGCACAGCACAGGCATGTGTATGTGGTGTACCAGCCTATTAACCTCTAATGTGGATTCATCCTCCTTGGATAATCTTTTGCCCACATCCCACTACTATTTTCTAACATTTGCAAACCAATTAATTTATCTCTTGGAGGGAGCGCTTTGCAGAATTTACTGGTGATGATATACGTAAAAGAGGATATGTTAAAATGAAACTTGAAGTATTGTCATATTGTCATTGTTGACAGGAAGCTGAGTGATGTGAATTATATGCAGTATATACAGAAATGTGGTTGCCCTATAAATTTTTCTGTGTCTCTAAACAAAGACAAAAATAGGTGTAACTAGCCTGATACTGTTTAGTTATGTAACAGATTGAGGGTTTGGGGTTTAGTCACTGAAAATGTGATAAACAACATTGTGCATTAATGCAGAAAACAGATTGAGCTTTTTAATGGTACATCAAATAAGACTTTATTAGCATCTATTAGGTTCAACCCAAAGCCCGGGAAATAGCATTAATGAGCATCATATATCAGTCTGTCTGTTATTAGATAACATTATCCCTTAAAACTAGCAAGTCATATAGTACTCTACACTTTTTACCTTTATCTTTAGAATTAGCTGCTGACATCCTCTCCTGTTACACTGGCCTTACTATTAGTAATAGTGAACCAATTTATAAACCCATTAGTGACACTTTTTCCCAAAGATAAAAACAGTCAAAATTATCTGGCAGCAATTAATCTTAATGGCTGTATGCAGTAAACAGCAATGGGCTAATTCCAGCTCTGTCAGCCCCATCAAACAATCCCACATTAGGCAGCTTTTCACTGATCCATTAAGCATATTCAGAACAACAACAAATTCAATGCTGAAGGCATATGCACTAAACATTACAACAGTGATCTTCTGAAGCCATCATTATCTCTTAAATAGTACTTCCCCCATGTATTATCATTATGCTGTACATTAGAAATACTTTGATTAAACTCCCTTAATTCATAACAGCCAGCTGCAGACCATTTATGCAGTTAATCTCAACACAACAGCTATTGAGGAAATATAACAAATGAAGGCTGTAAACTGGAAGTCATTTCTACGAAAGATAGTGGTTTCCTAGCCCTTATAGTGCAAAGTGCAGAGCAAGATTGTACACTAGGATGACAGTAATGCAGACTGAAACCACTAATGGCCTTCCACACGTCCTGCAACACGTGCAGCAGGAGCTGCAGCTGTAAAGGTGTGTGCAAAAGCAACCTGACAAACAGGGAACAGGAGTGGCAAAACCATCCAGGAGCGCCATGTCCACAGGACTAAAATATCAGTCAAGACCTGGCTCATAATCTGCAGCCGCTCCATGGCTTTGCTGGTTTCATTTGGAACTCACAGTAATTAGTCTCTATGAAAGAATAGTACTGATTTCTTCCTCTATGAAGCTTGAGCTAGTAGCAATGACACTTTGAAAGACTGCAGACTTTTGAGTTTCCTTTCCTACAAGTAATAGCCGTTTCGAGAATTTTTACTAGACTGTTTTCTCTTGAAGTTATAATGGATATGGTGTGGCAAGCAAATTTACATAAAGCTTTCCATGGTGATGTAAACAAAACAATATTATCAGGACGGGAAGGAAAACATTACCTAATTTATATTTCCACTCTGACCTGAAATTCACATGAGGTATCCTCATTTAATAACATGAAAATGTTAAACAGATAAAAGTCGATGGTATTTTTTAAGTTTTCACCAAATGTATTCTATTAAAAACACCTTTTTAAAATTCACTCAGAAGGAGTTGTGCTGCATGTTAGGGAAAAAAACAGGAGCTAAGTTTGTGTTACTAATCTAGCTTGTACTTTTTCTTAATCTAAAAAATACCCAAGAAATCTGTGGGATTTGGGTACAAAAAACACTTTCACAAATTCTTTACTTGTCAAGTGTAAAGAAACCATAAAAATATTAGTGAATAAGGGCTATGTGTTTTACAGTTCTTCACCATATATAAATAGTTTATTTGATTTTAAAGATATAAACCACAGACATAGTGTCTACCTTGCAATGAAATGATCAAATAAATAAACTTCAATTTGGCATGAGCCTAGCTGTCAGTTCTGATCTTAGTTCCATTTCATAAGTCCAGTTTACTTGAAGGTGGAATGCAGGACCTCTGCAGCACCTTCAGGACCTGCACTGAGGAGCAACTGGCAACAACACCCTTTAGAGGATCAGAAGAATCAACTTCCTGATACTTTATTTAAAATTGAGGTGAAAAGTCTCACTAAAACTTTGGTTTTGTTCTTCTTTCACTTTCTAAAGCTAATGAACTTCTGGAATCTGTGAGGCTGCTTCTCTGCACCACTTTTCCTGTGAGCAACCTGCACAACCAGGTGCCGCATGCACCTAAACACAGCGACACAAAATGCGCTGGCTTGATTGTAAGCAGAGGGATTCAACATGGTCACTTTTCACATAGACATTTATGTAGCTTTCACTCTGTGCGGGGAGGAAGGCCTGCACACCACCTTTGAAGCTGCTCCTAAGCAGCGAGGCTAAATTTTGTAAAGATACATTCCACCCTAGCCATAAACCTAAGCATAGCAGACTTAGAGACTATCATAGCACTCTCTCTTTCAGAGGAAGAAGAATGGACTTGTGTTTCAGATGCAGATTTCAAAATGGCACTCTTCATATCTTTACAGCGCTTTGCCATATGATCTTAGCTAAGTCTATTTATGCCTATGTGCATTGGTTTCACTTCTCAATAATGTTTATAAGATGACTTTGCCACATGGCAGAGCTGTTGCCAAACATAGCTGTAGTATGTATGGTGCTTCTGAGGTCTTTGATGAAGAAGCTGAATGGAAAAAAATTGCTACATCACTTATGCTTAGGTATTCTGCTTCTTGGCTGTCAAGGCTGGCTCCGATTATCAGTGTTATGTGGGACCTTTAGGCATAAAGAAATCTGCCCTATACCACAGAGCTATCATGTGTTCTTGGAAAAATAGCATTCCCTTCCAGCAGGTCTGACCAACTTCTGAGATGATGGGAATGAGCAGAGATCACTGTGGCCATCAGAAGGCAGGTACTGAGCATGCAGGAATTACATTGCTACCTCCAGCCTTGACTACCACAAAAGTGAACAACTTGCTATTTAACAAGCAACAGTAGATCGGTTTCAGGAAATAATTTCTCCACGTCAATCTCATTTATGCTTTTCTAAAGCAAACTAGATGCCAGTCTTCAGAAGTACACGAGGTGAACTTAGTCTTTAGCTCATTTCTGGTGATCTGGTGATCTGGTAACCTATAATAAGAAAAGCTTCTGGAAACCAAAGCTTGTTCCCTAAGCCAGTAGAAAGAGGAGTTTGGGTAGTTAAAATCTTTTCTTACACAGAAGCATTTCTATATACAACAAAATTAGACAGCAAGGAACATTAAACACCCTGTGAAAACTCAACACCCCAACAGAGTCTGAGAACTCAAGAGCAAGGCCTCCTCTGACCAAAGATTCCAAAGTCTGAAAATTTTCACTTAGATGCCTAAACTGAACAGAGTTCCCAGTGTCCCAGATGTAACTTAGGAGTTTCAAATATATGAGCTATTAATTTGGGAAAAAGTATTTTTTCCCAGACTTGAAGAGGAACTGACTCACCACCCTCTCCAGCAGGTAGGAAGATCTGCGATATGATATGACAGTTTTAAGTTACAAAGTATCTCTGAATGTATCATATATATGTAATCTTCTTTGTCCAGCTTCACATTCCTCTTCCTTTCCCAGCAATATTTGTTTTCTTAAAAACAGTGGAAAATGCCATAAACAACACATTTTCAGCAATTTATTTTAATTTTCAAGACATGATTTACTTGGATTTAAGCAAGTGATTTAAGCAAATCCAAGTAGGTAAGTGTTAACCTTAGAACAAAGCATCTCTGTATGTCCTTCTCTCCCAGTAAACCGAGCAAGAGAATTTGTGTCCTCACAGTAGACCTGATTGTAGGAAGTACTGAGTAATGGATGCTCAGCATATAACAAGGTGTATAGATAAGAATGACAAATTATTCCCAGTTGCTATTTGCTTACCCCTGCACAAAAATTTCACTTAGTTGTGATTTTACCAGGCAATGCTCTTTTTTTTGGCTCAGGCTTCTTATGACTGACTGCAGAAGAATATGTGCCTATGTATATACCCTTCAAATGCAATCACAGGGGGGATACTCTGCTTACTTTCCAAGGACCATTTACTAATCCTGGATTTAGCTAACCAAGCAGTGTAGCAGGGAGTTTATAAAGATTCACATAATTCTGCCTAGCACGTGATCCAGGCACAGAGCTCTTACTGTAGCAGGAGGAATTTGGGACTAAAGGGAAACTATATATCTACCAAGTCGCTTGTAGGAAATGGATTATTTTAACTACAGATGAATTTTCTAAATGGATTTAATTTTAAAGTATAGGCATTGTTGCTTCTTTGTTTGACAGTGCGTGAGCAGCCAGATGTGAAACTAGTTGTATAATGCATCATAGGTTTTGATAAAGAGAATATAATATGGATGAGAATCACAAAACTGTTCTTATTATGACATAAGTTTTTCTTTTATTGCCATATTTCAAAGCGGTTAAGCTTGATTTTCAAAACAAGAACACTGTTGCCTTTGGTATAAGCTAACTTCAGGTCATCCAACAGTGGTAAGAAACTTTGAAAATATTCTATAGATTTTACTTATAAAATTCCCAAGACATGACTTTTACTACCCAATTTGGGACTGCAGTGCAATATGCATAAAAGTGGAGTAGACTGTTCATTGAATTATTGCTATTAATGGCATTAATAAGTAACAGAAGAACATGACTTATGAGTTAAAGGAGTGTATCTTTACTAAGAGAGAACAGAAGAGAAGACTACTCCATAGGTTTTATTCATTCAATTATTTATTTAAGTTTCTGCACAAAAATTTCTATTGTAAGTGAAGCTCTGTCAGAGAATCTGGAACTGTCCAGTTTTATGATGGATTTTTTCCTATTTCTTCAATACATTTGGAAGAATGTCCACTTAAAAGAAGTTTGCTTTTTTCTTCAGTGGTACTATTAATGTGTGCAGACTTTAACTGAGTCCAAGTCTACGTTCTGTTTGCTGACAATGGTAAGAAATCAAATGTAATGAGTGGTCAGATAGAGCACAAAAGTAACTCTAGAAGTCATACAAAGCATACTGTTATAGCAAGCAGTGCTAAGGAGTGTAGGGTTTCCACCTCTAAGGGACAGAATATAAGCAATAACATGGAGAAATGGTTTTCAACTTTTTGAAGTTGCAGAGAGTCTAAAAATATCTTTAGTGGAGAGGAATACTCATGTAATATATTTAAGGTTACAGACTATAAACCAGCTTTTTCAGGGACCACTGACAGGAAGTCCAAGGATTCCCAAGGGTTCACAGACTATAAACAAGAAATCACTGAAATGAATAATACCAAATTATCTTCCCTATTTAGCTTTGTTTTTTAAGTTTGCCATGTTCTCTTGAATCTGTTGTGTTAATTATCTGGACTTTATATTACTATAGTTCTTGCATATCTAGAAATAATAATTAAAAAAACCCAGGAGAAGTATTTTTTTTGAATTTCATTGTATCTCTTCTAAGAAAAGTTGTATTTCATGAAGGAATGAAAAGGAACAGGACAATGATCCCATTCATATACAATGTGTCAGTAATTTATATCTAATTTATCAATGACCATGCAGCTGCAGTCACTGCAGTTTTGTTTTTTTTTTTAAAAAAAAGCTCGTATAATGCTTACATAGTCTCTGAAAGCATAGCATCTTAATAAAGGAAGAGGAAGCCACTGGAGTAATTAGAAAGGTATATTGTAGTGCACATAATGGCAGAAGGATGTTTGTATTATAGTCCAACACATCATTAAGGATACAATTGTTATTTAATGTGGCACAATCATCTTTCTACTCTTCATGAAATCCACTTAAGTAATTACTTTTCTTAGCTCATTGGCTCTATGAACTGACAGTTTAGCAAAGTGCTAGGTCTAAAGAAACAGCAAATCTCCATTTTTATAATACCTTACCTCTTTTTAAGCTTGACTGCTCCTGCTTACCTGGAAAGGCCATTTTCTCATTTGAAAAACTGGCAAGGAGAGTGGGGAATGGAAAACTGGAGGGGGGGGTTGGGCAGAGAAGGGAAAGAAGTAGTAAAAGCTTACAGAGCTGTGTTTAAAAATGAAAACATTAAATGAAAAGCCCCACTCCCTTTTCCTGTACAATGTATCCCTTTTCCCCAGCCTTATTTTTGGAACACACATATATATAAATATAAACCAAATTAACTAATCTGTTTGTACGATGTTTAGTCATTTCTATCTCTGTTAGCAGCAAAACACTAGCTCAGTAGTACAGCACCTTGAGTTGCTTCTAACCTGGTTTTAGGAGGAATAGTTTTACAAAGCACAATTTTCAAGGTCTGAGAGAGTAACATCTTAAGAAAGTTAGTTGGGAACTTTAAATAAACTTTTATTTTATTTTCTAATCTTATTGCACTTACTACCACAATAATATACGGGAGAAGACAAACATCACATCTATACTCAAAGCTAATTTTTTTTTTTTTAGACAGTCATGCATATTTTAATACAAAGTTCAAGACCCGTCAGCAGAGCAAGCCAGCACTGAGCAGACACAGCACTGAAGTGCAACATTTAAATTGCCCAACAGCATGGGTTACTTTTTTTCCTTTTTAAACTTTAAGCTCTCTTTCAAGAGATGTTGTAGTCTTCGTGTTTACTAGCACTACAAGAAGGTAAGTCTGAAATACCTTTATCTTATTTGGTAGATCTATGTTTGATGCTTTTTGTTCGAGTAGAAGTGTCAGCTGTATTTTACTTTATTATATAAAAAAGTTTCAGAATTTAATTAAGGGTCAAGTACCCACAGCAGATAAATGCAACAGCTAAAGCATATTTCTGATCTCTCTGAAGACTGCAATCATGAAAATTATTATCATTGAGTAAAACTGGTCTCAATGATGGTGACTGGGAGATGGAATCTGTGTTAGTCAGCCATAATTTACATAATAATGGGTTCCGAGTTTTCATCAGCACCTTTTGTTTGTACAGTGCTTACTGCTACAGTAAATTGTCAAAATGTCATTCCTATCCAATCAGCCAGAAAATATCAACAGTAAACAAGGCACAAGAAGAAATTCTCTGATTAAAAGTATGGCAGAGGAAACAGTAAAACGGGACACTGTAATAGTCATAGCAGTCTTATTCACATATTTTCAACAACACTGCTGAACAACTTATGAAACTTATTATTATTTTTTAATGAGGCAATGCCACAGAGGGACTGATGTCATTAAAAGAATCTCAGCAAACAGTTAGATAACTGGTTTGTTTACACTTGTGTTTGTCATTACCTGTTTGTTTCCTCTTCCATGTGGAGATCTATTTCACTTCTCCAGGCAGAACAGACTCAAATAAAAAGTCACTTTCACTACGGGTTGGGTAGCCAAAGACCTACAAGAACAGTACCCAAAAGCAACTTAATCAAGGAAATAACTGAGTCCTAACTTAAAATGATGGCCCAATTAAATCTCTCCTCTCTCTAACAAACACACAAAGCCTGATAGTATTTAAACTGAAATGAATTCAGTGTAACTTTCAGCCACCCTCTAAAATTCACAGAAGTGCAATGAGAGGAGGAGCATGAATTAGTCACAGTGTGGGCTTTATGGCCGTCATACTTATGTAGTATATTAAAATTAAAATTTTCACATTGTGTTTGAAATAAAAATGAATAAAATGGCATCCAGCCAAAGAGAACCAGAAGCCTCCCTTGTGAGAAGCTGAAACATTTGGCTCTTACAGTACTTAATTTATTTTTGTGAAATGACAGGTTATATAAATGTGTCTTTAAAACAGAGAGGCAAAACCTTAAAAAAATCTTTCTTTTTATTGTGCTTGATAAAGGTTGACACTGTCATAGGTTGTATCTGAACAGAACAAAAAACAATAAACAACTCTCAAAGAGGACTTCCAGAACTATGCTCCTAAAAATCTTCAAAAAGGACATGATCACATCGTTCAGTCACTGCTGAAAAGACTTGCAGCACCTTCTTTTGGAAATGAATAGGCGTTTTAAAATCTATTGAAACGAAGTGTTGACATAAGGAAATATTTTGTAGGGCTTTCAGGTTTATTTACCATTCACTTTATTTTACTTGGCTACTTTTACTTTTTTTCCACTTCTTCTCTTTGAAAATCTTGCATTGTCCAAGCCCTTTAGATTAAGCAGCTTGCCTGAATGAAAGCACTGTGATGATGTGGCGGTGCATCAATAAACAGGGTGCCTCTCAAAGCAGGACAAAATACTGAGAAATAGGGCTGATCAGCGATAATTACTCTGACACTTCATGCAGTACAGGGAATTAACTCCTAGGACTTTGGGCCAAATGGAGAACTAGTAGTTGATGTTCCACATTGTGAATGCCTCAGTGTCTGAACTCATTACAAGTTTAAAAAGGGATGGGAATTCACTACATACGGGGCTTTTTTCTCTCCTTTATTTTTTTTCTCAGTCAGGAATGTTAAGCAAAGTACAGAAAATAGAATTAATTCAGGATGCTGAGCAGGCTGCATTTCTATTTTTTGCTAAGGTCTTTGCATTCTTTTTCCATTAAAACACAAATAATTAAATAAAGGAATGCCTGTAGCAACCATATTTATTGGAATGCACCCATCATATTGAGGAAGACACCCATATGCCAAGTTAAGGAAGTGAAATTGCTCTAAGGCAGACCTGCAGAAATGAAGGTACACAAAATACATAGCAGAAGGGGAAATACAGCTAAAAAGGCAACTAGTTAGCAGCTGCCACTATGACCTTTAACTGCATCCATGGTAACTGGGCTAAAGATGGAGTTCCATTTTATTATTCTCACACCCACAACGTTAAGCCTATGAATCCCATTGCAATTTAATGGCTGAAATCAGAAGGCAGATCTGTGTTCATTGGACCAGTGCCGACATCCTCTTAGCTAATGAGTGCAATAAACATTTTCATGCCAGGAAACCAATGCAAGTGGAAATATTATGCCATGCAGAAATCTATCCCCCAAACACAAAGAAATGGTCAGTAAAGTAAGTCCTTTATGATCATTTGCATATACTGTAATTTTTCAGGTTTTAGGCCATGCATCTTTGAAGCACGAGGATATTTAACTCCTATATTCTTTAATACTGTGGCATGCAACAGCATTTACTTATTAAGAATCGTGAGAAGAATTATGTATTGCAGAGTTAATGAAGATAACTACCTCCAATTATTTTTCTAAAGGAATGTTACATTTTTAAATAGTATTTTTATTTTCATGCACCTCGGGTGTATTTCATCCACTCGCAGGCTATGTACAGTACCACCACCTGAGCAAAAGACAGTGAACCAGCAAACTGTGTGAACAAGAGGGATTTTTTCTAACTTTCGTTGCTATTGTAATTTGACTCATACAGTTTTTCTTAAGAATCAGTGACAACAGTGTCATATCTTTGTCATGTGAGCTGAAAGCAAGTGCAGGATGTGTGTTTGAATTCTTAAGAACTTCCATCACTAAAGTTCTGTGGTAGCCTGTAGAATTGACAATGAGAGTATAGAGTGGAGCTAACAATTGATTTGTAAGCCTTTACCTGGAAAAAAACCAGCACGGCTGAGGAGTTGCTGTAATTATTTTAAAAATTGTAAATATAGTGATTCAGCCATATTGTGTCATTCAGTCATGTATCTGTCTTTCTCCGCCACCCCCCCGAAGAACGAACATCATTCTAATAGCACAACAGACCAGGGTGAAGAAGAAAACTCTGAATGCATAAATGTGCAGCTGGAAAATGAAGGTCACCAAAATCTCCTTGAACTCTTAGATAAACCCACAGTATTTGCTGCAATGTGGCGCAGTCAAAGACATAAAACTACATTAGTACATTCATAAAGAGCATTATGTGAAATATCCCTGCCTCTCATAGTCAACTTCCTCCTCCATCTCAAAATATCCAGAATTTTATTTTTGTTAAAATGTTAGCCTGGCATAAGGAGAGAGGGCTTAATGACTTCCCCTGACAAGAACTACATGTATTTTTTTTTCTTATGGAATACTGCCAAATATCCTTTGTAATAAAAAGCTTGAACTATTTTGCTAACAGAAGTCGCTTGTTCTAGTAACTGTAAAGGTCAGACAGAAAATAATTTTGGTGTTTCTTATCTTTTAAAATAATGTGACTTTTTATCATTAAAGTAACATTTTTGGACAACAAAGAAAAGAGAAAACAGAAGATATGCTACCCCAGACCACCAGGTAGAAGGTAGACTATTTATTATAAGACATTAGGTTAAAAAAGCTGTTAACCAATTATACCAAAGACTGGAAATGTCACAAAAGCCAATGAAATCTCCCTGGTAACATCCAGAAATAATATGCTTTGGATCATACTGTATATTAAATGACAACTGTCAATTTAAAAAAGAAGTCCTCCAAAATCTTTGATTTATGACAATTTAGAAGTTGAAACACATTGTTCTTACCATTTAATATCTTTGAGATAAAAAGCTTTTGACATGTTAACTAATGTGAAGGAATAAGTGCTCCTCTCATCTCCCTAACACAGTACCGGACTGCACTGAGAAGCTTAATGTCATAAGAACTAAGGTGGCATATAACTGTTTCATTTAGCTAAGAAGCATATGCATTTATGACTATTACATTACATAACAATAGGGGAACATGAGATTTTGCATCTTAAACATTGTCCTTTGATACATGCAGTATTTCTTCCAGTTAAAATGGACACTTGAGTAGCCACTGATTGTCAATATTATCTAATCCACTTTTCTGCTGTAGTATAGAGGAAGCTGCTAGTCTCTGAATGCACAGACAACTCAAGATAAAAGATCTGTTGAATTGCATGTTAGTTGTCTTTTTCTTGTTTGTTTTTTTTTGTTTTTTTTTTCTTTTTTTCTTCACTGCAAGGTAGTAATTCACAATATCTACCTTGAGCTATCTGGCCTGGGTGGCTCCCAGGTAGCTGAGGAAATCTCCACCCACTATTGCTGGGTGATGATGTCAGATTCCTCACTTCAACTGGGCTCCCAGATTGATCGGCTATGGAGGATGCTTGCTCCTACCCCATAAATGTGTCTCAGCAATTAAGGCAGTGGCTCAACTCCGTGTACCTAATTTTTAAGGACAACCCAAGGTTGTCTCCTATTAGGTTTCTCTAGGTAAGGACTTCTCTTGCCACTAAAACAATGGAGCGTAGCAGTGATTTTTAGACAAAAGACTGACCCTGGGTAAACAAGGTATTAGAGAGTCTGTGCCATAGACAATCAAATAATACAAGGCTGGTTCAGCAGAAACTTTCAGAGTCTGGATTTTGAGTTGTCTAAGTTAAGCTTCTGTAAAAGGAGATAAGATACCTAAACAAAGAGTAAATTTCTAGGTATTTTTGGTGCCCTAAATGAGTTGTAAGCCTGTATCCTAATTGAGTGGATGGGGTCATGAGGCCCAGAAAACCTCATGTTGAAGATTTACATGGCTCAGTTATTGGCAGAATCTGTTTAAAAGTGATGCAGAGACAAATCTGCCCCCCCAAAAGAAAAGCCCTGAGCAGTGTCAACCTCACCAACTGTTGCCATTGGACTCTGAGGAAGAGATTAATTACTGAACTTCTTCTAAGTAACGGTATAGACACAGGCTACGAACACTTCTGTGTATTGCCTCAGATCAACTGTGGACTTTTTGAGTTACTTTTCTGAAAAGCAAACCACAAGTTAACCACTTGAATTGTGAAGCTTTATGAACTCATTCAGTAAATCTTTGTAATAATGCTGTGTTAGCTGAAATAGAATGAAATAGCAGATGACAGGATGGTGCCACTATGAAGAAGGCAATAAATATGATCTGCTAGGAAATCTATCTGGTGCTGAAAGCAAGCTGACAAGACAGAAAACATTGTTGTTTAAACCTTGGTTGCACGAAACATTTGAAGATGCAGATTTTCCTGTTATGGAACACCTGGACATTAGGACCTCATTGTGTTAGGCCAAGTTGCTGCACAGAGTGAGCTCCCTCTCATGGGTTGGATAGGTACTGTCTTTGATTGAAGAGTAGACGGAACATCCAAAATGACAGGACTAATGCAGGACTTTGTGTTTACAGATATGATACAGATATGTATATCCCAGAAGAACCTATAAGGCACAGAAAATTAATACAAGCAGCTAGAAAAAACAGGCAAAAATGTATGCCAAACTGAACTAAAAACAGTATGGTATTTTTAACTTTTACATGAACAAAATAATATACATATACTGCAGAAATTTCAGAAAGTTGACGTAGTAACACAGCTCACTATGAAGTTGGAAGCACAGACTTTTTAATAAATACTTCTGGTTTGAATCTGAAAAAGCAAAAATGATATATTTATATGTGAGTTGTATGAATTTTTGAATTTTTTGTTGTGTGGCAATCAAAATGCTACATTTTATTTCAGCTGAATCCAAACATATTTTAAAAAAGTTCAGCATATCGAAACAGAACTTTTAAATGTCCCTTTGTATTTGCTTTTGGTGGCCCAATGTCTGCCTAGGTACTTAGACAAGGTGAAAGAAGACAAGATGATGTTGTGTCCACAATTCTTTACCTCAGTGCTTGAGCTGTTTCCTGATGCAAAAGTGTAAGAAAGAAGAACTCCTTTCTGGTTTTGGCATGACATTTAAATTCTGCCACATCTATTGATCCAGGTCATTTGAGATTCTTGAATACTTTTAGATCTATTAAATCTAATGTCTTTAGGTGAACTAACCATTGCAAGGTAAAAAAAAAAGTTCAGTCCCACTTGTATCTCATAAAGATAATGAAGAGGGTTTCCCATTAGTAATCAAAGAGGGCATTGAACAACAAAAAAGTGATTATTAACATTCTGAAATCAGCAGCACTGCATAACCAGCATTTAAGAATTCCTATGAACAGCCACAGAAATATTCAGGACATGGATGATAATTTTGAACAAGTCCTGACATACAAGGAAAGCTGTAAGAAGGTAACCAATGTTACTAAGCAGTATTCTTCCCCTGCAGTTACTCTTATGCAAAACAATGCAAAGCTGACATGGGGTATTTCTCTTCTGATTCCACAAGAACTGGTACCAGAGAAACTACTGCAACTCAACAGTCCAGAAGTTAACAAGAAACTACTCCTGGAAGCATTTACTGATAAGTCAGTGGTAAATAACAAAGAGAACACTGTGGAGATGTATAAGATTGCTCAGTAAACTGTTATTAGAGACAGGGTGCTTTAATACAGCCCAGTCATAAATTAACTTTACAGAAATGAGGATGAAAACCACATAACTGAATTACTGAAAGCAGTGACTTAGAAATATGGAGGATTCACACTAGACAAGCAACGAAACAGTATCTCACAAGGGGATGATATAGCAAAAAGCCCAACATGATGGCAGAATGGTCAGTGAGGGAGAGCAGGAGAGCCAATCTTTCTGCTTAAACTTGGTGAGATCAATGCTGGATTCTTGCATCTGCTCTACAGTCCACATTTTCTGAAAGACACAGTGGAGTTACTGGAGAGGATAGAGAGGAAATGCAGAAATGTTTTGAAAAGGAGAGAACATGCCTTCTGGTGAGAGATTTAGAGAGCTGGATCTTTCTGTTTATGAGAAAGGAGATTGAGAGGTGACTTGCTTATGGCATATATACCTTCTCAGGCAGAAAATAATGGATATGAAAGGACTCTGTAATCTAGTGGAGAAAGGCATAATAAGAATCAAAGGCTGGAGCCTGCAGCCAGATGAATTCAAATTGGAAATAAGGCACCCACTTTTAATGCTGATAGCTATTAGCTATCAGAACACATTATAGATGGAAGTAGTGGATTTTCCATCTCCTGAGATCTTCAAATCAAGATTAGATGACTCTCAGGAAGATATACTTTAGCTGCAGAAAAAACTATTTGGCTTAAGGTAGGGATAGCTGTGTGAAATATAAGTGCTTATGATCAAGAAGAAAGCAGATTAGATGATCCAAGGGCTCCTTTTTGCTTTTTACCTTATGAAAATTTGAAAACATGCAATGAGTAGGTGGGAGCTAATCTGAGTCCTCCAACCCAGATTTAGCCCAATCAGATTACTGGTGCATTGGATTGAAATTCATACCCCATCCTCCAATCTTTAATATCCCTTTGCAGGGTTTACCCAGAGGGAAGTCAGACTGCTGTTTGCTTTCCTTCAGGATTCTGCTAAGGCAATGCTCTATGACAGAGAAATTAAGGGAACAGGTGCAAAGATCTGCAGCCACTATTTAGACTTTAATTCATGCTTAGTTTCTAGAAGAGATCAAAGACATCACTGTCTCTGGCATATAGATCTAGGATTGAGGCACAGCAAAATACAGAAAGGTTGTGTTCACCGTACTACTTACTATCATTATTATTTATATGACTGTATTTGCAGTTCACACTCAGAAGCCATTAGCAATTACTGAAAAATCCTTGCTTCATATGTGAGTGAAGGTGACAAAGTGAGCAGTTTCTAACTTGTGGCATCCACAGGTAAGTACAGAGAATGTCAGAAATATGTTATTATGTTAAATGACATCCTTTGTGAAAGGATGTTGTATAGTCCATGTGGTGAAACAACACAGCAATATCTTTTGCCTGATCTTGGCCTCCTATATCAGACAACTGGTATAATTCAGTTATGGGACTTGAGCTTTGAAATGTATTTCAAAAGACCACAGACTAGCAGTAATGCTAAGAAGAAAAGTAGGTAGTACTGTAGAATCTCACAGTTTTGGTGATATGGCATGCATTTATCTCAGATATTGGCTTAAAATTACTGGTTTAAAGCCTTATTTTAGAGTGATGAGGGGAATAGAAAAATGATGCACAACACAATGTAGGTAGGAAAAAAACTGAAGGTAAAAAGATTGGTTTAATGGGGAGAAAGGGGTAAAGAAAAAGTCATTGCATATTTGGAAGCAAATAAGATGAACAGTTGCAATTATGGTGCAAAAGGACAAGTTTATGAACAACTGTGCTATGAACTCTTAAGGCATGAGTAGTTTTATTTAACTTCAGCTGCCAATATCTGAAGTTGTCACTATAGATTCCCTCTACTGCCAGTGGAGAGAAATAGGTGCTTTTGAAACAGGATTCAGCTGACCTTTTTTAGCTATCTACTTCAGGATGTGATAAATCATACCCTATAAGTGCCTGTTTTTCTCCACTGATTATGAAAAGAATCCAGGGTGACAACCTCAGATGCAGAAGTCTCAGTTATAGATTTTTTTATTTGGTCAGATGAATCCCGCTATTAAAGCCTATAGTTTCTGACATTTTTTCCCCATAACTTCGCATTGAAGAAACAGCTAGTACAAAGAAATGGAGGAGATACACAAATATTTGTATCAAGTATGATTTACTGTAGAATGGCTGGAAAACTGACATTTTGTGTGTCACATGTTGACGTTTTGATGAAAAAAAGTCGACCTTCAAAACGTTTCAGCTTAGAAAGAAAAAATTCCTGTGTGGCGATACTAGCGTGTGGCCTCATGTCAGGGACAGGCTGGTGCTTCAGGCATCCAGCCTTTTGTGTAGGGCAAAGTCTCTGTCTGGATTACATATTCCAAGATTCATTCTGGTTCCTTCTGTTCGTAATCCTGGTAGTGCCTCTTTGAGATGAGAAATCACAAGAGATGAGCCCAGCCAAGCAGCCAGAACTAGTCAGAGGAGACTGGGAACATGAACTAGATGATCTTTAAAGTCCCTTCCAACCCACACCATACTATAATTCTATACCATGAAGCAGCCAAATTACACTTTCTTCAAGGTCTCAGTGGTATACTGTTAACAGATTTATAAAGTTTTGATAGAATGATAGCAAGTTAATGTTTTAAACAAACAAAAATAAAGAAGAAAGTTTGAAATCAATAACCTAACTTCTCAATGTTCAGACTGATTACACAGTCTTCAAGGAAAGCTGAATTATAGGTGTATATTTATTCCTCATTTTGCTGCTGTATTTCAATGTTCTTTGTAGTCTTCTAAGTCTCCACATTCTTTGATAAGCTTATGATCATATTTCCCTTCCCTTCCCTTCCCTTCCCTTCCCTTCCCTTCCCTTCCCTTCCCTTCCCTTCCCTTCCCTTCCCTTCCCTTCCCTTCCCTTCCCTTCCCTTCCCTTCCCTTCCCTTCCCTTCCCTTCCCTTCCCTTCCCTTCCCTTCCCTTCCCTTCCCTTCCCTTCCCTTCCCTTCCCTTCCCTTCCCTTCCCTTCCCTTCCCTTCCCCTCTCAATCTTTTGTTTTCTCTCTCTGCCTCTTGTTAAAGAAATGTGGATGGTGCTAATAATACTAATTTTATCAATGTGTGGTTAGCAAAAGATTCCTCCCAGTATGCAGAAGAGCACAGGAAAACACAAACAAATTAGATCTGCTTGACAGGTTATCAAATCAAACTTGAATGCTAAGATATGCATAAGTTAAGTTCAGAAATATCTTTGAAGATAAAGCTTATGCATAACATTTCTAGAGATAACATCATGTTCAACTTACAGAGGCTGCATTACTCGTGCATAAAATAGTAACCTTTGCGAATACTCTATACAAATTTTGCTATTCAAGAAGCCAGAGATTCTCACCCCTAATTCCAGCTGGAGGGAACTGGAAGGGAGTAAAAACAGTTTCAATGTTTCCTTGATACAAAAATCTCAACTTTAAGAAGGAGAATGCTGAAGGCTGAACAGTCTCTGAGGTTTTGAGCTTCCCTCAGAGAGTTTTGCTGATGTTGCCTTATTTGTCAATAAAACTAAGGTGGAGAAATAGGCTACTCTAAATTGTATTAAGAATTTAAACTAATCCTCTTACAATAGCGTATGATACAATGTAAGTAAAAGAATAGACTTTATAAACATGCATATTATGCACAACCAAAAGGTATAATGATACAGCTAAAACCTCAAAAAATTAAGATATTTGGAAAACTTTTGGCTTTTAAATATGAAAAATACTTTTGTTTGACTATATATCCACATCTTATTTATTTTTACAGATGTCACTTTCCATTTTCCCAAACCCTGATGTCCTCTTCTGTAACTTCCAAGCTGCCACTGCCTTCTCAGTTCAATATAAGTTGTCCTTTAACCCAGATCCATTTTCACTTACTGTAGTGAAATCTTTTGTCAGTCCAGCATGAGATTCACTGTTGACAGTAACAGTCTTGTCTCCGAATTTTTAGTTTGCTTTAGGCCCCTAGACTGTCCTCACCTCTGCCTACCCATGAAAATCCACATCTGGTCTGTTTTCACTCTTTTTCTTCACTGGTTTTACTGGCAATGCCCATTGCCTGACTCCCTGCCTTTGAGGGTAAGGGCTTCCTACCTACTTCCTGAATACCTGTCACAGTTTCTTGTCCTAGCCTGTTTCTCTTCTCCTTCTTATCTCCTTCTTTACCCTCTTTAGTAAGCTTTAATCTACTTATTTTTGTCCCAAGTCTCCCTCTTTCTCACCAGAATTTAGTTTGCTGTCACCCAAACCAACAAGCAATTTGTAACTCTTTCTTCTTCATAAGATGATAATTCCAAACTTCTAATGCCTCCTATGACAAAAAGGTCTCAGGGACCTCTTTTCTGATTTTCAATTATCTTAGATGTCTTAGTTATTAGGCTACCAGAAAGAATTTTTAATTCCTCTTCTCAGTCCCAAACTTTCTTTTGTTCACTCCACACTAGAATACGTTGGTTCCATTTTCCTTAACAACAAGAAATCCTCAGTACAAAAAAGGAGAGCAAAGTTACCTGCTTTCCATACTGCTCTATGGGTGTTGGAGGAGTGGACGAACTTCCTGCAGGTTAGGGACCGACTGTCTAGGGAGCAGCTTTGCTGAAAAGTATCTGGGGTTAAGCAGGCTAAATATGACCTGTAAGTCTGCCCTGGAATTTACAAAAGTAAATGGCATCTTGGGCTATATAAGGAAGAGAAAAGGTTGGACCAGATGTTCTTCTGAGAGCCTTGATTACTGAGGTGCACAGCAAGAGAACAAGAGATAATGGACTTAACTGGAATGGGGGAGGTTCTGACTGGATATAAGAAAAAACTTTTTTTAATTGTGAAGAAAATAAAGCACTACAGCAGGTTGCCCAGAGAGCTTGTGGAACCCGCACTTGGAGGTTTTCAAGACCTGGTGGGACAAAGTCCTGAATAAACTGAATTCTGAATTCAATGTTGACTTTTTCAGAGCAGAAGGTTGGACTAGAAACCTCCTGAAGACCCTTTCAGCCTTCATGATTCTCTAGTTCTGTGAAACCTCTTTTGAAAATGTTTTCCCAAAAGTTCTTTACTTTTCCAAATTAGAACGGATTTGGATTTATATCAATGCTATACATCCTTTTAAAATTTCAAGCCTTTGCTCTTAGGCACAGAAGACCTGGAGCACTTCAATGAAAAGACTGCCAGAATTTTTAAAATGTGTACAAAACAAGATTATTTCCCTGGACTCATTGTTGGATACTACTGAGGAGTTTTGTCTGAAATACTTGAAGAGAGGAAAAGGAGGTCTGAGGCAAAGTGAATGTAGAAAAAAAATAAATCTGTTTCTTAGAATCTTGCTGGTCTACCGCTAGTGCTACCAAAGCTGCTGTTAATCTATCATGACTGTGGTGAAATTACAGCTCCCCACAGCACCAACTAGACATCACATGTTGAAAACAAGGTGAGTTGCCAAACATTCATTTTTAGTGGTCATGCCATAGTTTGGCAAATTAAGATTTAAACCAGAATGTACTCTATTCTGTCTTCTATTCTTAATGCACTATGTTGGTTTTTAAGTGGTTTTGTATGGAATTAATAATACAATGTATTGGTTGCAAAAATTATACCTGGTAATAGCTGTAATCTTATAATTGTATTCCTCCCCTCCCTCCATGCCGGAACCCCCCTGAAAGTTTATTGCTGACACACAGTAAGGTTTTCCTCTGGGATTCTCTTACTATTTCCGAAGCCAAGAGATGGCTTTTCCGGGCCAAGAGATGAGTGTTGACATTTACCAAAATTAGTAGAAAATGAAGAAAATGCTACATCTAGAAGTAAAGGACAGCCACCATCACCAAAAAAGGAAATAGTATATTTTGTCATATTTTATAAAACAGGAAAAGGAAGATAGAGCAATGTTGACTAAGCTTGGAAGCTAGAGGTTTCTTGGAGAAAAATGCATAGTAAAAAAATTAAGCTGTACAAAAAACTGAGCTATAACATGATGGGAAGTATCTCAAAAAGTGGAACACAAAGAAAATAAAAGTTAGAACATAATAGCCGAAGAAAGAGGTAGTTTCCTAAATGAACTCTCCCAGTATTGATGTGAAAGTGAATACATAGGAGGAAAGTTGCCTGAGTGTATCTGAATGGTTAACAAAGACACATAGAGTGTTGATTAAACTTGTAAGTGATATCGTAAATGAACTTTATATGTGAAAGAACCTTAGGGAATAAGGAAACCGCTGGCACTCTAAGCTTGACATCTGATGTCAGCATTTTCATCCCATGCTTTCTGAAGAAGCCAAAGAAAAGGCAACCAGTTTGTAAGGTATTGGGAATGGTCAGAATTACAGTAAAAGAACCCAGATAGACCTATGTATTTATGTACACTAATTTTCAAGTCCAGAACAGAAAACGGATTTTCTTATATTAGAAGGATCACGTGAGAAACACTTGCAGAGTTCTGAAAAGAGGAGTGAAAATTGGTAAAACTGCCTTCAGAAAATCTGCCAGATTTCTGCTACCCTTCCTTGCCACATTGCCTCTCCCATAAATATTTGCCTGCAAAGCATGAAGTCTCTATCAGAAAACTCCTTGTGTCCCTTGTCATTTCAGCCCATTTATATAAGAAAGTGCAAAGGCATCTCACTGAATTTCTGTTTGAAAAAGAACTAGGCAGGTTTCTCTTTATCCACGCCAATATCTTACTTGCACATTACTAACTCACCTTACTTCAGACTGAAGGGTCGTTTCAGGGTAGTAGCATCCACAGTACTTCCTTGCTGGATATTTCCAGGTGGCCATTGACATTGATTAGTTCTTGTAGTCCAGGAGTTTTGGGGCAGAGGTAAGGGATGGCATGCTTTGCCCTGAGTAAATACTGTTCACATAACCATCTACATCACTGCAGTCACTAGCCAGACCACTGTTTCCTGAGGCCCAGATAAAAATATTTCCTCTACCACAATGACCCTAGGGGAATAAAAAAAATAACAAACCAAAACTGAACTTTCCATACAGACTTTTTATTTTAAACAGCCAGTGTTATATTTCTGCCAAACTTAGAAAGTGTTTTTGATTATGTAGCTTTCAACTACCATGGAATTAATATAGAAAAACTTGTGTTCTTTAGGGATCCCTCTCATACATCTGCAAAGTAAGGTTCTTTTTACGTATTTACACATTAACATTGACATCCATTCCCTCATTTAATTAACAACGTTTGAATGTAGTTTCCTTTCACTTAGTAATTATATTTTTTATTCCAAAACTGATTTCTTGTTTTGGATGGAGATACAACTGGAAAATGTCAAGATTTGTCCAGAAAAAAAACAGTAACAATATGGGATTCCTTTTTTCCTTGTGGTTTTTGAAACCCAAATCTGGGCTTTGCTAGAGAGTTTTGAAAAAAAAATCTAAGGTGTGAAATGAACATCTAGATTTTGACTTGAGAGAAGAACTTTCTAACTTTTTCTGTTCTTTCTTTCAGTGAGTTCAAAGCAAACCTGCTGGGAACTTTCTTTTCTTTAGGACCCTGGTAGCAATTATAAATAGTTGTGGTTGTTAATGTAGGTATGCACGCTGGAGAATCTAGAGCATGTATTACGTGTCCGCCAAGGAGTTGAATTCCAAAGAAGGTGAAGTTAAAACTGCATTAGCAATGCTTAACTTTAACAGCCAGATAAAAGATATATGGTGGAGGAATGCAATCCAAGTGTTCACTAGCTACTTGAATTTCTTTAATAAAGCTGACAAACTCATGAATATTAAAATGAGTCCTGCGTTATGTGTCCTTATGTAAGGTATTCCACTTCTATCTTGTAAATGGTGTCCATGCAGTTATTAAAAAGGAGAAAAGAGGAGAAAGTGAGGTTAGATCACAGGGAAAAGGTCAACCTCTTGGGAGGAGTCTTAGTAGTCTTTGTTCAGTACTTCATCTAAAGAACCAGGAGATAATGTATAAAGTTTTTTTTTCTTTTAAATAAGAATTTAAGTGTTTTAAATGAAATCCATGCATTTATGAAATATATGTGCGTACAGTCAGGAAATATTGTAGTTTTTTTCATCTTACTGAAAAATTTCATCACATTAAATACTTCAATAGAGTTATAGATGATAACTTTTTCTCTTCAATAAACCTAATTCTTTCTAGTAATTTGATGATCACTATATTAATACAGTTATCATAACAAGATAGCAGATGAACTTTGCAGATGGAAGGAAAAAAAACATTTTGTGTAGATCTGGGATAAAGTACCTAGGCATTTGTTGAAAAACTCTTAATAAAATATATAATTTATTCTGGTTATTTTTTTCTTTTAATTACTGAAAATATTTAATTAATATGCTTATTTTTGTGTGAGGTTTCCTACCACAGGAAATTTTGACATTAAAGAATACCCCTTCTGAGAAATTTGGAAAAGCAATAAAAATAAAAGGTTTGTAATAAATATATTTTTATCTAGTTGTATGCATCCAAATGAAGAAATAAGAGTTCCGAATGGCTGTATGAACAGTATCAAAATGCATGCTTGCTGCAGGTTTATTTCCAGCTCAAGTCCTGGCACTTATTCTAGAATATATTACCTTTCTACCTTTCTCACTATTCCCCAAATTCATTTGCCTTGAAGACATTTTAAGCTGCTTCACCCCAAAAAAGTATTTTTGATCAATTAGGTCAGAAGCAGCTTCTGTCTTTTGAAACAAAACCTGAAAAAAAAAAATGCTTCCCAGGTATTAGAATATCCTTTTAATGCCTCCATTAATATTAAATAAAACCTGCAAATACAGTGTCTTGGTTTTGGAAAATATATTAATTGGGTGTATGTCAGGAATAAAATCCAGGAACTCACTTTTAATATATCTTAAATCAAAAGCTTCTTGTTCTTAACAGCTAACCCATTTAGATATTCCTTCCCTCTCTCCCTTCCAAAAGCCAGATCCTTCAGCTGACTGCTGCACACCAGTGCTGTCTGTATAGGTTATAAGAAGTGAAATGCATTACAGCCATCTACATTTATACTTGTCCTAGTGTCAATACTGCTTCCACAAATGGCTGGAAAGAATGCACAATTTTTCGTAATGATCAGAGACAAGTTTACTACTAAGCATGTCTGGAAACTGCAATTAAGTGCTAAGTTTTCTTTGGGGATCTGACCCAAAGTACCTTTCAATAGCAAAACAAGATTCCTAACACATGGGTCCTTTTCTGATTTCATAAACTTCCATGTAAATCACAAGTATCTAACTGAAAATTCTATAAATGCAAGCATTACAGATTTTTATTATAGATAATCATGTTTCAGATGTTGCTGAGTGATAAAGATCTATTTACTGATAAAGTAGGAAGCACATAACACCAGGAGACAAATCTCTTAAGAGCCCAAACCTGCAAATAGTTTGCTTAAATGTACTCCTATGAATAGATTCACTGAAATCAATGAAACTACTCCTGTGCATAAATTTAAGCATATGTAAAAGTACGTGGAGACAGGAGATTTAGCTTTTAATTATTTTACGTCACTGAAGGAAATGGAGGCCACAGTTTCTCCCAGAACAGGTGACAAACTGCTTAGAAAGGTAGTGTGGACGTGGCATAAGGAAACAGTGTGTAAGTCTTGTCCAGGAATGCGTGAGCACACTGATGCTGCGGTGGAGGATCCAGCTGGAGAATGAATGATCTAGGTAATTATATTGCAAAATCTTTAGAGGAATCATCCCATACAAATTTTAGAAAAGGATCAGGGATGCATAATTCACTCTGAATAATTTCTTAGACAAACATCACCTCCTTTTCCTATTTATGAATAGCACAAGAGCAGTTTATGACCTTCCTAGATTTTTTTTTAATTCAGAATTATTCCTGGAACGAGGGTGTATCATTTATGAGCACTTCACTGCATGTGCTTGATATTCAAAATTTGGATTCAATATAGTTATGTTGGTTAGTTAGAGCAGAACACATTGCATGTTGTGTTTCTCTGAGTGGAAGTAACTCAGAAACAGGTTTTCTTTTGTAAATCATGATATTTCAGAATTCAAAAATCACTTTCTATTGCCGTTTTACAGTAGTCACAAGGCATCTCTCAAACATTCTGGCTAAAGGCACATTTGTTCAGAATTAAAACTTCATTATTTTCAAAGAATTATTTTTCCTATTATGTCTCTATTTATGTTCTATAATGTTTCTACTATTCAGCTATAATGAGAAGGTTTATCAAAAGATATACCATCATTTTTTAAAAAAATCTAATAGGGATAATTTTGTCCAGCTGCATAATCTCCCAGCTGGGATATTGTAGAATGTCCCATGCTTTATTCATCAGTCCTAAAATGTTAAGAACAAAACTTCCAAAAAGTGACACCACTGAAGACTTATAGCTTTAGCTGCCTAAAATCACTTAGAGGAAATGTTAGAGAATGAAGAGATTAATTTATGTTTTTAGAGCCTTTTACTTGCATGCTCATAAAATGAGGGAGATTCCTATCTTGGTCCTGCTTCTGAAGAACTGCTTGCCACATCACAGAGCAAAACATTTCGTGGTTCCCCTGCTGCTGAAAAATCCTATAATATCAGATTGGAAAAACATGGTTTACAAAAAAAAAAAAAAAAAAGAAAACATTTTGAAATAGTTTCAATAGTTTCTAACCCTTATTTTTCTTGAGAAGGAAGAAAATGGCTAAGGAATTGGAAGTGAGAGATAAAGGAATGGTTAGACTCGATGATCCTGTGGGTCTTTTCCAACCTAGTGATTCTGTGATTCTGTGATAGACAAATTACACTGCTCTTAACATAAGCAATGTTTAGTAATTTTTTAGCCCTGGTTTGCAGTCAGTCATCCTAACCATCTGCTCAGAACTGAACTTTTTCTTCTTTTTCGGTGTAGTTGAACTGTATCAACAGAAACAATTTTTTTCATGGAGAGTAAATGTACCGCTACGAACATTTTGATGAAAGACTGAATCTTTGTATTCGTGAAAAGTAAGTCTTCCTGTAACAAGCAGCTAACATTTGAATACGTCAAAGCAAGCCTTTTAGAACAAGAGATAAGAATACTTGAATGATTCTTACAAAGTGGTAGCTGGCCCAAAAGAAAATGTCATGTACTGTAACTTATTCTGGGAGTTACATTTTCCTCAGCCTCGAAAAGAACTTTACCATGACTCAGTACGTTGGGCTTTACTCCCACACCTATTTGATAGATTTGAGTCTGAAATATGGACCAACTGTACAAGCAAACATTTTATTCATACAGGCAATGTTTTTGGCACAGGCAGTGGTAAGATAATGGCCAGATCCATATTAAAAATGGTTTATAAAACAATATCAGTCTGAAGTGGGTTGTTTATTCATGGTTTTAATTTTAACTATGCTGTTAAAAGCTATGCTGCAGAAGCTTTAATGTTTAAGTAACTATATTAATCTAAAAGTACTGTTATGTTTAAAAATCATTTTTGCTTTTTGAATTGGTGAATAACACACCATCAGAAAGCCTTTATTGCTGGTATAAGCTACAGCTGTGCTCAAGGGGATAGCTACACTAACCTTGTGTCAGTATCTCAGCATGTGGCCTGTTCAAAGTCATTGTTTACATGGACTTTCTACCATATGGAATTATCAACATTTTATTGCAAAAAACTTAGTGCTGCCTCATCTTTCCAGAGTGAGAATACAGCAACCGAGACTTTGCTTTCTTCTTTCTCCTTTCAAAAAGAAAAAGGAAAAGGTTTCTCTCCCCCTCTAGTAATCCCCTCCCACTAGAAACAGACATCAAATTATACGTTTCAACACCTATAAGTAAAAGGACCCCTTCCCTTTTAATACACTTATTAATATACTATAATGTGTCATATTTTGGGTAGCCTACCTCTTTGGTTTCAAAAGCCTGAGACTGACCATGCTGGCAATGCCATTTCACCTCTCAGAGAAGAAGTAACTCTTCCTTCAAGGGGTGCCCCATGTTTGCCCCCCATGCTGGACCAGCCTTTGCACCCAGCAAATGCCTGAGCAGAAAACACACTTCTTTAACACATGCAGCATCTTCTGGGCCTGAACACATGGGGTATTCTTAGGTGGTATTAATATGTAAGTAGGTGGTTAAGACCCTGCCAGGCATGTTTGGGCAGGCTGCCCAAGGTCCTGGTGTGGATTGCGTGCCAGTACAATGAGCTCTTGTCTGGTCCTGGGAATGCATTTTGAGCAAGTGAGGTAGACATACCTCTGGAAACCTGAGTAAGGCAAACTGTTCCGGTTCATGTTAAGAGGGAAAAGGAAATGAATAAACATTATAAATCTTCGTTAGGCCAGCAAGAGCAAAGAGCATGCTTTCATGCACCATAAAGAGTAACAGAAATAAAAGGTAAGAGTAAAAGGAATTTTTGATCTCTCCTCTGGAGCAAGAATCCCATGAAAATCCCTGGAAAGATTCAGATGTATGTAGATAAACCAAGGTACTTCAGGAGTATGTGTTAGTTTGTACAGAGAGTTCCTAACAAAAAAGTGTATTGCAAGAAAATATCAGTTTGCTGAACTGGAACATTTTCCTAAATATGACAAATAATGCTCTATTAAAATTCAGATTTGAAGAGTATTTCCTCTATCCATCCCAGGGCTCTGAAGTCTTCCACATTTGCTGCTGAAGAAAAAGAAACCTTGAAAAGTTGCAGCTTCCCAAATCTGGTTTTAGTAGAGAAATGCTCTAGCAACTCCAGCACAAAATGGTCTCTCAAGGTTTTTATACCAGCAACTCAAGAATTAGCTTGATTTTGCATAGGTCCAGGCTAGTCCTGCAAAGACAGCATCACTAGGTTGGAATTCAACAGGGGCTGCTTTCCCTCCTCCCTGCTTTCCAGGTGGGTTGGGGATGGATGCATATCCCAGTTCTGGAACATCACATGTCTTGGTTTCTGAAATGAGGTTTTGAAATTCTGATTTGTGGAAAATTGCTGAACATTTGATTTCATAATTAAGGTGGAAGGAAATACCAAATCCAAATACTCTAAGTCCACACAAATAATAAAATATTTGGTTTGATAATTTTAGTCTAGCCTCCTTGTTTTCATAGATCATTGACAAACTACATACCAGGAATATTCCTTTTCCATGGAGATAAAATATATATAGGGATATGTAAATTTTTAAATCCCTACATGCACAGTAGCAAGATTCAAAATGGTATGGAGATAAGCTTCTGATCGAGCTTTGGTGTTGCTGAGAGTATTCTGTTGCTGGAAAAAAGTATCCTAGAGATGATACAGTAAAATTACTCCAATGACGATGGGTACATCAGCAGTACTAGGACAAAGGTTCAGATAAGGCAAAGCCACATACAAATAAGTATAAAGATGGGAAGCATATGTAGCCATATGGAAACTCAAAGCAGATGATGGAATAACTTAAGAATAGAATGATCAAAGTTACAAATATAACCTGTTAGATCTGAAAACTTCAGAGAAGAGAGTAGTAGAGATAATGGACAATATATTGAACAAATGAAAAAGACAAGGCTGTCACAGAAAAGGCAAATGCTACACTAGGTTGTGTTAATTGGAGCACTGTAGGTAATACAAGGAAGGCAGTTTTTCTGCTAAGTTTAGCTTGGCTGAGGCTTCATCCAGATAGCTGTATTTGGTTCAGGCTGCCACATTTTTCACAAGATACAGACAAATTAGAAGGACTTAAAAGAAGGACATCAAAAACGATAAAAAGTCTTGAAAGTAAGGTCCAAGAGGAAAGCTTAAGAGGTTGGGATATGTTTAGTCTAGAGAAGAAAAGCTAAAAGGGGGACATAATAACTCTTGATAATTGCATAAAGGGGTGTTACCAAGAGAACAAGGACCAATTGTTCTCATTAGTCAATGGGGACAAACCAAGTAATGCACTTTAGCTGCAACACAGATAATAAGGTTAAATATTAGGAAAAATTTTACAACTGCGGGAACAGTTAGGTCATGGAGCAAACTATCAAGGGGTTTTCCAGAATCACTTCCACAGCAGAATTTTAAGGCCAGATTTAATGTCGATCTATCAGCAATGGTTTAAGTTTAATGAAATCAATCCTGAGCCAGCACATGAAGGAAGGAGAAAAAAGACTGTGCTTAATGACACGCATGGGATGTGCTTGCTGGTAAATAGCTCTGTGATTCTCTGGTGATTCAGAGAGTAATGGTCAATGGTTCCATGCCCAGATGGAGATTCGTGACAAGTGGTGTCCCTCCGGGGTCTGTACTGGGACCACTGTTGTTTAATATCTTCATTAATGATATAGACAGCAAGATCCAGTGCTCCCTCAGCAAGTTTGCAGATGACACCAAGCTGGGTGGTGCAGTTGTCACACTAGAAGGACGGGATGACATCCAGAGGGACCTGGACAGGCTGGAGAAGTGGGCCTGTGAGAACCTCATGAGGTTCAATAAGGCCAAGTGCAACGTCCTACACCTGGGTCAGGGCACTCTGTGGTTTCAATACAGGATATGTGATGATGTGATTGAGAACAGCCCTGTGGAGAAGGACTTGGGGGTGCTGATTGATAAGAAGCTTGACATGAGCCGACAATGTGAGCTTGCAGCCCAGAAGGTCAAGCGTATCCTGGGCTGCATCAAAGGAAACATAGCCAGCAAGTCAGTGGAAGTGATTCTGTCTCTCTACTCTGCTCTTATGAGACCTCACCTGGAGTATTATGTCCAGTTCTGGAATCCTCAACATAAGAAGTACATGGAACTGTTGGAAGGTGTCCAGAGAAGGGCTATAAAGATGATCAGAGTGCTGGAGCACCTCCCATACATGACAGGCTGAGAGAGTTTGGCTTGTTCAGCCTGGAGAAGACAAGAGTCCAAAGAGACCTTATAGCAACCTTCCAGTACCTGAAGTGGGCATATAAGAAAGCTGGGAAGGGACTTTTTACAAAGGCATGTAGTGATAGGACTAGGGGGAATGGTAATAAATTGGAGAGGGGAAGAATTAGACTAGACATTGGGAAGAAATTATTCACAGCGAGGGTGGTGAGGCACTGGCACAGGTTGCACAGGGAAGCTGTGGATGCACCCTCCCTAGAAGTGTTTAAGGCCAAGCTGGATGGGGCCTTGAGCTGCATGATCTAGTGGGAGGTGTCTCTGCCCATGGCACAGGGGTTGGAATTAGATTATCTTTAATGTCCCTTCCAACTCAGACCATTCTGATTCTATGGCTCCATGCCATACAATGAGAGGTTTGTTTGCTATTGTTAATTCTCTTCCCTATCTGTAATCCATGTCTTCAACTGAGAAAGAAGAGAGAGACATGTTTTCCAGGGTTAAATTAATACTGATATGTACCCACCTTATGCATTTAGAGGTGTGACCACAACTTCTGTTCTCAGATCAGCTGGTCAGTAATGTGCATTCAGTGTATCAGCTGGAAACAGAAGCTTCCACACCTTCCACCACAGGCTGACTCTTGGGTCTAAGTAGTGACTGGTTGTGTCTGACATCTTTCTGCATTGTGCTGCAGGTAAGAGCAAGGTTTGTCTTTAAAGCCCTTTCAAATCTTCACCATACTTTCCATTAACCAATAAAAGCACAATGTATACCTTGAACCTACACCTTCTCTTCTTGGAGCATGATAAATGCTAAAGTAAATTTCTTTCAAGAGCACAGTGACCCTAGCCTCATGCTACCTGCTTGCTCGACATCCTTTATGTAGTTTGGGCTCTTAAAACTCAGGATCAAAACCAGTGCATCAGCATCTGAAAAATGAATCTTAGGACTAGTATCAAAATACAGGACAATGATGACTTACATTAATGACAAACTTCTGAATCACACTAAGAAATTCCCAGTGTATAAATTTAAATCAGATTAATGTTGAAGCCAAAATTCTGAGGTACCACTAGGAAATTAAACAGAAAGTGTGTGTGTGTTTTTATTGTCTGGTGCATTGAAATAGTAAGTGTTCTCAAACCACTGCTTAATGGCATAGATTGGAAATGAAGTAGCTGATTGAACTCCCTATGTGGACATGTTCTGCCAACAACCATTCCAGTGCCAGCAATAAATTCTCAGACTAAACAGTTTAAATCTGGCACTCTCATTTGTGATGCTGTACTTCTGCTACACTTGTGAGATTGATTCTCTGAATTAAAAGTATTCTAGCAAATGAATTATTAGAAATATGAAAGTCTGGATGACAAACATATGTCTACAGCAAATTAATCTGATATTTGAACAAACCACTATTCTTATCAAGAGAAAGTTGTGGAACAATAACAGCTAGTCAGGGTCAGTCAGGTTTCCACTCTAATTCCTACTTTCAGAAGACTAAATCCAATGCTGACTGGAGTCTGACAACCAGCTCTCAGAGGAGACAAGATCTTTTTTCATTAAAGAATGGATTTTTTTTTTTTTTACTAAATATTCACAATTCTTTACCTGTTTGGTTTTTTTTCTTTTTATTCATGAATTTTACCTGTTCTTTTTAAAAAAAATCTTACTCATATAACTAAAATGCTTTTCAATTTAAATTGCAATTTGTCCAAAGGGTAGTTCAGAGTGGTTTGGTATCACAGTTTAGCCCCAGCTCAGCCGATTTCAGCAGCTGAAAGTGAGCAGGTGGACTCCCAGTTCCCCCCTCCTCCTCATGGAAAGGGGAAAGGGAAACGAGAGGAAAAGACTTGTGGGCTAGAAAACTAAACCAATAGCTTTAATGGAATAACAACAACAACAATATGTACAAATATATGAAATCATGTCTTTACCCCACCCCTCGATAACTATATGTCACCACAAATGCTGCAGGGCAGGCAAAGGGAGTAGCAGGAGGGAGGCTGAATCCAGCATCTAGATTTGGGAATGCACAGATCTGGGATTAGGGGCAAACACACAGACAAGGTCCTCACTGGCCATCTTAGAAGAGACAGAGACTTTAGTGATTTCTCAGTTTTATACTAAGTATGATGTATATGGGATGGAATACTTTCTTTTTCAGTTTGGGGTCACCTGTTCTGTCTGTTTCTCCATGCAGGTGTGACTTTTTTTCTCCTCTTTGACTTATAGCACTTCACCAACTGAAGGATGGCCTTGGGTGGTATAGGAATAAATGAAAGCAATAGCCTTTCTGCACACCAGTGCCCTGTGTTATCACTTGTAGAGAAAAACATTTTCTGAAAAACATGCAGAAGATGAACTTTCAGAAAATGAAGTTACTTAGACAAGACACAGCTGAAGTTAGAAAACTGATTCTGCTATAGCTCAAACCAGAACACTTAGGTATCCTGACAGTGAAAAAGGAATAAGTATGAATGTTTAAAAATGGACTGCAAAATGAAAAAAAACATAAAAGCATCACAAGCAATTTTAATTGTGGACTTAGTACGCATGTGTAGGATCTGGATTGATGCAATGGACCCTAACAGCTCCCTCAGGTTTCACACAGCAGCATTCATTCTGCAGTCAGAGTACTAAAGATGATTTTTTTTGGGAAAAGCCTATACTTTTGCAAACAGCTACATCTAGGCAATGACACAGACAATGTTATCATATGACTGTCCCAACAGGAAAGTGCTCTTTTTTAATGGAAGTATTTAGTATCTGCATGTAAGGTCGTCCGTATGGGATGCAAGTCAGAGCACTATTTGGTCCTGGGCCGTGAAACCTTTAGCTGACAGATTGGATAACCAAAAATAATGTAGCCTTGCCCTGTATTTCCTCACCTGCCAGTTTCCAAAGACCATTCAAATTTAAAAAAATATTGCTTACATAACTAAGCTTATTTTCTGTTAGAAATAATGAAAGATGTTTTGGATTTATTGAGCAACTCTATCTGATTTATGAAAACCACTTTTGTCCACTCTTTTCTATTACAAGTAAGTGTACTGTATTGGGAATATTGAGCTAATGCCCTCAAGGAAGACCATGTGACTCCAATTATTTGTGAATTAACATGTCACAGATTTGAAGCTTTGAGACAAACACATTTCCCAGCTGCACATTTGTAACTTCTGAGTTTGTAAATGGAACAGATGAAATAATGACTTGTTTCCTCTCTATTCCTCTTATATACTGGTTAGTTTACTTGCTGAATATGTAAGGACAGGTAGGAATACTCAGGTAGATATTTGTCATTTGCAGAGGGTGTAAATTAAACATGTGATTACTTTATCAGCTATGATAATAAATACTTGATGCCAGACTGTATTTCTCTACACAAGATATTATCATTGGTTTTAATACATCATTTGCCTTTTGAGATGCAAAAATAATTTTTGAATGCTAATGCTCCTTAAAGTCAACACAGAGCAGGAGTAAAACCCTGCAACTAAAGCATAAAATCCTTTATAAATCACAGTAACATGTTCTTAGTTAATGCTTTAACTTGATTTGTGCTTGGGGAGCCAAGCAATAATTTGACTGATATTATTAGAGACATACTTTCTTGGTTTGTCCTGCAAACTTAAAAGTCAAGCTGAAATCAAACTCAGATGTCTTAATCGTCAGCACATACATAAAGGCAAGAAATACATGTAGAATACATATGGTTTTGCTGTCAGATATAAACAACTGTAGCTGATGCACATACATACATATATTTGTTAGCTGACTACGTAAATTGAGATGAAAGCCTGTTTTCAAGCATGACCTGTGATAAACAAATGCATATAAATAAACAATAAAACAAGATAACACCAGAATAACATCAATTAAAACGATTACAATGACTTCTAGTCATTATGAGGTATTGTTTCAGTTCCATCTTAAAACACGAAAAGCTCCCAATTGTTCTTAAATCAACTGGTAACTGATTCCACATTTGTGGAGCCTTGAAACAAAAAGCTTTTTATCCCTAGTTTGTATTCATTCTAGGGCATGGTAGTTCTACAGCATGAATAGAGTGTAATATATAAGCTGCTCTAAGTGAAAGTAGCAGGTTGAAATAGTGGACACTGAATGACATAGTACTTTAATTGCTATTTTATATCCATATTTAAAAAGTAAGACTTTGCAAGGGGGAAATCGTCATATCTAAAGTTGACATAACTAACAAGTTGATAATGCAATTCAGATCTATGGAATTTTACACAGCATTTGATATCGTGCCAGATATACATGTGTAAGTACAGAAAAACCCCTCCACAACAGAATACGGTGCAGAAAAAAGCCCTAGAATTCTGATAACCAGTCTGTGTTACTAACCAAAATACTAAAATTGCTTCGTCATTCCTGTCTGCAAACATCAGGGTACGGATGAACATAAGAGTGAAATTTTTTTTTATATATATATAAGAAGTACTTATTTATTTTAAAAATTTATAAATATAAAAATATTTTAAAATGTATATATTGAACATATATAAAATATATTAAAATATTTGTGAAATATGTAAAATTTAAATTTTAAAATATATAAATAAATCATCTGTTTAAAAATATATAAATAAATCATCAAACCCACTGCCATTCAAACTCATTTGTTTTTCAGGTACTTATTTCCATGTTTTTCCTAAATACATCCTCCGGAGTCTGGAGAACTGGTAGGTTTATGACATCAAAAGGAACAAAAGATCGGAAGCTTTATAATGGCAGGAGGGTGGGACATTTAAATCATACTCCTTAAAAGTGCTTTTTCCCTCCCTATAAGTACTTACAGGACTTAAATTCCTGACAAATACATGAAAAAAAGGCTCAGTCAGCCTTTTGAGAAAGAGCTCTGAATACTGCAGTTGCAAAGTTCCTGAGAAAGTCTTAATGAAAAGGGGGGAAGGGTATCAAGATTTGATACTACTAAAGTTAAAAATGAGAGAAATATAAAAGTAAGAAAGCTCAGTGGCTGTTGTTTCTTTATAAATCAAAAAGGCACTGTAAAGAACAGAGTAAAAATGAGTAATTTTTACTCTTTTCCAGTCTTACATAAAGGTCACATTCACGGGATTGCTGCACTGCCACTGAACCCCCGGAAAAGAATGTTTTGAAAATAGAAAAAAGAAGGGTGGCATGCCTGGAAAGGCGAGATGTCTGTGTGAGAGAGGCATTTTGGAAAAGAGCCTGTCGCCCACAAAGTACTGCAGAATAAAGTAATCCAAGCTGTGTCTGAGGCAAACCATGACTCCAGCAATCAGACAGGAGGGAGGGCCTTTGTTGTGCCCCCGAGTCATCTGCGTTTTTGGTGCCCATACCTGGGGTGGGCAGAATACTGCCTGCTCACCCTTTCACAAGCTTCTGGATGAGTTGTGTCTTGGCCAGAGCACTGCCACATTTTGTTACCACTCAGAACTGACCACTGCCCTTTGGTCAATAGAGGAACAGTACAAAAATGGTACTTTTATAGAAA
Source organism: Phaenicophaeus curvirostris (assembly GCF_032191515.1). Lineage (NCBI taxonomy): Eukaryota > Metazoa > Chordata > Aves > Cuculiformes > Cuculidae > Phaenicophaeus > Phaenicophaeus curvirostris. The sequence continues at coordinate 143,650,563 of NC_091392.1, read as the reverse complement.
AAGAATCGCTGGGATTGAGGAAAACTTTCTGTGTGTATGGATTTATGATCCTGGAGACTGCAAACCTGCTGGACAACAGCACTGCAAATGGCAGAAGAGAACAGTATGTCACACTTAATACTTTTGCAGAGATAGCTCACTTTCCAACCACTCTGAGCCCTACCTCCCATACTGCTGTCTGCCACAATGCCCTTTTATTCTAGTTTTGTGCTAAGATTGAGGATTTTGAAATCTGATGCCATGTCTGTCCAAGAGGTGAACCACACTATTTTTACCTCCCCAACACCTGCAAAGACACAGAATGCAACTGTCTGCAAAGACACAGAATGCAACTGTCCCAGAGTGTGAGCAAATTGGTCAGCCCAGCTGCCTGCAGTAGCTAACAGAGTCCTGTTTCATCCGCACTGTTACACATGTATACAGAAATCTTGTGTCTTCCTCTGTCAATGCGGAAAAATCTCTTGAGGGAAAACCAGACACCAAGATCAAAAACTTGGCCCCAGTGAAAGTAAACGGACCTGGCTGTATCCTGATTCTTACCTTAAACATCAAGGGAGGTCTTTATAGGTGATCTGCATATCACTGGTAGACTGATATTTAAATCCTGCACAAAAAAAAAGGACTTACAAATTCAGAAAAAAAGTATATTTTGTTTTGTTCATTATTGTGAAGTATAATTGTAGTAATAAAAAACATGATCAAGTTTAGTTGCAGACATCTCTTTATGAGATTCCAGTGCCAAAGTTAGATTCTGACTACTGAGAATCTCTGATCAGAACTGGGTCATTCTCAGCATCGGTGTAGGGAGTGTAGGGAAAAAAAAAATATCAGAATTTTACCAAGGACAAACAGAAAAGTAGGAGGTTAATATAGCAGCCTCATGGGAGTAGGTGTGTGTCTGTGAATGAAATAATGTTATTCGGCCTGCAGGCTCTGTAGATTCACAACACTGAAGCATTGGAAAGGAGAACACGGTTAGCTGGAACCCACACTTAATCTGGTTACATTATCCCTTATTAGTTGGATAGCCCTGCAGTCCAAAGCCCAGCAAACCAAAGTAAAAATAAAAGAAATAAACTGAAAACCATCAATTGGAGAAAAGTCATACAGTAGTGAAAAACTGCCAAAAAATAGGTCAAATTGTGAGCCTAGCAACCACTGCAACCTTTAAACTTTGCACCTGCATGAAAATCAAATTTTCTGAAATCAGGAATCAAAGGAATGGTCCAATTCAGTTGCAGCACATCACCTGATGAGTTGCCAATTATAAGAGAGTATTTTGCAGTAACATGGCAACTATGTGTTACCTCCATAGGTAACTAGGATAGTTCTGCAGAAAGCTTGAGCTGTGGCTGTGGCATTATAGCTTTATTACATGGGCAGTCAACAGCTTATCTCCAGTGGGTCTCAGAATGGCAGTTATAACTATATCTGGTTTTGCTACTTCAGTGTCTTTACTGTTCACACAGTTCTTTCTGTAGTGCTATCTTATGACTGCTGACAGAAACCAAATGACTCTAATAGTCTTTGTTTGAGTTTACCCAGTAAACCCAGTCCTTAACTAAACACGGTGGCTGCTCACAATGGAAGAAGGTGAAAAGTAAGAAGTCTCTGAAGTCTAAATTGTTTGTTTCCATTCATACAAAAGGAAACAATTTTTTTTCTTGTTGCTGAAAAGCTGCATCTGTTTTTTTAAAGAATCTACTTCTCACACAGCAATCACGTTATATTAAATAACCCAGAACTCATCAAATAAATCTTATTTTCAGTAACAGCCGACTAACCTTGAAATTTTAGCCAAATGCTTTAGTTAAGATATTCCAAAGACAAATAGTATATCTTTTTCAAGTCTCATAGCAAAAAAAAAAAAAAAAAAAAAAAAAGATTACTTTCAGAAGCAAATGGAATTTTAAGAAAGAGCACCTGGACACTTCTAGCTATGAGACTAAGTCAAGAAGAGTCCTTTGTGCCTGCCAAGGTTAGTAAAAAACAGATTTAATTCCTTTCCCAGAAGAAATCATGATTATCTCTACGAACTGCATAGCTTCTGTGAAAAAGGAGAGTGAAAAATACCTATTTCTCCAAAGCAAGAATAGGCTGGTGATCAACCAGCAGTGAAAGAAAGCTGCGACTAGAAACCCAACCAAAGTAATAGCTAGAAGCAGTTGTGAGAGAACCTCTGAAATAATTAATTTGGGAAAGGATAAAGGAATTACATACTGGAAGATGTAGGTGGGGAGGTTGCAGTGGTCTTGATACCTTCTAGAAACATAGGGCTGAGGCAAAAAGAATCAGCTTGATGGAAGACAGATGAGGTGAAAATGGGATCTAAGCTGTTCACTTAATGTAGTCAGCTGTTTGCTGAGTGATACCAGCACTGTTGGACTGAGTGATGTGCAGGATAGACTAGGGTCCTGAGGCACTCATTTTAAGGGTTATCCAAAGTCATGGAGCCTCCAGTTCTCTAATTTTAAGTACTTGAAAGAAAAATGCAGGTTAGGAGGTAAGTTCTGTAAAATTCCCTCTAAAAGAGAAATACAACTTCTGAGAGTAAAACTGTACCACATAGCTTGATCTGCTTTCAAGGGAAATGAAGATCTCTCTTGTCGGTTACAAAGGAAGTTGAGGGAAACTAAGTGTAAGGCCACCTCTGATACCCATGGAAGACAAGGTCTTGGCCTTTGTAGAGAAGAGAAACATTAGTGGGATTGTAAGTTTCTAAGAAGAAAAAGTCCATGAAAGTAAATCTTAGAAGATGGAGGTGTTTCTGCAGCTAATTCATGGAATCAAAAGGGTGACACTTTGGTGAATGTAAGGGATGGTACTAGATGGAAAAGAGATGAGTTAGCAAAGGAAGTGGAGAAAAAACAGCTCTTGGTCTGTGATTCCAGAAGGGAATCCAATAAGTCGGGAAGATAAGGAGGACCAGGATTCAGGCACTTCTGGTAGCTTCTCATCTTACTATAACACTGAGAGTCAAATCATGACAACATAGGGACAAAAGATGAATTTGGCTTTAAAAAGAAAATCTGGTAAAGGAACTAACTTCACTTCTTCATCCACTTTCAAGCTAAGTTTTTACTTTTTGCTGGTTTGCTACCATTCAGATCATAACACATGCAGAAAGGCCAGGCTTAAATAGATTATTTGACTGATATTTTTCAATTTCTCTGTGAACTAACTTACAATGGCAGATAATGGTCTGCCTGAAAAACTGCTTTTTCAAGCCTCTGACAGGAGCCACAGTGAAATTGAGAGAGGTCAAAAGAAGTCAGCTGCCATTTTCACTCCCATTTTTTATGGAAATGGGCAACAGATTGGTGAAGACATTGCGAAGGCTCTAAGGCAATCACTCTTTCAATTTGTCCAATATTAGTTTCAATAAGAAGCAAGAACAGAAACAATTGCCAGCAGCCCCCGGTTGATTTGTTAAGACTCACTCTTGTCCACTTCAAATCACCTTTGACATTTACGAGCTCAACTTTGCAAACATCATTTGAGTATTATTATTTCATCTGATGCCTCTATTATGCCAGTGTCTAGGCTACCATAATGTTAAAAGCAATGCATAAGTATCAAGAACACCATCGTTTCTTATGTCTCCACTCTGTGAAAAACAAGGAAGATTTTGTTATTGCATACAGACCCAATACCTCCAGCATTCCACATACAAGGTGTAGTAGTTTGCAAAGATTTATGTGTATATGTCTAAAGTGAATTTGAAAAAAGGGAGATCTAGTTTGGTAGACATTTACATTTAGAGTAGCATTTTGAATGTAGATTTCTCCACACCTACATTCTCCTATCTCCATTTGTAGAGCTTGTAGGGCATGATAAGCAAAGCAATTCTAATAGAGAACACTTAAATCACTTTAGGTTTGTACTCTTTACAACATGCAACAGGTTGCATGCAAGTCTTCTCTGCAGAGTCACAGGAACAAGAAAAAAAAACCAAACTATGCCAAACAAGACAACAATGATATTGACAAATGTTCCTATAACAATACTCAGTGTGATTTACTCAGTATGATTACAGTGCATGCTATATAGCGGCTGGAAGAAAAAGTCTATCTGAGTGAAATAGTTTGAGTGATAGTGATCAAGAACAAGAGAGAGAAAATAATGTGGGATGGGTGGTGATCAGTAACTACTGCAGATTCTTACAGAAAAAAATGCCACTTTGTCTGAAGCCCAAATTGTACAGCACAAGCATTCTGACTGTTGTCTCCTGCAAGACTGAACCTCAGAGAGTGTCTATGAAAACTGAAATTTGAACACAAATGAAAGAAGAGTGGAATGGGTAGTGCTGAGGACCACATTTAAGGAATGTTGAACTGCTGTGTGGGTTTGATAGCACACGATATATCTGCAACGGATACTGTGCTAGGATGCAGAGAGGGCCAGGCTGGTTTCCTAAATACAATTTCAAGAGAAGAAATAAATGCAATGAAGGAAAGTTGTTATTTTCCTGAGGATTTGCATAAACTATGGCAGAACAAATATGTTTTTGGGAATGCTCCTCTGTGAGGGGAAACTTGACAATGATGGAGTTGTAGAATCATAGAATCACCAGGTTGGAAAAGACCCACCAGATCATCAAGTCCAACCATTCCTATCAGTCACTAAACCATGCCCCTCAGCACCTTGTATGTTGGACTGAGCAGAATTCTATAGCATGTATAAAGAAATTTTGTTTGCTGCTTTTTTTTTTTTTTTATTAAATCTTATGTGCCTCACAAGTACCTGGTAATAATTAGGTTCAGACATTCTGGAAATACATAAGTGGAATTGTTTTAATATAGGTGTGTGTAGAAAGAAATATTTAAAAGTTTCTTAAAATACAGTGACATAAAGAGTAAATAACTGTGAAATTAGCAGGAGTAATAATGAAAAAAGAGGTGAAGACATTTCCCTTTTCCTTGATTTGGGCGAATAACACGTGTACTAGAGAATAAACCATCAAATATTATGTATATTAAGTCCTCTCTGACTGGTTGCAAGTAAGCTCAAAAATTCTCAGTGACTGCACTGTGGAAGGATCAATGCCACTAACACCTTGATATTTGCTCCTACTTTCCTCTTACTTTTCACTTGTGACTTTAAAATAAGTGACAATGAAGCATTGTGTCTATGGTATATAAGTGGGAGCTTATTTCCTGCATTTACTCTGGTTTTCTTAGGGGAAAGGGGATTTACAGTTACTTACAAATCCTGTTCCACATTTGGATTATTCCTGTGTACAGTAAAAACTCCTTGAATTTCAAATAATGCCAATTTCCATCTCTGCAGCTGGAGAGGCGGTGGGGACTCTGTTGCGTGCTTTTTATCTCAGAACCATAAGTGCTGTGGTAAAAGACTCAGCCATAAATAATCCCACCTGTCACTGAGGCCAGTGATAAGCAAATGCTTGTGGAAAGGACCACACTTCCTAACCTTCATGGACCTGTCACACTGGACTGAGACAGTATCCACAGCAGGTGAGTTGCAATGACAATGGGTGCTTCTGTCCCAGTCTTTGCTCCTGTGGCATTTCTGTGTGGAAGTAGCATGGAAATGACCACCACTCTTGATTGCTATGAGTAATGGAAAAATATATGGAGAATGATTTAACTGATTACCAAGCCTTTCTATGAGCTATCAGCAACTTGCAAAAGAAGGAGCTGAACAGACCATATTAAACCTACACTCCAACATTACATAACTAAAATCTTCATAGGAGGGAAAAGACAAATTGAGAGAAACACAGCTTTTTGTTTTTTCTAGAATATGTTTCTCATAAAAGCTTTTTTTAATAAAGAAAAATGAACAAGAAAATCATATTGAAACTTCAGCAAACAAATCTTTTTAAAACTGTGATAAGCTCAGATAGTAGCAGAGGTAATATTTAGTTTGTCTGCTATTATATTCCCTCTGTTTAATGGTTTTGCCAGGTTTCTTTCTGGGACATCCATTATTAGAGTGTACTAATATTAATTTAATCCTAGTACAACTAATTATATATCCCCCTTAACCAGTATCTTACTTTCTGCTAACAGAATTAAACCTAATGAAATATATCAATATTGAAGACTCAAATGGTGGCATTTACTATCCCTACAAAATAATTATAACTAGCAAAGATCACATGTGTAATATTACAGTGGCAACATCTAGAGAGTAGGAACAGCATGGTAATGATATTCAAACAGGAACCCAGCACCCCCTCAACCCTGGAACCACTAATAACTTCATCTGGAACAATCGACAGAGGGGAAATGAATCATTCCCTTTGACAAGAACAAAACTATATTAAAATGTAATAGTTTATTAAACAACTGACTTCAGAAGTTAAATTACTAAATTGCATCTCCATGGGTTTTAAGAAGTACTGTCTGATCACAATAATGGATTGCCTACAAACTTTTATCTTAGCCATCGCCTCCAGAGTTGCTCTATTTAATTATTTAAACATTGTATTAATGAAACATGTTATACTGGTAAGAAAACTACTTTTATCACAACACATGAAAGACGAAAAATATAATATGTGGTTTACACTGAATAACTGCATTTGCATCTCCCTTGCAAATAGCAAAATATGTCCTCTCCCTGATCCCCTCTTTCCAGCTGCTCTGCCTGCAAGAATTTGCAGAAATAATTTAATAGCTGCCATTGTTCTTGATTCTGACTTGATTTTTTTCAAAAAAGAATAGAAATTATTAAAACATTTCGGTGCACCTGTTGTCATACATTATGACCCACTGTGATTTCAATTTATGTCACATGAGAACTTACCACTGGAGAACCAGATTGCACCTTGTGCAAAAATACCCTAGCAGTTCTGAAGATTGATGTCACATCACATTTTATGACGCATATCTATGCATCTAATGCATAGAAACAAGAAGGCTAAACTAAGATCAAAAAACAAGGAAAAAGAAAACAGGCATGGCACAAATGAGGTTAGGCAGAACCATTCTGATTTGTACTTTAAAAGCTGGAAACCTTTGCTGCACAATGAAGATCTCTGCCACTTGAGCTATTGAGAACTTTGTAGCAACAGTAGATTGTCATCTTTTGGGGGGATTATTCACAAGGGGGAAGTAAGTCACATTTTTAAGTGGGTTTCAGGTATTTGCTGACATTGGTGGAACATCTTAAATTAACAAAACTTAGTAAATATCTGTGTTCTGGATAGAGGTTGGGTGTAGAGATGAATGCTTCTGTCTCGTCTCAGAGAAACAGTAACTCCTGTCACTTGAAGCGCCTCCCACATTTCTTTTCTGGTCCTATCTTCTCCAGCTGCCATCCCCCCCTTACGCCTTGCCCAACCATCCCAAGAGGGATAAAAGATTTTGGCAAAGTGCTTTGGAGCACACAAAAGACCAAAACTTAGGTACTTAAATGGAAAATGCAGAAATGAACAAAATATTAATCAAATGAGCTTACAGTTAAGTACCTTTGAGAGCCCTTAAGAAGAGAGACTTGGCTTGGAAACCTGCAGTATGAACACACTCATTGAATAGTCATGTTTTGTGGAAGGATATTTCAAATACACTGCAGAATCCTGTACAGAAGAATCCAGCAACACTTTTTCTTTTCACGAGGCACAAGACAAAATATGCCTTTGCAGGCCACATTTTGCAGGCCTGCAACCACTTCATTGGAAAAATGCTTACAATAATATTTCTTTGCCTTACAAGTACATTACAAAGACTAACAATGACAAAATACTGCAAGAAATGCTTGGAGAGCATTTAAAATGCTAGAAATGCTAAAAAGCCATTCCTTAGTTGCCTAAACAGTGTATTAAAAGATCTAACTGCTATTACATCAAAACACTTTACAGCCAGAAGAGCAGATGCACTGTGGATTAAACCAAATAAAACATCTTTTTCTTAGGGAACAAATATATGATCTGAGTTCTTCTTGGTACCAGTGGTGCTTCCAGTGATGTACTGTGTCCACTGTTTGATGACTGTTCTTAAAACCAGATGTGGACAATTTGGAGATTAGAGGTCAAAAGAGAATGAAAAAGATCAGAGAATAAGACCTATGAATGAAAGATGAAGGGACTGTAGTTATTCTACCTAAAGGTAAAGAAGACTGAGAGAAAAATGATAGCAGCTGAGAGATATGTAAGAGAAAGTGAATAATCTGTATGACAAGCCCAATGTGTATAGGACAAGAAGTAGTAGCCTTGAATCACAGCAAGAGGGATTTGGGTTAGACATTAAGAAAAAATTCTAATTATAAGAAAAGTTAAGCACGGAAGAAGAACACTTACCTCACCCAGGGAGACTGTAGGATCTCCACTGCTGGGAGATTTCAAGAACAAGTAATGCATCTTTCCAGCATGCTCAAGGTTCTGCCATTTACATGGACTAACTGATGAAGAGAATCCTGTTTGCTGTGATTCTAAGTTTTACTGTCTAGTCTGTATAAACAGTGAGAAGTGGTTTGTTTGTATGAGAGCTACAAGCACCATCCATTTAATGTGTAGAAGTCATTAATGAAACGCAAGCTTAATGGATGTTCCAAAAATATTCACCTGCATTTCAGTGTGGGAAGGAGATAACCTATTGCTGAAGTAATCCTGTTCTACCAACAGGAAGAGGACCAGGAAATGAATTCTCCCTGGAAATCTCCTTCTGTGCAGTAGCCAAGCCTGTGGGATGGCTTTCCCAGGATTGTTCTCCTTCCACTTACGAGCAGCTGCTGCTGGAAAGCAGCTTTCCACAGACTGAACAGATGGTAGGAGGTTTGGGATGCTGGTGAACTTGTTCTCCAGGAGGATAGGAGGGAGCATGAAACTTCAGAGGAGGTGGTTCAGTTGTAATATTCTGTACAGAAAAGCGTCCTATCTGAGGCTGGACAAGTAGGTGGTTTTCAGGGGCTGTAAGGACACAAGGTGCCAATAATGGCATCACAACACTGAGTCCATAAAAATGTTGGTCTTCTACAGGTACATTGGTGATAAAATTAAGACTAGCAAGAATGTGGGCCCTCTCCAGAAGGAAAAAGAAGAATTAGTTACCCAGGATATGGAGAAGGCTGAGGTACTCAACAACTTTTTTTGCTTCCATCTTCATTGGCAAGGTCTTAAGCACCCACCCGAGTTGCAAAAGGCAAAAAACAGGGACTGGGACAATGAAAAGCTGCCTACTGTAGAAGATCAGTTGTGAGACCATCTAAGAAACCTAAGATGCACAAGTCTGTGAGGACCCACAGAGGTTAAGGAGAGAATGAGTGATTTGTTGGAAAGGAGTGTAAGGACTGTTCTTGTTGTCCCACTTCAAAGTTAAATAAAACCAGAGAGTCAGGGAGGACTGTGAAGATAATGGGGGAAACTTGCCTTCCTACTCAGGAAAACAAGATTTCCCTGCACTAGTGTTGCACCCAAAACTGGGACTTTTCAGAATCTTGACCCTGGAAGGTGCATTTCTTGCAATACTAAATTCATAAACCACTCCACGTCAAGAGCATCTTTCTTTCTGATGTGCTTTTGGAAACTGACATGAGATCCAGTCTTCCACATAAAGTAATGACTGTTGACTTAATGGGCTTCATCCAGTAACCATGCCTGTGCTCTTAGAACTACAGCAAGGACCTGCCTCCTTCATCTTGCTTCTTTAAAACACCCTTCCTAAATGATCTCAAACTGGGAAGTAAGAAGGGCTCACATTGAGAAGTAAGAAGGGCTCAAACTGGGAAGTAAGAAGGGCTCAAACCGGGAAGTAAGAAGGGCTCACACAGGGAAGGAGAAGGATGAGAAGAAAAGGCTGGAACAGTACAGAGAACAGGTCAAATTCAAACAGATTTTCATATTTTTAACACCTCTGGTTCAAGTGGATCCTCAAATCATGATGCTGTAGAACTGCAGCCTCTGGGCAGTGGCTGGCATGAATGCAGTACAACCTTTGGTGCGACTCTGCTAGAAAGGCTGCAAAAAAATCTGTCTCCTTGATCATATGAGAAACTGGAGCAAAAAAGTTTCCCTTTGCTAGTTTTGTTTTTTATCCACGTAATGAATTCTATGTCCCAAGGACTTATGTCTCTGCTTTGTCTTGGGATCCTTCTTATGACTGTTTCTCTCATTTCCTCCTATTCTCTTAATTTGCTTCCTTCTTCACTAAAGCAGAGCCAGTCAGTTTTACACAACCTACAGTCCATGCCTTTCCCACTAGAAAACCCCACACTGTTTGTCATGGGCTGTGGTTACATGTTTGGGGTCAGGGTTGAACTGAACTACTTTTAGCATAACAAATTGGGAGGGCAGGATTTTGGAAGACTGAGGTTCTGTTTGTTCGTGCTGTACTTACTTGAGCCATGGCTGCAAGAAAACTAAGAGTCACCCAGCAATGAGAAGTTGAGACCAGATTATTGACAGTTGCCTGTAAAGCATTTTATTCTTTTTGTTCCTGGGAGTACACAGCACTTTGGCTACCCACTGACGGCCAGTCTTTCATTCGGGAGAGGGGAGGTGTGATATTACACTTCTGCTTTATCCAACTTGTCCTAGAAGTGGTAAATATGTGTGTGTGGGTATGCACATATGCAAAGAAAACTTAAAATAATTTATGAAGGAATTACAAAATTCAAGATGCCATGATCTTACTTACAAAAGAAAAATTGAAACAAAAAATCCCTCCCACTTATGAGAAGCTAAACATTACTGCACTTCAAAATACACCTAAGGAAAAAAAAATTGCTGGACTTAATCACACTAACAAACTTACACTATCACAAAACAATGTACTTGATTACTTCAGCCAGATCAGCTACTCATAATGTTATCCTGTTTTGCCAACATATTATGATATGAGAAAATACATGTAAATCCTGATGTAACAATGTACTCTGGGTTATATTTCATTCAAAAAACTTTCAATAAACAATATGTTAAAGATATAGCATAAAACACATCTGAGTATTAGGAAATGGGGTACAGCTTTCCCTCTGCTGTTGAAGCTGAGGAAGTATTCATTGTCCTTCTGCCCTGCCTTTGTTCTGATCCCTCCAGATCCCTTACATATGTCAGAGGACACTACAACTGTCCCTGCTTTTCACTTATCATTAATCAGCCAATACTGAGAACACATTTTAAGCTCAAACCAAACTGCTTCAGCCAAATTAGATTGGTGTTAAAATCAGGGGTAATTAGATGAAGTCTATGGTTTAAAATACATACTTCTCTTCATGCTAACAAGCAATATTTATCGACAAGAAAGCTTTAAAATGCTTTTCTCAAGATAGTTTATCTACTTTTGCTGCCTGGGCAACTGGTTTTGGATCAGGGTAGGGTGAGGATTGGTGTGGGTAAATTGCAAAGCCAAATATTGATCTTCATCAAAATTACCTTACCAAAGTAGTTTAAGAGTATCGTATTGGTGCTGTAAAAAGAGGATTGACACTATGCAGTATTTAACAGTATTAGGGTAAAGTGGGAACATTGCCCTGGGAGAACATTATTTCTTAATGAAGACTTAATATTGCAATTGAAACTTGAGGGTAAATTGATTCATTCATCCAACAGCATTCAATTATTACATACAAATACATTTTAAAAAATCACCATAATGCCATTCTTCCTATACTTTCTAAGGAGGCCTGTCTCCTGAATTGTCTCTAAACTGACCTTTTAACTCTCACAATAAATGTTCCCCCAAAATTCTCAAAGGTAATAGGTAAAGATCTTATTAAATTAACCTGGCAGGCCTGAGTGTAGCTGACAAAACCAAGAAATTCATGTTTAAGATTGAAACTCCATCTTTGAGACACCCCGTTGTGCTTTGTTGCATTTTAATAAGTGTTCATCTGACCCTCTGCCTGTTAATTATGGGGATCTTCAGAATTTTGTTCTGGCCCCCTTGCTCTTCAGTACTGATGTGCTTCTTTCACTTCTATTTTTAGGGACCTTAAGGTGAGTTATCATTGTTAACCTGATAACACCCAGATCTAGTTTGCTCTTTTAGCTGATCCTACTGAGGCAGCTTTCGGTCTTTTCATCTCACCTCCATAAAGCACAAATTGGGATCTTAACTGAATCTAAAAAAAAAAGAGATAAGAGAGAGAGTAGAATCACAAAAATTAGATCCTCTGCTCCCTTCTCCCCATCAACCTACTAAAAAGTAGCTCCAAGTGTTCATTTCCATTAGATGAAAATCTGTTTATCATTTATAGTGTGACCAAAAGAATTGAGATACTGGTGGATCTTATTTAGCCATTTCTTTTTTTTATCTTCTTCTTTTCTTATCCTTGTGAAGTCATGGATTTCACATGTGAAAATAAGAAGAAACTGAGAGGATACTGTGAATCTTCCTCAGCACTCTCACTTGTTCCCAGTATAAGGTTCAGGAATGTCCTTTTATTACCACTAGAGCAAGGAGTATACATGTATGTAGGAAAATTTTAATTCAGAGTAGAGAGAGAGAAAAAATAAACCAAACGAAAACAAAACTATGGATGAAAATGTTTCCTGTTACTTCCTGTGTCTGCTCTCTGCATCAAGATTTTGTGGATTACTCCTGAAAGAAATATGGATTGGAGAATGATTTAATTTCCTCTGAAATGTAGTCTGTTAACCATGAGGAGATGTTACTCTGCCTGGTAAAGTAAAGGAACCTCAGAAGGACACAGAAGTAAAGCTAGATGTCATTAAAGAACAACAAAAAAGTGTGATTATTTGGCAGTTGCTGGGTACAATGGCAGTAGAGATTATTTTTCAAAACACAATAGACAAATGTTCATATTTTTATATTTGTCTGAAACAGTCCTCTGAATCTTTTGAGATTTGTTCATCACTAGAAAAATTTAATGAATACTATCTTACTAGTGGAATTTTCCCATTGAATGCAAATTATTCCAAAAGTTTACTTTCAGAATGTTTCATGCTTGTATTTGTCAGACAGCTGGTAGAGGGAAAGGGTTTCAAAAATAAAGAAAATTATACACAATGAACAACGAATTGCAGTAGATGTTAGGAGATTAAATATATTTTTATTGTGAGGACATAATGCTGCTACAACCTAGCCTTCTCCACCCCTACAGGATAAAGAACAGTTAACGAAGAAGATGCTTAATCTGTAGTCCATTTCTGTGCTATATATTACTCATTAGACATTCACTAGTATTTCCCTTTCACCCATCCCATATTTTATAGAAAAATAACTTTCTTCAACCTTTGATAAGAAAGGACTGGTAAATAGTTGACTAACACACTTTGTCTATTTTTTAATATAACCAATAAAATTTTAACACCTTTATATGCCCTGATACATGGAAGGTCAACGTGCATTTTGCTTTGAGAAAATCTTTCAAGACCTGGATTATCAAGACTGAAGTTCTTCTGTTCTTTGAATGTCTCACAATCTGTTCTTCTAAGAAGTATGTCTCCCTCTATGTAGCTTTGTTCTGAGAAAGGAATCCCAATGGTAGTTTTTCTCCTGGTGTGTATTAGTTACAAATAACATGACTTTCTGTTCACTTTTTGTTGGGTTTTTTGTTTTGTTTTGTTTTTGTTTTTCTGTTTTTTACCTTTCACAAACTTACTTCTCCTCTCCCACTCAGGAAAAACTAGATTTCCAACTAGTTGCTGGGCTAAACTCTTTGATTCTGTCTCTACTCCCAAACAAAGAATACCATTTTATAGTGGAGAATATCTCCTTGAAGCTGAGAGAGCCCTTGCTTTATTTTTGTAGATAAGAAAGGCAACTTCCTAAGAGCCTGAAACATTATTAAATGAAGAGTTAAGTGATGGCATTCATTTTTATATAACATACTGCTGGTCCAGTGAACTTGAACAGTAGGCCTGTGATTACCTTTCCTCTTTTATATAAAAATCTTACTTTGATTTTTCTATTTTTATTTCTAAGGAGATTGGGTAAAAATATCCCAAACTAAAGTAGTTCTCCTCACTCCTTTTGGACTGCGAACACAATGGGTTCCTATGTTCATGCTTGCTGACAGGGTATTACGGCTTTCCTTCGATTTATAGTTTTATACTATCTTCTCCTAGTTAATTGCCCTTGGATGTGTAGTTTTATAGTATCCCCTACCAGTTTCTCAGACCTTTTTTATTGGTGTTGGTCAAATCAGGTGTATTATGTAAGAACATCAGCACAATGATATTGAGTCAAATGTGTTGTCTATTAATTTTGCTAGTAGGTCTTGACCAAGTCCAGGGTTATGGAAGATTTCTGCCATTTTTTTCCCAAAAATTTGTTGATTAGTCTGTCCTGGCTTGCCTAAGGAGATACTGCCAAATCTTTAGGCCCTGATCCTGCAGTCAAATCTTCATGTCTGGGATTCTATTGACCTCTGCAAGTTTTTAGGTAGATATTAACATCAGACAACTGTGAATATGTTCCTTAGGAGAATTCCTAAGACCATCAGTTGCGGAGTTGCTGAGTGTTTCCTATGGGCTAGAGATCAGTTAATGCACTTATCACACAGATTCTCATCTTCTATATGGTCACAGTAACGGTATGTGCCCAAGTATCATTGGTGGACCCTGGTTACAGGGTCCTACATATATACAAGTATGCACATGTATGAATGTATGCATACATACACATTTATACATGCATACATATATATACTAGCATCATGTAATTAATTTACATACAAGTAGGCATATATATATAATTATAAATAGGCACTTGTCTCCTGAATGCATTCATCTAGGTTCAGATTACAAGAGGTTCTCTATTTGAGATGATCTCTTTTCCTCCACGGGATTCTGGGCACAGATACGCCATCTCAGTCACGTCACTTCATTCAGGTAAAGGACAAAACGTGAGAGAAAAGCCAGAGAACTGAGAATTATGAAGTTCTCTGACTTATAAAATAAGTATAGAAGTCAATATGTTATATGCTCAAGTATATTGGGTTTTTTTCCAATTATAGTGTGCTAGAGGTAGGTGATTTGGGATTTTGGATCCGATTCCCTTCTTAAGCACACAAATATAAATAAGGAAGAGTACTGCTAAGTCCACTGAGGGTAGCCTTATAAGTCTACCTTAGAATGAGGTCTTTGTTTCTGGACTTTGGGCTAATATTTTTACACTTTTCTTTCTGTGGGAGTGATAAATGCAAAAGTAGCATCCAAAATCCACTCAATTATTTTACAGATCCAGATTATGACCACAAAGTACAGTTCTTATAAACCAATCTAGAAAAAGAACTCTGTTTTTCTAAGAATGACAGAATAAAGTTTGTGAGGATTCCTGGTTAAATACAACAGTTATGTAATTAATAGAAAAAAGTATCCAGAACAGTAAGAACATTCTGGAGCTATGTTTATTTTCCTTTACCATAATGAACATAATGAAGTATTTAAACAAATACTTCATCCCTCGAAATAATCAATACTTCTGTTAATTTCCTTGAGTATTGTATACAAAAATGTTTTCTGTTTCCAAGTGATGCACGCATACCTACGTATTTATTTGGTTTTTTAAAATACAGCTATTGACATAACAGAAAATGCACTTTGTACCACAAAAAGCCCGCTAAGACTGTAAGTTCTGGGATAAAGGAACTAGGACACACTGCTGTACAATAACTAGAATTTGGTTTGTCTTATAATTTGAATTTAAATATTAAAATTAAATCATGGTAAATGTAAAGTTGGAACTAATTTTTATTAACTCTGATTAAAATGCAGAGTTGATAACTTGGAAAACATCCCAATGATACCTGAGGGGTGAAGCAGGAGGCTTAGAGATGCTGAGAAAAAAACACACAGAACTGATCGCTTTCCCACTGTATCCTTTATAAAGCTGTAGTTCTTGTTTCTTAAAAATATAGATACTTTTAGTTTCCTTACAGCCTTAAATTTGTCAAAGAAAATGTGACCACTACAGATAGTTTCTCTAAAGTCTTCTCAAGATGCATTTCACTTTGTAAACATCTCTGCATAACAAAACATGCAGGGCTAGATCCTGCCCTCTGCCATGTGCAGAAAACAATCCCGCTGGAGTTCGCCAAGGTTAATGCATGCAGCTGAAACTTGAATTTGGTTTACTTTTCTTCACAGGAGGGCACTGAGACATATTATTTTTACCTCTCTTTTTCTCCAGACATTTGTTGGATGATCCTTTGCCCCCAAACCCACACTTGTTTTTTGGTTTGTGTTTTTTTTTTTTTTTTAAATTAAAGAAGATGGGAAGAAAGTGAATTTTCAAGCCACTAAACTCTGCCACACGAAGATCCACATGGTTATGCCAAGGGCCTGCGCCCCTGGCCACCTCAGAAAGTCAGAAACTGAAATGTTTATCTGGTTGTAAAATAAAAGTCATGGAATTGTACTAACATATAAAAGGTGGGTATAAAGCTTGCTAAACTGAGAAGTGAGTGTGATAATTGATCATGTACGTTCCAAAAGACTTTGATGAACAATGTACTGTTACCAATATCACCTACCACAAAGGCATGTTGCATTCAATAATAGTGTTGTGTCTGTAAATCACCTTGAAGACATACATTTCCATATAATATCAATGCTCTGTAGAAATGGCTACATATTTTTCATTTTTCGTTAAGGACTGAATATTTCTTCGGTGTCGTAATTGTATTCTACCTCATTAAGAAAACAAGACACTGTCCATATTAAAATACATAGTAATCAAAATTAAATTTTGCCCTGTTTCTGAGGTAAATTTTATGCTAATTCTATTTAATAAGAAAAAAATCTTTTTCTACCCCCACAAATTCTTCACAGACAACGGGTAGTGTAGCTTTGACAGAGAAATACTGTTTTGAGGAGTAAGTTCACATTGTAAGGAGTCTTTCAAGCACCCTGCAGCCCTGTCCAAAAGCTGTTCCAGAGGCTAAAGCAGGGGTCATTCCCCACAACGCCAGCACCTCCTCTGAAAGATAGGGCAGCAGGAACAGCAGCAGCAAGGAGCGTGTTGTACAGCCTCTCCTGGAATGCAAACTGGCTTTAAGATACATACTAATATTTAGAGAGAGAAATATTTACTGATGTTCCCCTAGCGAAGCACTGCAGCTGTAACTATAAAGCATGTGAAGATGGCAAAGCAGCCAGACCCTTTCCTAAGAGTGGCTTTTTATTTTTTTTTTCTCTCCTAACTGTAATGGGTGACTGCTTTACTGCCTAAATAGCTCTAAAGGGCTATGAAACCTTAAGTCCTTCAAAGCTGTTAAATGTTTCTTCAGTTGTACAATAAAATTCTGCATTACAAATCTCTTAGTAAAATCTCCGAAGCATTGCAAGCAGTACTTACATAATTTTCCATTAAGTCAGTATTTGTGTATTCAAGACCTAGAAAATAAGGAAAGTGAATGTGGATAGGGAAGGGGAAAAAAAACAAAGGCGGGGGAGGGGGAGGGAAAAAAAAAAAACAAACCCACGAAGAAAAACCCTACCCTGAAACAGCCATGCAGCTATTAAACATATGCCAAAGTAAACAATAGTGAGAGGGTCTGCCATAGCTTTGCCCTGCAGGTAGACGGCAGGCGGCACAGAAGGAAAGCAAATGGCAAGGAAAAGAGAAAGACGGTGCAGGATGTGGATGAGATCTGCCGAGCCCTGAGAGCATGAACGGCCTGATTGTGATCCTCAAGTCACACCATCAGCCATGCAAAACAGGACATACCTTTCTGGCTTGCTGGTTCTGTCGGCTGAAACAAAGCAGTCCCATTCTCAGCGGGAGGCCAAATCAAAATGAAATTTTATTTAGTCTGCACTGTCCCCAGATTGGGTTTCAGAATGACTGCTTTAGGAGATAGCATGGATGTGGCTGATGCATGCTTTGCATATGAAACTGCAATAGGGAAGGAAAAAAAAAAAATCTACATAATCAAAAAAATCTGTGCGGTGTGTATGGCAAAAACCCCTGGACGTTAGCAAAGCAGCTACAATGGGTGTTTTAAAAAGTGACCTTTCTGAATAAAATGCACATTTGTGCTCCACAATACTATTTTCAATAAATATATAATAGATCATTTTGCATGTAATTATTCAGAAGCTGCCCTGAGAGACTGAAACATCAAATCATTTTTCTTATTTTTTTTTTTTTTAAAACACGGAGCAGAATAACAGTTTGGAAACAAATGCAGAGAAAATGTATATCTAAAGAGGATTTCTGCATCTTGCAGTGGCTGGCAGTGACTGCAACTTAGAATCCTCTTCAATTTAATGTTTTGTTTAAGTTTCTGTTTTCTAGAGTACCCAAAGAAAGGCCTAGTGCAGTAAAAAACATCTGCTTTTTGTATCATTGATCCAATGCATTCCACCTTGCACTTTTAAAAAAGGATCCATTCTTTGATTAGACACACTTAATTTTACATACTATTAATAAATAAAAAAGATCATCAACTGATTGCACAGTATTTTCATTAGAAGTTAGAAATAACTTACAAAGGGAAGGAACGGTGTACCGAATATGCAGGGCATACACCATGTAATGCCTTTGTTGTCAGTTATGCTGCAAATGAGATTTTCAAATAGGATTTGCAGAGGCAGGGCAGTGATCAACACAGTGCAACATCCAGGAGAGGGAAGTTGAGCACAGTATTCTGTGAAACAAGGGGGCAGAAGGGAGACTGTAAATACATATTATTATCCAACGAAAACACTTGTCTCTGCTTGATTTTGCTACACCAGCTACTTGGAACTAGGTGATACCAATAATTTTGTAGGTGCACATCTGTGTGAGCATGTGTGTTTGTGTTTATCTGTGTGCAGGGCATGTAAGCCAGTAATCTGTGCACATGTAAACAATGCTTACACTGTAAAAGAAAAGCAAAAGGCAGAACAAACAATACACATTTTCAAATGACATATACTTCTCTACTAAAACAATCAGTGCTAATACTGTGCTCTCTAGCATATGGACAGTCAAAGAATGGAAAGGAAGAAACAAAAAAACCCAGCACCATGAAATCTTTAAGGATGCAGAAGGGATAATGATCCCAAAGAAATAATATAGATAAATACTTCCAGGAATAATGAGATACCGTGCAAATCATTCACATAATGTGCTTTCACACAGCAATGACGGAAGTCACTGACAACAATGCAACCACGTGCAGGTCCACCTTGGAGATACAGTCAAGCAAATTTTGTAATCCTATCTTCTGTGCTTTGCAGGCCAAGTTTGAGACTCGAGATGAAAAAATGTGCTAGAATATCAGGGCTTTAAAATTAAGCACTGGGCATTATGGAAGGTAACTTTGTGAGTTGTCCTATTGCTATTTAAAGCTAGAAATACATAAGAAGCACAGTGAAAAATATAACATTTGTTATCCTTATGTCTTGGAGCAACTGTTTTTATATTTGTAGTCATCCTAACTGTTGTTCCACAAAAGATATTCAGATAGTCCCCACCTCCCCACCCTCATGCTGTATCGTATTTATTCTGATGTATATCTTATAGCGATTCTGTGTCTGTATGGATTTAATTTGATTTTTTTTAGTGTTATTATTCTTATAAATGCTTTTTTTTTTTAATTACAGAACTTCCCACTTTAGGGAAAAAAGAAAGATGTGATTGCTTTAAAAATAGAAGACCAAACCCAAAGCTAGTATTCCCCAAATTCAATGCACCTGGCATTCACTTTATACCTAATAAGCATCCGTGAATATGCAAATGTTCAATGTCTCTAGTAACCTCATTAATTTATTCCTCAGGCAATCAAAGAATGTGAACCAGTCCTCTGCTACTAATACTGGAAGTGGTATGCTGCTCAGCATTGCTAGAATCAGCTGAAAGCACATTCTGCATATTGAAAAACTGTTTCATCTTTCTTCCTTCCTTTGCCACTCTAATTCAAACAAAGACTTCCTACCTCAGTTTACATAGCTGACAGCAAAAGTTGAAAAATGCCAAAAAATAATTAAGACATATATAATTTATATATATATATCTCCACATGCACACATACTTGCTGGGAAGATAAATGGTTTAAAGAGATCTCAACACAATTTGAGTTTGGAAACCATTGGAGTTTTCTTATTTATTTATTTAGAGAGGGGGGAGCTTGGGAAGAGGATGGGGGAAGAAATGACCTGCCTTCTACTCTGCAGAGCAGCTGAATAATCTTTTCCTTTGCCCACATTAAAAGCCCTGAATAATGTTTATAAAATGTTAGGGAATCCCGGTAGGTTTCCTATTTAACAAGCCATGTATGACAAATCACAGTGTAATGTACTACGTTCTTAATCTTTAATTAGAATGTGAATATCTGCGCGAGAACGCAGTTAACTTTGACACATTAAATCTTCTGGTTAAAGTGCCTTACAGGAAGTGCAAAGATGAAACACTGCAACAATCTACTGCCTCTCTCCATTCACCCAGACAGTTGGGGAAGGATGATAACATCTTGTAATACCTGCTCTGTAGTAATTAATCGCTGTGGTATTTAGGACCATTCAAGTAGACAAATATGACAGAGACAGGGACAATTAGGAACCTTGTTCAAGCTACATTAACTTTTCCAGCTATTACAACACAGCAGCTCAAGTTTGCTTGTAAAAGCTGCAGAGGGATTGTTATGCATTAGCGGTGCGATTATTAATGAAAGAAAAGGAGAATTGTGTTTATTGTAGTTTGAAAATTGCAAATAAATTTCAATTATCTGCTATGTCATTTTGTTAAACATGCATTCTGGAAATGCCTTTGTACTCTAAATCATGAGCTACTTAGAGCAAACTAATACTAGAAAGCCTTTGGGACATATAAAGTCAATATTTTTGAACTGGCCTTCTTTCTTGTTGAAACTGGAGATAGGCAGAACTATCTGATGATATTTCAGATAGTTAGCAAACTCCATAGACCCTCTGGCATTCACCCAGCCTCTGTGTACCAACAGGCAGTTGGATCAGACTTCAACACATTGTCAGTTGAACCTGTGCTCTGCTCCACAAGAACAAGAAAGCTCAACTCCCTTACTGATTGCGTGCACAGATAAATTAATAAAGAACTGCAGGAAAAGGCCTAGGAAGAAAAACCTTTGCCTCTTTCCCATTATTGCCATAGTCATCACATGAACAGACAGAACGAAATATGGGGGAAAGATTTGGGACCCACTGTGGATTGTGTATTTTAAAGGTTGCATGCTCGCTTTACTTTCCCCTTCAATGAAGAGCAGCAAAGGCACTATAGATTGTATAGTTAATGTTTTAACTACATATTTGAGGCAGCAAAATTTGCCATTGCTGTGTGGTACCACAGGAACACATGTTGGTTCTCAGCGTCGAAGGAGGACAACCAGAAAACAACAGAACTGGATGAACATTGCAAGGACTTTGGCATAAATATTCACTCTGTGGCTGTTTCCTTTAAAAAAAATTAAATGAAATCACCTAAACCTGTGGCCCTTTTATGTTCACTCTCTATGAATATTTGAACTAGATTTTCTTAGCAGCATGAATGCTCGCAGAAAGCTAATTTGAAAGTCATACGTGCGAGTGTTTGTGGAAAACGAATTCCAAATTTGCATGTGCAAATATTTACACTGGGTATGCTGTCGTCTTCCCCCAGTCAGGGAGCAGCCGCAGTGCCACGTGCCTCGCTCCACCAATCCCGCCAGAGGAACCCAGCTTGAGTTTCAAATATTGTGTCAAATTTGCCCAGTGAACTTGTTTACGATTGAGCCCCAAAGTAGAAAAATGTGTTAAAAGTGTATGAAGTGTACTTGAACAGCAAATGTTTGCAGTGATGGGAGATGCATAGCTGGGCATTTTGAAAGCAGAAATGGAGGCATGCTGGCATAAAACAGTTTGTTAGAAAGTGTTTGCTCAGCCCCAGTATGACTGATTTTACCTCTTCTCTTCTTCCAAGGGATAAAAAAGAATAAGAAAGGGTAAAAATACCAATCAGGACAGGGAATGTGCTCTGCCCATATGTCAAGTATGGTCAATCTATTAAAATACTATTCTTTAAATTCAAAATATTTGTGAGCCTCAAAGTGTTTTCTAAACATGTAGAAAAGAAGGAAAGAACTCCACCATTTATTCACAGGTGAATTCTATCTGTTTTTCTATGTGGGTCCTTTTTTTTTCCTTCTTCTATTTTTTTTTTCCCCTCCAGTTTTGGAAGTTGCAAACTACATTGCCACATGTGCGCTTGTCTTCTGCAACCTGCATTATTGTAGTCTAGAAACAAAAAGAAAAGCCAGTTTAGCCCGGCATAAATCCGCATCCCCACCCCAGAATCTGTTGTCACAAAATGAAGAAGGGAGGGAGCGGGTGCTTGGGGGCTGGGGAGGAAAAGGGGGAAAGCAGCTCAGTGCACAGCAACAATTCCCCCTCTCAGCTGAGCTGCAATGATGTCAGCTTTCTGATTACAAACTGCTTATTTATGCTTCAACAGCTGCCAAGAGCAGCAAATAAGTGGCTAAAAGAGTGTCTAGACCAGGCATTCAGGCCTCTATTGTTTGCTGGTTGTTACCTGGTTGACAGCGATGGGTACAGCTGCCTGGTGTGAAAGAGAGCAAGGGATGGGGAGGCAGTGATTGACAGAAGGGCCCCCGGGGTCAGGCACAGCCAGCCCCGATGGCCCCATGGCTTTATGTTCCCTGTTCTAAAGGGAAAGCGATGGCTCTGCCTAGAGGTTGGAGGTGAAAGGAAATGTTTGAGGGTAATGAAAAAAATCCTTTAGCCAAATTTGTGATCATGAACAGTTACTCTGGGGAATCTAAGCCCAAGCTTAGGCAGTATTCTCTATATGCAGAAATGGTCATTGGTAGCCATTGCAGGAATAACAGTGTGTTATATGTGTGGGCAAAAACATATCTTTGTCCTTTCCTTCACCCAGGAGTTTAAAACTGTGGGCAGGTTGTTTTTGTTTAGGTTAAAAACTGATAACAGCTAAAAACCAGTATTATGCGATATGATATTCAATCTGCTTTCAAGGGCTAGCTTGAAAAGCATTCTTGAGCTTTTCTGAAAAAATATATAGGTGTTCTTGAGGGAAAAATACATATTTGGATTAGACAATGATTTATCAAAACTTCCCATCTACTCACTCAGTGAAGTTCACTCTCTTTAGATTTGGTAGGGACAGTGCCTCTTAAAACAACTCAGTGGGAACAGCTAGCCAGTGAGCAGGCTGACCAAAATCCATAAAACCCCCTTTTTTAAACTGATATAGAGATGTCCTCAGTCTCAGATCTCACACATGCTAGTGTGGTCCAGGCATAATCCTAGTGAAGTCAAAGGAGTGGCATTGATTCAAGCTAACTGCAGTCACTGGCAAGCTAACTGAATTTCTCACCTCCTGCCCTATCCTACCCCCACGGTGGGATACTATTCAGTGAAGATGCAAAAGCTCTGAGGTGGTTTAAAGAGATGAAGCCAGTTACTTGTTTTTAGTACAACAACACAACAAGATTCAAAAGTCTCGGAACTACATGCAAAAACCTTGAAGGTAGTGTAAACCCTGAGAAAAATGAGAGCATTATGTACACTAGTAGGTCCACACCTAGATTTACTCAAACACATGCAGATTTAGTTGCTGGGGCAGCCATAAGTAGAATTAATCTTACATTCTTCTTTGGCATTTTCCGACACCAGGCAAAGTTCTATGCCAAGAAAAAAAAAGTTGATTTTCAGAGTTTTTTACATATGACAGAATTATTAGATGCTTTATGTCCATATGGTATAATTTTTTTTACTGTAGTATTTGAAATAGATTATAAATAACAAATGAGTAACCTTTCCCCAGCAAAAGATAAGAAAACGCTAAAAAATAGTCTGGGCATCAGCAGCAACCAGAGAGATAAGAAGTACAGCATAGCACCTGAGCATCACAAGCTTAATTTGGGTATACAGTTGGTTTTCTACATATCTGATGCAAAAGCTGTAACTAAAATGAAATCATGTTAAATTAGCTGTAAAAAATAAGTTGATTTAATTAAGCACAGAAAGACTTATTAGATATAATAAAATGTTAAAAAGTCAAATGATGTGCAGTTACATTTCAGCTAACACTGCTCAACAATTCGACTAAATTTATTCCTTTCAATAATGATCTGTTTTGAGCATTTAATTAGATAAATAATATTTAATCACTTCAGCAAATTTGAACTAGAAAAATTCCTTGTCATCAGTGGTGACTCATTCTTGCTAATATCTACCTTTAAAGAAAAAGTAAAGACGATCTCCTAGAGTGGAGCAGCAAAGAATATGAGACTAGTAGAGATATGTCTCTATGCCTCATTAAAAAAACAAGGTTTGCTAAACAAACTATTATTTACAGTGAGAAGTGTGCATATTTTACTGGGAAAGAGCATTCATATGTTTGCCACTTTTCAGCATCAGGCACTATAAGTAGATGATAAGAAAAGATATTCAATAGATGTCCTATAATTCATCATAATACTGTTTCATTTAATAACTACTTTGCTGAAGTGATTGGCATGATTACAGGAAAATTACTTCAAATTATTCATCTCTTATCTAGCATCTAAGATGTCCTAAACTTGCATGAGAGTTAGCATAATGGGACCTATTAATTACTAATGCTGCAAGCCCTTCACTACTTAAATATCCTTACTACCAGGTGTGCTGTGTAATGCAAATAAAGAAAGTACAAACCAAAATGATTGCTTTCTAAGACAGTGTCACCCAAAGTTTAATAAATGAAATACCAAGTCCAAAAGTCTATGGCCCACCCATCAGTTCAAAATATGTATGTGTCCATATCTTTTATTTTTTTATCTTTGTCTGCATTTGTTTCCCTCTTATATGCATGTTTCAAGGGATGCGTACATGTGTAAAAATGAGTATATATTACTAGTTTTCTATTCAGAAGCACGGGTGTGCAAGGCTGATATAAGGGACAGGCTAAGTACGTAGTCTCTTCCCTAAAGAGCACCTTTTCTTCTCAAAACTCTATCCATCAAATGCTACCTGCTCAACAAAATTTACTCCTATGAGTAAACACTTTGAAGCAAAGAAGCACTATAATCTGTTAAGAGCAGGATGTTAGAGCAAAGGTGGCCAGAAGCCATATTTGTCCTTTCTGCCGTCTGGATTTAACAGCCAATGTAAATTAGAGCAGCCTTAATCTTACACCCATGGCTTTCCAAGAAATAGAAAATATTGCAGCAGAAACCAAGAAAAGGCCCTTTCTATCTGAAGACCCATGCAGTTACAAACTCCCGTTAGTGCTGCGCTAAACTTACATTGCATAGGCAAGGTCGTGAAAAATCCTGCTTAGTTTCTTTGCAGAATCCAACCTTAAGTCCATGATCAACTGTCTTCTCTCTCTCTCTCTCTCTTCTTTGCTGGCTTTATTATCATGGCCAGTACCTTAAGTTCTGCTAGTTAATTTTGTGATGTTGAAATAAAGATACAGGAAATTTGGGAAGGGGAAAAACCACCATCAACTAACCAAAACCCACCCAGACCCAAGGGTAAAAAGCACATAGAGACCCCATAAAAATTGGTTGTTACTTATGTGTGTCAAGTAATCCAGCCTGAAGGCTCTGTTCTTTCTGACAAAGTCTAGCTTGAAGTGCAGCCTCCAATAGGAAGGCGAGTTGCCCAGGTAAATTTCAGGTATGGAAAATATATTGGACTAATAATACCCTATTGACCAGCAAATGTGGAATAAAACCATCACATCTGCCCTACACAGAAAGCATAAAAGAGAAAGACATTCTTGAATGCCACCTGATAAACTGTTGGAGGGATTTGTTAGTGTATTCTGTACGATAAATGCATGTAATTGTTTCTAAATGTGCAAATAGTCTCAATGAACTAGGAAACCCAACATGCAGAAACATTTCTGGGAGAACATTACCTTAAAAAAGGCTGTTATTTATTAAAGAGGGACTGACAGCCTATGCTTTCTGAATGACTGCACTACAACTAGCTTGTGGAATGCAGCAATTACAACATCTGAATACAGGACAGAGAAGCTTAATCCTAAATCTCCTTGCTTTCTACAAGTGAAAACTTTCAAAACTCTGTACTGTTCACATTTTTTGCTCCAAGGTGACAATCCCTTTAGAGGTTCACAGTAACTTTTATTTTATTGCTTAGTCACTACTGAAATAGTATGAAGTCTTTTGGGACTAGTAAGTTTTCATGGAGTCACTCTTTTTCCTGTTATAACATAAACAAAATACTGCCAAAGCAGGGATGCCACACAGTGCAAGGGACTTCGTCAAATCTCAATATACTGCATGCATGTATATGTATTTGCTGCATGGACTAAACTGATAAGTATTTAGTGTTTATAATTCTGCAACTACCAGTAAGGACTGTGGTGTTCCAGAATAATATGCTGCTCCACTACAAAAGTTAGAATTGTGCAGTAAACAAAGTATTTGTAAAATATTCCCCTGCATTTCCAGGTGCAATTATATCTGGAATTTTTACACATGGCATTCCAGAAACCTATTATCTGGCCAGTAGGTCCATTTTTTAGTACTGACTGTCAGCTATGTTATAAAAGAAAGACACAAATAGTTGCTGAACATCATGAGAAACATGGTAATCACAGGCTTTGATGAGCTCCCATGGCCACAATCCCCTTCCTCACCCAGAATGTTCTACATAGGCAAAGGTGCTTCAAAATAGCCTGGGCATTACATGAAGAAACCTTCTAGGTTACCTGCCGAAAACACTTCATATCACCCACCTCAACTCACTGGACCCACAGATCTAACATATTTGTGCACTGTTGAACAAAGTGGAGAAGTGATAGCCTCTACGTAATCACCTCATTTTGTGCTTAAGATAATAAAGTGCATTAATTCCCAATCAGATAGCTTGAACAGCATCATATCTAGATTGTTTTTCTAGTCACTTAAAATTTTGCCAAGACAACAGTGATTCATGCTTGGGATAGATTCCACTTTTCCTCCCGCCTCCCACCCCCCCCCCCCCCCCCCCCCCCAACCCCTGTTGTATCTCTGCCATTTCATACGTCCTGGATGTGACAAAAACACAGAAGGGATTTACTTCACATAACTCCTTTATTGCATTACTTTGAAATGCTGACGAAATCTAGCTTGAAGTGCAGACTCCAATAGGAAAGCAAGTTGCTCAATTAATTTTCAGGTAGGAAACAAAATGTTGGACTTCTAAGACTGCATAAGGGATGCAGTAGGATGAAAATGGAGTTTAAAAAAAAATTAAAGCCAGCATCAGTTCACATTGTTTACTAATAATAAGGGATGTGCCTGAGAATACAAACTGATTCAGAAGAAATTACTCAGATCTCTAATTTTTTGATATATCCCCTTCTTTCCTTCTGGCAGCCTATAATCCCCAAATTCTGAAAGGCCTTCAATTTAATCTAATATTCAGTGATACATACAATCTTCACTGAAAGTGCTTGACTATGTGACCCGTGTAGTGCAACCTGGAGTGACTTGTTCACATGAATACTGGAATGGAATGATATTGGGAAATAGCACCAGTTAAGTCTCCCTAAATCAAAAGCAATTCTTCAAGTGTTCTTTGGTTTAGAGAGTCTAGTCTAATGGATCAATCAGAGGACCAGGACAACAGCAAGAAGAGACAAAGATGAGAACCATCAAGACCATTGATGTGGTGAAAGAAATCACTGTGCCTGGTGCTAGTCCTCAAAGAAACATAAACAAAGAGCCAAACTGAGCATCTATACCAGCTTCTGATGATGTTTGGAGTAAATCCTAGCAGCAAAGAAATGTGTTGGTGGGAGGTATCACTGGTGTGTTTATGGTTCTCACTGCTTACCACCTCAGCTGAATTACAACATTTCAAGGAGAAAAAGCATGAGCTTTGCTGCTTGAGCTAAACAGCCTGGATTTCTAGTTGAAATATCTAGGAGGTGAGTCCTTTGTAAGCCAGTTTGGGGGAGGATACTCAACACACAAAAAGACTAATTGGCAGCAAGCAGTGTTGGTAACTCCTACACTGTTGAGGAACTCAGGCTTCCAGCCAGTTTCCTACAGCAGGAAGTTAAGGACTTTGTGATGCCCTTGAAATCTCTCTTTCTTTCTGTGTCAGGTTGTAATTGTGACTTTTGGTCTCTTTACTTAGACTCTAAAGCTCAGTGCAGGATGCTGGAAGGCATTTTACAACCTGTGATAAATGAGAGGGTTGCTTTGCTAGACATATTGATTGCATAGTGGCCTGTTCTTGAAGGGACTGGACTTGATGATCCTGTGAGCCCCTTGGTGTAGCAATAGGCACCAGCAAGAACCACGGTGGAATCTGAACATGAGCAGATGCTTCTCTAAGAAAAAGCAGCAGTGTCTGCTGTTGCAGATACTGTAGGTGAATCTGTCCCTCCAAACAGTCTGAGCTCACTCTGTATGCCTAGAGTACGGAAATTCCCAACAGCAATGTGTCTGCAGCGTGACCGAGGGACATGTCCTTGAATGAAGATCTGCATTTTGCCTCTGCAACCTCCTTGTGTATATCAGCGCATGGTTTGTTGGGTGAGCAAAACTCCTCTTCCCTGCCCTGTAGTTTCTAGGTAAGGTATGTGAACTCCCACTTGGGGTGCAGCATGGAATGCCCCCTTCTGTGGGAAAGAGGTGGCCAGAAAGCGCCTCCTCTAGCAAGAAAAGATGAATGATCCTAAAGTAATTTTGCAGCATGTTTGGAACCCACAATATTTTGCACCCCCTTGTAAGACCAATCTAAGTGTCACTGGTGACATATCAACACAGATTTTTTTCTTTGTGTCTCTGATTCAAAGCATTAGAAGTTTTGCATGGCTATTTCACTGAGAAATGCTGCTTACAGGTGACTGTAGGTGACATGCTGAGTAGAATGCTCTTCTGTCAGAGTCCTGTGGACCTGAGAGTGGAGTCCTGTAAATAGTGCTTCACCATGCAAACAGGGATGTCACCTCTGTGCAGGCAGATGGTGGTATGAGTGGGCTCTAGGCATCATGACCTAGATGAAGTGAGACAGCACTTTTGACAACTTAATGCTGACTGAGTAGCATCAACACAAGTCTTCTTTTCTGTCGTAGCTGTCTTAGGATGTCAGAAGATATGGATCTGAGATTGAAAAGACACTTTTGACAGCATAATGGCTGAAACAGTTTTGAAACATTTAAAGCAACAATAAAACGCAAAAGGGGGAAAAGGATGAGGATAATGGGGTGTAACTTCTCAAAGGACATGAGGTTTCATTTCTTTTTGAATAATTTTGCGTCTTCAAAACTACCTGTTTCTGAAACTGTAAGTCACAGTTTTCCAGAAAAATCTGTCACACATCAAGGCATCTTCTAAAGGCAGCGCTCCAGCTTCATACCTTTTTCTCTGTAACTCTCACCTATTCTAGCTATGTTGGCTTCACTTTCACAGGCACAATAAGCATTTTTTAAAGAGTTTTTTAGGATTCTTATAGTTCAGTTGCATTGTTCAGCTTCCTAAAATCATGACCAATTTCAGAACCCACAGTAAAACAAAATAGTAGATGTAGAATGGCGCACGTTCATGCAAAGAAAACAGAAGAGGTATGCAGGTCTTTAAACACAGTACCCAGCAATTTGTATCCTTGAAAGCCTGAGAGATTTTAGCATGATTTTGGTTTAACGAAAACGGAGAAACAAAACCAAACTCCGAAACAAAACCTCTTGGTTATCACACCTGAGCTCTCTATAGAGGATCCCTCAAAACTGTAGGAGCAATACTCAGAAAAAAACAGATAAATGGAGAAGTGTCATTAATGTTCTAGCAAACTATGATTATATCAAAATTATAATCACAATGGTTTGCATTTTTTGCAGAGTCTGTGTTTAACCTCTGACTTTGTAACAGAACACTTGCAATTTGTTTGAGATTCTTCTGCTTTTAATTTTTTGTTTTTATTTTGTAAAATCAATACATCCATCTCCCGTCCACCTCTCTTCAAGAAGGCACTTCTTTTTTTGACAAATCTTTAAAACTACAGAAAAATTAAGGACAAGACTTCAGCATTTACATTTTAAATTAATTCTAGATTTATTGTATTCAATACTTCGATGTGGAGTTCAGAGGCTGTACTGTACTTCCCTACTGCAGTGTGACTGGACTTTCAGAATACTGTTCCACACAAATTAAAGGGTTCTTTAGAAAAAAAAAAGGTTACAAATTTATGCTATTCTATAGGGAACAGGGTAATTAAAACAAATTTAAAAATCATTAAAAGAGATGGATAATGCTAGGTATTGTTTTCTTCCTCAAAACATTTAAGCTTTATTTTCTATTTAACACATTAATACATTTTTCCCCTGTTAGAAATAAAAGCTATAGGCCCAGATCTGTCATGGCGGTGAGCAGGCAGTTGGATACGGTAATGCATGCCTGAAGCCTTCACCAAGGATGATAAGCCTGCATGAATTTTACGAGTCTCAGTATCAAGGTTGCCCTCGCCCAAGGGATTTAAGAATAAGGGGGGGAAAAAGAGAAGGCAGATGTATGAATAACTGGCATTGTAAATCTTCACCGTGGCAACCTACAGCTAGAAAAAGTCTGTGATGGGTTCATGACTTGAGAAGAAAGCGACACAGCAGAATGTGAATGGATTTTCTTCAGCTACTTAATACACTGCTTAGAGCAGCTTAAGGGTGTGCGTGTGAGAAAGAGTATGTGTGTGTGAGAGAGAGAGAAAGAGAGAAAGAGAGAGAGTGCATGTGTGTAAGGAGGGGGGGTCTGTGGAAATTTGTTAGAAGGAATTACTAGTGTTATATGGCTTGCTAGGGCTTGCTTTTTTTTTTCTTTTCCTTTTTGGGGGAGGCTGTAGGGGAGGAGGAATACCATTTAGTCTCAGAATATAAATGACTGGATTTTGCTTGGGAAAAAAAAAAAAGATGGTGGGGGAGGTGCATAAAATTATGCAGGCAAGTAACAATGAGCAAATTGGACCCTTAACAATACGGCACAAGGTCATAGCGAAAGTCACCAGAGTGGGGTGGTGGGGGTGGCTGGTGGTAGAAAACAGATCATGATAAATAGCTTCCCATTTTGCAAAATCTGGTAGTTAATGAAAATAAGATGCATTTGAGTTGTCTGCGAACACCTGATTTTTTTTCCCTTTCTCTCTCTCTCTCTCTCTCTCTCTCAGGTCCTGCTGATGTATGAAAGCAAAGCACCGACTCTAATTGTGCAATTATAAAACGGAAATGGTGCAGGTTTGGCAACACAGAGAAAGAAGGCAGCTCAATAACATTGTTTAATAACAAGCAAATAAAGCTCAAAGGGGAAAGAGGTGACTATTTCTGCTTTAGACTCATTAAGGAGCCTGAAACATATTGTAAAAGAGTGATATTTAATTATGGGCTGGACTGATAACATGGAGCGGGGCCTCACTGGGAGAAAGAGACCCTATGCTCCTAGGAGCGAGCAGCTCCAAACATCAATTACCATGATTATCTACCCAGTGCTTAGAAAACGCACTCGTCTCCGTGTTCCGGCAGCGACCCGTAAACAGGCATTGCATAGGCAAATTTATGGGCACAGTCAGTTGGGGCCAGGTGGGAAAGCAAGCTTCCCATTGGTGACTTCTGTGCAAAACGAGGAAAGAAGCAAAAGAAAGAAAAATCTGTCTTCTGCACTACTGAAAGAGCAATTTATTACTGAGCATTTGCAGGAGACAGCATTTGTTGCCCTGCTGCCTTTTTTGCCTCTGTTGGCTGTCTGAATGAGAAATGGGAGTATATTAACCAACTCATGGGTTACAGAAGACGGCTTGGCATGGGCCCATCAAACTTCGCCGTGCTAAGGCAAGTCAAAGGTCAAGAGAGCGTTAGCAGCAGAGATTTAGAACCAAGTGCATCTCTTTAACCTTAACTGCTGGGAATGGATGGAGTCACTTTATTTCTTTAGTCAGGAACTTGGTTGCAGTGAAAGATGTCACAAGGAGGAGGATACTATCCAGTCTGGAGCAGATGGGAAAGTGTACATGCAGTGAGACGTACTATTCTTTAGGGTCACGTAGATAAACTTGAGAAACGTCTGTGCTGCACTACAGTTTCACATTTACCATCAGACCTAGAGGATGGATGTTTGTGCATCTTTGTTAATACACCATAGACCAAAGAAATATTGACTAATGGTGAAAACTAGATGCCAAACTTATCTGAAGCCATTTAATCTTTCCTTCTATTTGCACCAACATTATTTTCACTGAGGAAAATCCTTCGTAAATGAAGCATACTAATGACGTGTGCACTGAACTTTATTTTTAATAGCAGAGAGATTTGTCTGCCTGGAAAGACAGTGTGCAAGGCGCAAGTTGACATGACCTGGTTCATAGGGACCTGCCGCAGGGCTGTTGCATGGCCTTGAACAAATCATCTCGACTCTTAGTGTATCATCCTCCTTTGCCAGTCCTTCTGCACTCAGCAAGGACTGCTTCTGTAACATTTGCCATGTGCCCTGTTTTGCCTGTAGTGTCTGTAGGCTGCAGGAATTGCCAGCATCAAACACATCAGGGAATGGTTTGGCTCCACACCCACTTCAGACACTGGTTTTGGGTGTGAGTTCGATTAAGCCACTATGGTACGCTGCACTGAATCATAAAGAGATCTGCACAAAGCACCATTTCTTAAAGTAGTGGGATGAGGTATGTCACTTGCTGTTGAAAAGTAGCCTGACATGTATCTACACCTGGACGCTCAAGCATAAGAGATCACTTGCTGAGAGGTTATGATTAAGATTCTGAAATTTTCTGAGACACTCTGAAATGCATAGATTAAAGGGGAAATTTAGCTTTAAGTAAGGCAACATGTGTGTTGAAGGAGTGGTGTGTTTTGTCGAATGGGATAATAGCCTTGAGAGAAGGCCAGCTCTGTCTATTACCCTAAATCTGAACTGAATGTTTTATACAGCTTTAGGTGTTCAGCCTCTATTGTGGCTATGTCCAGTCTCAAAAGGGAAAGGTCAATAGTGGGGAAAAGGAAATGAAGATACTTTAAAGTAAATTCTGGGGACTGGGAGGGAATCACAATAAGGACTTGATCTAGGTCTAAGGATGGCTAAGGATACCTTTGTTTTTCATTTTTTTCCTCCCCTTTCAGAGTCTGTATAGTCCTTACCACAATGGGGCTGTATCTGTGGGGCTGTATCTGTAACAGAGAATAAGCAAAGAATTAAAGAATTAGTGAAGCATTTGTATGCTTAAGAAGACTAGGATCTCCACCAGCTGACTGTGAGACATCTATAGGGAGTGTCAAAGTACTGGTAGTCTCTCTCTTAGCACCTGTACAGCTAAGAATTCATTGTTCTTGCCTGAAACTATATATATTACAGGACAGATCAGGGCTGAGAAGTTGTGAGATACAGAAATTAAAGGACACAGCAAGGTATACAGTAACATTGAAACTTATGCATTCCCATATCGGAAATGATCTAGTGTTGGTCTCAGTAACATACCCCATGTCAAGGAAAACTGCAGCAGCAATTAAAACCATTCTATTGGCAACTATTGATGAGCAACATAGCTTTGGCTCCCACAATAAGTGGGAAGATTACAAGAATCATATGTTATCTGTGTATCAGCAGCAGCTCATTGACCTTGAACTCCACAACAAAAATAAACAGACTGGGGAGTGAATAAATGGGAGGGAAAAGAGTTTGAGAAGCTGGCTGGTAAATAATCAGCAAGTGAGGCACCACAGTACTTTCCCAGCTCTGAATTTTAAGTATATCTTCTTTATGCCCCCTGCCCTGCCATTGTATATTCATAGTTTCAAAGAGCTCACAAATGTTTTGGTAAGACACTGGACCACTAAAGATAAAGAGAACATTTAAGAATATTGCATAAGATTAAGCAATTTCTTTGCATCTGCACTCACTATGGAGATGCCTTTCTCTAAGCCAATTATTTTCAGATAATAAACACAAGGTGGTATGAGAGATCAAGTCGTCAAGAAAAAGAAGAATCTTAAAGAAACTGCCAAAGAAGAAAAAAAGTCAATAGGATCACCAATTGTAAAATTTCCAAATAAACATTAATACAGTCAACTTGAAGAAACAGTCTTCCATAAAAATGACCATATTGTCTTTCAATGTCTTCAAAAAGGCATATAGGCAATCTGCAGATCATAGATCAATTGACTTTCCTCCAGCGTAAAGTAAAAGAAAAAATAACATAAATTAAAATATTTTAACAGAATATGGCATAAGAAAGCCAAACTCCCTTATCTCTTAAAAGGTAAATTGTTTCTCTCTAATCTCCTGATATTCCTTGGCAACCAAAGAGAAGGCCAGAACTTTTTCAATAAGCTACTGAGATCTGCAGAAAGACTGGAGTTCTTAAGGAAGCTTGTTTCCCACCTCTCTCACCTTTTCACACAGACTAACCAGCAAAATGTGCCGCATTCGTTGAGCACAGTGCAGGAGGCCATCTGAGTAGTTGAAATCTGAGCTTTTGCATTACAGAAACTTCATAGGAAACACTGAACTTCTACTCTCAGATGCCTTTTAGGTCCATGGAAGAGCAGTGTTTAATATATTAAGTATAAGGCTTTAGACGTTTTTACTGCAAGCAAAACCACCTAAAGCAGGAGAGCCTGGCTAGATTTTCCTGGTTTTTTTTTCCTAAATCTTGCATTGTTTGCTTTTAATGTCTCCACAGTAAATTTTTATTTACTGGTCAAATAGTGCTGGAAGAGCAGAGTAGATGAGAACTATGGCCACAGAGTGTTCCAGCAGTGCAAATGGCAAAGGGGCTAATTCTCTGCAGCCCACCAGCCTTCTCCCAAAATCTCTGTGCCATCAGGCCGTGCTCATATTTATGCCTAATCTACTTTCCAGTCACTTTTCATGCCATCACAGAGCTTTTATAGGTGCACCACTGGAGGCAGGGAAAATGTAGAAAAAAAATGTGCTCCAGTTCTGTAGTTATTCACCTGATTCTTTTGCAAATTTGGCCCCATACTCCCTGTAATTCACAAGCTGATAGACACTCCGGAGACTCCTAGCTGCTAACATTCCTGTCAGCCATGTCCCAAAGAACAAAGGCAAGCTGAAGTATTTTTTAATTCTACCCTCTCAACTCATCAACGCTGAGTTTACATAAAAATGTAAGAACATTACACTACACACACTGCTAATAATCAGAAACCAAAGCTTTGAAGTTTCCCTATTTTGCAGCTACTGCCATGACAGATGCTTGCCAGAGAAAACTCAGGGGGCATTTGTTTGCAAGCATTTTGGCTAAGCGTAGTGCCCATTGTGCCACTTAATATTTCAGCTATCTCTGGTGTAATCAGGGAACAGCAGTTACTTATTTATCTCACGTCTTGCTCCTTGCTGGCTACCTACTATCGCCAGCATGACCTCTGAAGCACACACATTAATTTTACCTCAGTATTTCTATACCATCAATTAATAAAAACTGACTATGTTTTCAACAAATGCACATGTACTGATAAATGAGGGTCCTGACTTAATTGCTCTGTAAATTAAGAGCTCACAGTAGTGACAATAGAGAATAGTTTTAATATTTAAAAACTCATTAAATTTGTGTACATTTTGAATAATTAAAGTCACACGGCCACTTTAAAGAGCTAATTTAAGTTTAATTCTTAAATGTATATCACAGAAGAACTCGATCTGTTGAAAATTATCGGTTAATTTTCAGAACAACTTAATTCTGTTCTATTATTTCCCTGAAATTCTGCATTTATTTATATATGCATCTGTCCCTTCTGCCTGTGAGATATGCCTTGCAACAGCAATTATGGGATAGTGAGACCAACCTATGTTTTGTCAGGTTTCTATCAATAGAAAACAGTACAAGCCTAACATTAACAATGTGTTTTTACCTTTTCTTTACTATAGTGGATCAAAACTCTATGTTTTAATCCTTTAGATCTATATCAGATCCATTGATTAGATTTAAAAAGTGGGTGTTTTGTAGAAAACAACTTTGTTTATGACTTGCAGCTGTGTAAAGACGCATTCTAAATGCCCAAGTATGCATTCTTCTAACAGAATTTGCAAGGGTTCATGGAAGGCCCAAGTCCTTACAATTATGTAAACTCAAGGGACAGTCAAAGTTAAACCTTCCAACTGTGGTTAAGTACCATTTCCTTTTCCACTCAGAACTCTGATTTTTAAAAGCGAGTAGTATTTTAAAACATGATATCTTATTTCCTAGCTGTCAGCAGAAGCACTGTTGACAAAAAATTTGTTCACTCTCCTCACTTGATTGGTTTTGTGGAGTTCAGGGGGGACAACTCGAAAAAGAAAGCTGTTTCCCTTCCTGAAGATCATGCTCTGGATAGGACAGAAACAATTCTTAGTTACAGCAATTCACCTTTGTGCAGTTAACTTTTCTTTCTCCCGTGGCTCATGTGTCAATCTTCATATTGTTACTAGTATTTAATCAGTGATTAAGCTGCCATAGAGTAAATACAGACAGATTGTGCTGCAACATTTCTATGTTCTTTCAACATTATGAAGTGTAATATTCAGGTAGGTGCTTAGATATCAAAGTGATAGACACTTAATACCTGAAATAAATAGAATGATTCTTGCTGAATCGTTTCAAAGCGACTTAAGTGTCTAGCAGTAGTCGAGGAGATGAAGTGTTGTTCACTGTCTTTTTAATAAAGAGGGGAAAACAGTGCACATACTATGTGATTATCCATATGCATTTTAAAAATTAATTCCCTTCTGGTTTTATCTTCCTTGTGCAGTGATTATCTAAGAAGATCCTGGGAGAAAAAGTTCTGGCAGAGAAGAGGAACAGGCATCATCTCTAAACCAGCACATTAGACCTGTATCCATGAATTTCACCGAGTGTGTGCTCCAAACTCCTACTCCTGAGTAGTCCTATAGGGAAACTTAATTTCTGAACATACTCAGGTGGACAGAAACATGTCACATCACTTGTGGCTACTCAAAACAGGTCTGATTTTTATAATGAAAGATTTAAACTGCTCACAGATATGTCAAAGATCACTTGCGCTGATCTTGTCTTAAATGCCTAATACAGGTGGTGTAATCTCAGCATCTCTACATTCCTTGCTTATTTATTCAGATTTCATACCTTAGACTTTCTAATCACAGAGCTACATGGGAAAGTTACAGTCGGGTGATTCTCCACTGTAGCCCGAAGTCTTTTTCAGCATCGTTTATTCTCAGAATAGAATTCCCCATCCTAAAAGTATGCCCAACCTCTTTTCTTCACAGAGGTATGCAGCAGTGAAATGCATTTTGTTTGAACTGGGGTCCGGCTTCCCAAGGAGTTCTGATCTCTCTGAGGAATAATGCTGTACTGCTATCATCATTTACTTCTCCTTCAATCTTTGTGTCATCTGTAAACTTTGTCAATCATGTTTTCTCCCTGGTAGCTGATATGTTAAATAGTAAAGGGTCACAGCTTATCTTTGTGAGACCTTGATAGAAACACACCATTTACAGCAATATTTGTGAGATCAGTTAACTACTTTGAATCTATTCAAGGTGTTTCACACACACTTTATATTGCTCTACTTCACTAAATCTGTGCTGTGCAAGACTGAGCAATAAACCTAATGTATATATGTCTACAACATTGATATGATTACCTATTACAAGCAAAATACAATTACAAAATACAATTACAATCATCCTACTGTACCATAAATTTTGGGGGTTGTGATCAGCAGATTTGTAACTCGACAGAGCCAGATGTCAGCTTCTTCTCTATGGTACAAAAGAAACAAAAGCTACAAAGGCTACTTGGAGACTTCAGATTCTGCTTTCTGACTTTACGTATTAGGAGCTTCTTCCTGACTGTGATAATTCCTGGCTTTCTAACAAATGGACTTCTGAGTTTCCTACTAGGGACAAAACTCTGTTTGATACAGACAGTCTTTTTCAGATAGGGTCTACAACATTAAGCAGCCTTTCCAAGACATGACATTTTTATAACTGACTTTTCTTGCTCTTAGGTTTTAGAAATGGAAAAAAATAAACCAAAACAAGTGGCAATAGCCAGCTAGCATTTGTATTGATAATTTCATTTCATTCAGGGAAATGTGGAAATATGTGAACAGAACTAAAAATGTAGAATAAACTAGAAATGAAACAATACCATGAATTCTAAGTGTACACACTGTACTTACTTAGGTCCTCATTAACTTTTCTCCCTCTTTCAAAATCAGACAATTTGTGTTCTTAAGGACAAGATTTTAAAGCCCATAACATGTAATGTGTTTCTTTATTCTATGTAAAGTACTGAATTTTGCCACTCAAGTCCTTACAATATGTATATAATTTGGTAGTCCTTGATTTGTTGTTGGGGGGGGGGTGGGGGATGGGGGATGGGGGAAGAAGGGGAGAAACAGAAAAGCAGAAAAGTGACATTTTTACAGCACTTCACAATACTTGTGTTTAAACCACTTATACAGTGGTGATACAAATGTGATAAACTGGGAGACTGCATGACAGCCAGTAACTTCCCGCAGCATGTGCTGGAGAACATTAGAGAGCTGAAGCTGCAGGGGAAGTTAAGCATGTAGACTACAATTACCGAAGGAGGGACTCAACAAAGAGAGAGGAACTAATAACACTCATAGTCTTGTGAAAATTTCTTATGATCTGTAATGATACAAATTGGTGTGTTAGCTTGAGTTTCATTGGTGAGACAGCATTAACTTGTGGAGGGTGCCTTTTAAAACAGGCCTGCAGTTTACTTCTTGTATCTGTTTTGGTATTTTTCTGCAGCTTCTTGAAAGACTGCAAAACTGCACAGAGATGCAATGCCTGTGCAGAAATCCCTTCACCTGTTGTCAGTCTCAGCTCTGGGGCCTTACACGGGAAAGGAGAATCTTT
This sequence comes from Phaenicophaeus curvirostris, assembly GCF_032191515.1. Lineage (NCBI taxonomy): Eukaryota > Metazoa > Chordata > Aves > Cuculiformes > Cuculidae > Phaenicophaeus > Phaenicophaeus curvirostris. Next base: position 143,611,854 of record NC_091392.1, on the reverse strand, counting down.
ACATTTTCTGGTAATGTCTTGCGCAGGACCTGGATTTTATGAATGATGTCTTAAGCACTTAAATCTTTGTTTGTTGTTTTTCTTAGGTAATGAGTTGTGTCAAAATCAAATGTAAGTTAATAAGTCTCTATAATGTTACCTCATCCAATGTATTTAAGGCAGTTAGTATCAAAAGAATGTGTACATAATAGTAGCTTGAAAACATATTTAGCGCATGCAGTTAATAGTGTGAAATCAGTATAGAAAAATCTACTGTATGGAAAAGAAATGAACAAGGATAAAACTAAATAGGATTTGTGAGGTTGATAGAAACCTTTATGTCTGTAGGGTTTTGAGTGATTCTGTGGGAAAAGTGCAATTTTCTATTAAATATTAGTATTCCAGTTCTACAGTCATGGGTGCCAGTGTGAGAACCTTGACAGATGGCTGGGTAGATATATTATTTTATTACACTCAGTAGGATGCCTCCAAAAGGGGCATTAAAAGAAAACAAAAGCAAGACATTTGTTAATATATACTATATATATTAGAAAACATAACTTTTATATCAGCTATCCATGTTTCATTTAGAACAGGTTTTTTAATATATTTTCTTAGCCTTATTTTACTTTTTATTTATTTAAAAAATGCTACATTGCCCTCCTTTACCATTACCCCTGTTCTTGTACATCCAGTTCAATCTCCTTAAAGCACATCAAAATCCTTACAGCTTATATTACCTCATTTACATGCTCACAGATGATATCATAACATTGTCATGGGGGACAAAAAACAAACACAAAAATTCACTGATCAAGGTAAATTAACATGTACCTTAAGAAGCAATACAGACAGTATTTTAAGATTCCATATCTGTGTATATATGTATATAACCATATTATGAACACAGAAGTATTTATAAATGTTATATACATATAAGCATGTATATACACACACGTCTATCTGTATTCGACATTTGTTGTTCCACCTTCATCCTGGCCATTACCATTCCAGTAATGGATCCTGTTGTGCATTAAAATTCCCATTGTGGTCCATTACCACTTCCTTCAATGACAGCTCTATTGCTTCACTAGCTATTGTGCTATGTATGACATTGATTGGAGACACTGAATACACATTAGCAACATCACAACGTGCATAATAAACAAGGTGTCGCTCTGCAGTGCGTACCAGGAACGGGCACAACATTGTGTAGCCCACCGCGAACTTCCACACCGGGGCACTGTGTGCATCCCTTCTTCTGGGATTTTGCCCTCCAAGATCAGGGCTACCTCAGAGCTGGCTGAGGGTGGGACTGTTCCTGTCTGTGAGATCGTGCACCGACTGTCCCAACCACAGGGAGCCACTGCCTTTACAGCACCTTGACCTGTTATCAGCTAAAACTGCAGCAAATTGAATATTTTTATTCTCCTTCTTGCAGCTAAAATGCTTTAGTAGAAAAGAAGACAACATGAAGTGCTCTCAGCCAACTAGTTCTTTGTGGGAGTGTCCCCTGCCTATATTTCCTCCACTCTGTTGCTGTGTGCAGTTCTGGGGGTTGCAATTTAAGAAGGATGTGAAGGTCCTTCAATGCATCCAGAGGAAAGCAGCAAAGCTGGTGAAAAGGCTGGAAGGATTGTATTATGAGGAATGGCTAGGGACTTTGGATTTGTCTGGTTTAGAGTAAAAGAGGCTGAGGGGCAACCTCATTGCTCTCTACAGGTTACTGAGGAGGAGAAGTGGAGAGGGAGGTGCTGATCTCTTCTTCTTAATGTCCAGTAATGGGGTGTGTGGGAATGGTTTAAAGCTGCAACAGGGGAGGTTTAGACTGGACATTAGGAAGCAAGTATTTACTGAGAGTGTAGTCAAACCCTGGAATAGGCTTCCTAGAGAGATGTTGATGCCCCAGGCCTGTCAGTGTTTAAGAGGAATTTGAACAATACTCTTAACACTATCCTTTAACTTTTGGTCAGCCCTTATCTGATCAGGCAGTTGGACTAGGTGATCACTGTAGGTCCCTTGCAATGGGAATTTCTATTCTATCCTACCTACCCTACCCACTTTGGGTGATGGTTCTCTCTGGGGCCTGATCAAAGCCCATTAAGGTGAATGGGAAACCTTCTGTTGACTTTAATGAATTTTGCATCAGACCTTAAAGCTCAGGGAGCAGGAGCATGATAGGTGGATTGTTAGAAACAGGTGGAAATCTTTGAAGTATTGTGGTCCAAAACACACTGGTCTTGCCCTTGGTTTGTGCAAGGAGGAGCAGCATGAGGGGTATTGTTCCTCTTTTAGTTATAGTGAACAGAGAAGCAATAGGACTCTTTAACAAAGAGAAAAGTTTGTCAGCAGTCTAACTCTGCAATGTTTGTCTTTGAGAAGCCACTATGCAAAATTATGAATTATCAAAGTGTCTTCCTAGCATTGTAGCATCAACGGGAGTGTTTCTTAGAGAGAAAGAGAAGACCTGGATGAGACCTGGATAAAATACAGCAGGAATTCAAATTAGCAAAATAGGAAAAAAAGAATGAACCAGAGGCAAGGATTCATACATTGCAAAAAGGATAGTTAGTCATATTCCCAATTTATAGCTATTTCCTGATAGAAGTAGAACAAAGAGAACAGAGAAATTTTACTGTCCATACCAACTCCTTTGCCCACTATTTTAACCTCTCACAACCTCATCTTGCAACCTCATCTCACTATCTTTACCTTCATAAGGGAGGCTGCTGGATGCTTGAAATTCTTGCTCAATGCGGATCCCGCATTTCTTCTTGCCTTGTCTCTCCTATGGTTGGTTCTGGTTCATTCCAGCTTTTACAGTCAACCCACTCAGGTAAACTGGCTTGACTGAGGATATTAAAAGCCTTTCAGTTCTCACCTATACCTAATTAAGTTGTTCTGCTAATGACATATTACAGATATACTCGTATTTCCAGTACTCCACTATTTCCCATTTCAAGTTGCCTGGACTCCGACAAAATGCGTTCTTGCCTTGTCTTATGTTCCCACTGCAATTCAGTGTCCAAAGTGCAATGCATAGCATACTTTCCCCTACCTACTTCCAAAAACATTGTGGAAATAAAAGTGAATATTCAGGAAGTAGTTTGGGTTACTTTCCTCTTCCAGAAAGTACTTAAGCTGCTGCTGCTAACAAGTGCTGTGCCCTAATCTGTGGCACTTTTCTCGTAATTTACTAAAACACTTGTAGAAGTTACACAGGAACCTATGTGAAATAAAGCCTTGTCCCTCCCCCTTTACTTTTAGTTGACTTTTCATGTATCTATTGTGCAGTGGATCACTGGGCTGTTGCAATCTGTTTCTTTTTCTTTTTTTTACCCCTGTTAACTCTCAAAAGTTCAGTGCTTGGAATAAAAAAGATCTGATAGTAGATATATGAATGTCCAATTTTCACACTGGTTGAAAGATAGATACATAGGATAAGTTTCCTGTATGGAATAAGTGCTGTAAGACCAAGAAATTTCATTCTATTTTCAGCTTTTCATTTTTTTCCTGGGAGCTTTGCAGTTATGAGATCTTAAATCTCACCCATTGTGCTTGGGGACAGGGAGAGCTCAATCTCCATTGCCTTTTAGCTCCTTGCTAAAATGCATGTGAATGGTGTTGCTTCCAACACAGCACTTTTCCACTGTGCCACAAATTACAAATGCCAGGCTTCTTTCACAAAAGCAGCCACTCACAGAGCAGCTGGTAACCCCACGATTAGTGAGTTGGGCTGCATTTAGGCCAGCGGCAGCTTCCAGCAACCTCTCAGCTCTCAGTCCTAGATGCCAACCTCTACAACCTGATTCACTGCTGCTTGTTTGCTGCCCTTCCCTCACAATCAGGGTCACAAGTAACTTGTCTTTCTAAATGTCATTCTGCTGTGTGTTTCTACCTTATATCACTAGCCAGGCTGGTCAATAATAATGTATTAGCCATCATTAATGAACTGCCTTGTAAATTGTATTACATAACTACTCAGTCTTGGAGTTTCCAAATGCTAACTCTTTTGTGAAAAAAGCAGATTTTATCTGTTAAGGAAGGGTTTTCAACTGAATACCGAGAAAGAGTTGATGGAATTATTTTCCTAATCTAACAATTTATATGTGTATTTTCCTTGCTTTGACGTTCTCCCATGGGACTGGAGAACTTACAAAACAACAATAAATGAATGGATGAACAAAAGATATAAGAAATGTTGACGGTTTCTTGTTTTGAATGCATAATTGCTGACTATCAAAATAAGTAATATCCAATCTGTTGGAATTTTTATTCTTAAAATCATTCAAATACATGTAATTGTGAAGCCTGGTAAAATACTTGAAGCAATGCACAACTACCATAAAAATTACAGCAGAGGTATAGAGTACTTCCAGCGTTTATTCTTTGAAAATTAAAAAAAAAAAATTAAAAAAAGTAAATATAATTTTTCTGTTGGTGCCATGGCATTATGCATCATCATTGTTCAAATTGAATGATAAAGCAGGCTAGCCCATAGATTTGAATCAGTAAACATAATTAATCCCAAGACAGATGGTATTTCAATAAACAAAGTATTTAGAATTAAAAAAGTAGTAGTAGAAATTTAACTAAGAGGGCCAGAGCCATTATTGAAATGATGTCATACAATCTGGGAGGCATTGTCATGTTCAGTAAATTAGCATGGCCTAACCACAGCAGAAAATTTCCTTGAGCTGCAATAAAGACTAAATGCTTTCAGACTCCCATGATCCTTTGTAGTCATCATTTTAAAGCACTGCCTTAGTGAGCTAAACCTGTAAAGTTTTCTTTTGAGCGGCTGTGAGTTGATTAGATCTATTTCAGCCTAGTAGTGGTAATAGGCTCCTCTCTGTGAAACTGCTTAGCCTCTGCTCCCCTGGCAGCTGGAGAAACTGGAATTAATCAGGTCTGCTGGGGACTTCTTCAGCATCTCCGCAGGCCAGCGACTCTGGAATCATTTACTACAGAATCTTACTGTCAACTCTTTGTCATTTAGGCTTTTGATTATGCTTGCTTTCTTCAGAAAAAATGGAAATGGGTGACAGATTATCCTAATGCAGAATTTCACTAGTTACTTTTATAGGCATCTATTATCCTCCTTTGTACTGTCCATAAAAAGAATGTAGGTGTGTGCAAAGATTTTTGGGGGCAGAGATATGAAGAATATGCTATTGAAATTAACATATTTCTTCTAATTAGAGTATTTTTCTTTCTAATAAAGGGACCCTCCTCCCTCAAATAACTGAATATTGTTTTGTCACTGGCACAATATCTGGATTTCCCCTCTTTTTTTCTTAAAAATTGATAGCTGGGGAAAAAATTCTTGAATATCATTATTTACAATGCCACTATCCAATAACACTATTTTCTACTAAATATATTATAAATTCAGATTGGTTTTCAAAGTGTATTAAATATAAGCATTAAGAATAAGTGCGTATTTACATAGACTGCTAACTACTCTGAGCTTCAGTGGAAAGAAAGTAAACAGTCAACACTGAAAAAAAAAGAATTAAATACACCTTCTTTTTGGCATTTCATCTCGTTGATACATGGTTCTATAGACTTGGTACTCTGTAAATAGAGTCAGTGGGCAGTCTGGTGAAGTCTTCGATGAAATCATCATCCCATTTGACATCTAAAATTTAAAAATTTGGAGGTTTATACCATAAGCTGTTATACAGAGTGACAAAAATCAGAAAAAATACTGCATGACATTTTGAGACTTAAACATTTCACAGGTGGTATAGAGAAATACTATGTAGCAAATGGTTGAAAATTTGATAAAAACTGGTGATTTATAAGAATCTTTTGTTTTATACACATATATGCATTTAATAGTATGACATATAAGTATTTTGGTGACTGATGTTAAGTGCACTCTCTAAGGAGTTTGGCAAAAGATGTTTTCCACAAAAAAGCAATAAAGAGAGAAAAGTTTCTTTTTTGTTTTTCATGTTTTTTTCTCTTTTTTCTGTTGAAGTTGTTTTCTTTAACTTCATTCTAGAAAGAAGATTTAAACAGGAGATGTCTTAAGACATTAAATACATTGAAATTTTAAAACTATGCCTGATTTTTATTTAATAACTCTATTAAAAAATAAAAGAAGTAGGCATTGAAGCTCTAACAAGGTGACAATTGGCAATATTGTATGATTGCCAGAATGCCGTAACTGTTTCATTTTTAACACCATAAATGATTTGGCAAATTAAAGAGACAGGCAACGGCCTTAATGAGCTTGCTTCCAAGCAGAAAAAGCCTTTTTCTTTATGTTCCTTAATAGACTTGGTAACTTCAGCAAGCTTGAACTCTAAAGCTATGAGATCTGAAACACATCTACACCCCTTACGCCACCTAGATTTCTCATTTATAATTGTCTGTCTACATGTGGTTGTCCAGCAAACTGACATCAAAAACGGAGATCTAATTTTCTTCTGCTGATGACTAAACATGATAATTCATACAGGCTGTGCTCAGATGGGAAACAGTGTGGTTATGTCAGCTAATTTAAATGAGCTAGGTTTCTTCACCTAGTTTTCCGCTGGGATGAAGAGCTCAGGCTAGAAATGATTCTAAACCTGAATCTCTTTGTTAGACTACCAGGTTTGTTTTTGTAGGGACTAGCATTGCTGTTACTTTGCTCCTTCTTGTTTAACTTGTTTGACACTCCCCAGCCATGCTTGGTTTGTAGCCCCTTCTTTCTAGGCAAGCAGGCGCTGTGCCCAGGTGAGCCCTCCAGAGATCACCTCTGCTGCTCATCCAACAACCTCCGCTTACGCGCCTCTTGCACCCACACTAAGACTCTCACTATCAGGTGATGACCGAAACTGCAGTCTTTTTTCCCCCTTGTATTCTTGTGTCCTGGCTCTCTGTGCAATGCAGGAGGGGCCATGAGGCTGGGGCAGTTTTGCATTGTCCCTTCCACAATAAAGCATACAGTTGGCAAAATTGATGTTACTAAGGTAGAAAAAGACTCACTAATTGAGCCACTTAGCACAGAGTGGAATGCCATTTGGAAAGCACCTAGTCCTAATGCTGCATCTTACTGTGCACAGAGTCTTCCCCATCCTTTCAGAGGGAAAAAAACCCCAACCCACAAACAACCAAAAAACTAACCCATAGTTAAATTTCAGCTGCTTGATGTCTAAATTATGACAACTATTCAAAAATCCTGAGTTCTACATGCTAACAAATAATCCAAGTCTGAGAAATCACAAAGGGTTAAATACACTAAATAGGTCAGGTTTATTCTGTTAATGTTCATGTTCATGCTCTCTTTCTCTGCTGAATACTTGCCCTTCTTTTATCCTTAGACTACTGTGGTCATTTGTCAATGACAATTTGTTGAGTTTGGATGTGTTCCTCTTCTCAAGAAAAGGACTTCAGATTAGATCTGAACAAATATTGAGGCAGCTAACCTTGGGAAGTGTCCACCGACATCACCATTCTTAGCTAATTGCAGATGTTCAGGACTCAAGTGGTAAATATTTAACAAGAGGGGTTTTCTGTCTCCTCAATATGCCTCCCAGGTACTCAAGACACTGCGCTATTTTAAACAAGATGCCATATTTTACCCGAGATCTGCCAAAGTGTACGCTGCAGATATTCAAACCAGGTTTCAAATCCCATTGATGCACGTGTGAAAAGCAAGTACTATAAAGTTGTTACTTCAGAATGCAAAATATTACAACTCCTTCTGCATTGTTAACAAGCTACTGCCATGGCTTCTTTTTCATGCAGCTTATTTTGTAACAATGCTGTACATTGCAATATAAGCTGTTCAGTGTAAACCTAGTTTTAAAACCTGATTACTTGAAATAACTCCATCTGTTTTGGCAGGATCTGAATGGGCAGTGTTCAGAAAAGGGAAGCTGAATTTAAACTTCAGAAGAGAGGGCTTGGTAAATCTACACAGTTATGCAAATTTCTTTTCTGGATGCTGTGTCTTCTAATTTGGGGCATACCTCTTTTTGTCTCTTCATTTTGTGCTTCTGCTCCAAGTTTCATGGAACAGTATGTCTTCCCCCCTTCCCATTTCTTCTGTGGCTTGGTCTTTCCAACCCTCCTCCTTATCTCCCAATTTCAAACAAATATTTTGCCTCCTGTTTTACTACTTCTGTGGTTTCAGGATTTTTTTCATCATTTATTTACTTTCTCCTTCAGAACTTCCTCTCCCTTCTACTTTTGTCAGAGATGATGCTATACTCTGAGTGACCTGCCACACTCTGCTCTTTTCAGCTTGAGAGCTTGTCCAGAACTGCCTTTCAGAGTCACTAAGACACCAGAAGGACAAAGGAAAACAGGAAGAATATTGTACCATGAAGAGAGGCCTAAGCATCATCAATGCTCAGAATTTTATTATTGAGGTATGCAACATCAAGCTCCATTTTTTATCCACTAAAATATCATAGTTCTCATACTAAGCATGCAGAAATGCAATAACTCTTTCATCACACTTTTAAATAATATAATGTGATTAAAAAAAATGCTTGTCAGTCTTTGGCCTCTGTTGTAACAGCAAAAATTTTCCATTCTTTTTGCTCAAATAGCATGTATGTGGACAATCATATAGCTTCTGTAAGCCTGAGGTTTGGGGTGGATTTTTTTGATTGATAATTTTTAACAAGTAAATACAGTAGAGAAATAGAGAGACATTGGAGCTTCAAATTAAAAGGGAGTAATTAAGAAGGGTAAGACTTTTGAACTGAATTGCTCTAAATGAACTGGGAGAGGTGCAAATCAGTCATTACAAAAATTATATAATTTTAGGTCTTAGGTTAAGTTCCATGAACTGTTTAATGTCATAATTGGCTGCTGCCAAAATCATCAAGTTGAATGAAGCTCTAAGTTTAAAATGTCATAAACTCTCAGCGTGAAGATTTATATAACACAGGTATCTGACCTACCACCACGTGGAAGGAGGTATTTGTTAAGTCTTATTTGACTTTTGCAAAATGGAAAAAATATGACTGGAGAAAGAAAACATACATCTTCTGGACAATATCAAAACATTATGAATCTAGTATGATATCTGAGCAATGCATTCAGAAAACTGTGATAAACATAGTTGTTTCTTATGAAAAATCAGATTTGATACTCCAAGTGGAAAATTTGTGTGTTTATTATGATGAATGAAGGTGGTTAATGTCAAATCTCAGCAGTGTGTATTTAGCAAGATTTTAACAGAACATTTTATAAACTAACCAAACTCTTTCTGAGGTTTTGCAGCCATTCAATGGCTCCAACTCTTACACATCTTCCCTATAGGAATTTCTTTACATTAAAAACCATTTCTTTGCACCAAAACCATGGCTGTACTTGATTATATCTGAATATTAAAATATAGGGTAAAATGATGATGTTATTCACTGCCCTAGAGAAAGCACAGTGCTGCACAGGGTATTGTGGTGAGTTCGGGAGACAAGGGAAGGACTAGGAAACACTGCCTTGCAAAATGAAGCAGAAGGTAACCACTCCTACATACAAAGGCACACAGCTTGGTGATATATGCAGAAAGACATAAGCAACCCTGTGCAGAGAGATGTAAATAACGCTTCTTGCTTCTTATTTTGTATACCATGATGAGCCTGAAAAAAGGCCGTTATAAGAGCACCGTGAAGTTATCCTAACAGTCCAAGTATCCTCCTATTTTAATGTGGGAGAGAAAGAACCTCTTATATCTGCAATCTGTCTGCACTCTGGTGGCTCCTTTGGTTCAACAGAGTAACTTGTATAGGGCAACAAACGAGTGAGGAGAGGGAAGATGGATATAAGATATAAAGTTTTGTGGCCAATGACGCTGATTACTTTACATTTACAATGACATATATGATATCTAATGCACTTACTTTTCTGAGAGAAACAAAATAGTAAGCAAGAAATTATTTCCAGCTGCTTTAAGGGTAGTAGGTGATCTGATCCTGGCTTGTGGTCCATTGAAATCTAGCTGAAGCTTCATAGAAGGCTAGGTAGTCATGTGTTTCTTGTTTCGAGACATTTCTATGGACACATTTCTTCATTACAAAGAAAAGCCAGAAGCCAGTAAGTACCTACTGCCTGTGCAGTATTAACATTGTAGAATTATCCAAGCTTGCATTCATACAGAATTTTACTTAAACTCCCTAAAATAATTATGGCTCTTCCTAATATCTTTCTTACAAACACCTTCCAAGTAAATAACAATTTAGTGGCTATACAGCTCTTACAGGGAAGAAGAGGAAGGTTATATAGTTCCGCAGAAGAGAATTGACAGTCACTGAATTCTGTTTTACTTAAATGTCATCCTTTGTATAAAAGCACTGAAAATCAAAGCTCTTAGAAAACTGACAGTCTGTCCACATTTACCTCCTCTTCAACTTCTCCTTATTTTTTTCCTGTTAGTTAACTCATTCCCCACCCACTGCATTTCTGAGCTTTTGGTTTAGTCTCTGGGACCATTCATCTCCCATCTTGAGGAACTCAAAACTTAAAAATCTTATCCATCCCCATTTCTGGCAAAGTCAAATAAAAATATTCCTCCCAGACAGTTCTGGATTCCTAAATTCCCTCCTGATGAAACTTTGCCCCCCACTCCAACATTTGCATGTTAGACTTTTCTTCTCTGTTCATGCTCTCTTTGGAAACTCAGACCTAGCTGCTAATTATCTTCTACCATTCAAAAATATGAGTAGGCAAAACACTGAAGTAAGGAGTCAAGATATGTTTCCAGAATAGTAAAAGCACTACATTTATGCAGTAAATTTCTGCAGTAAATTTCATGTGCAATAAATTTAAAATACGTATAGTTTTACAGGTATTATTTTGATTTAAAAAATGAGGGAGAAATAATAATATAAAATGTTTAGGTATGTTAACCAAAAATAAAACCAGAAAATCTGAACAAGTAAATGAAGTGACCAGCTGGAGTGATAACATTTATTTTAGTTTTGTTTTACAGTTTTTTTTCTTTTTTTTTTTTGGTAACATATCTCTTCTTCAACTTATTTTTCCCAAATAAATGAGGCTCAGAGATTTAGCAGATGCCACATCCAGGCAAACATGCAACTCTTCTGTAATTTGTGTGGCACTTGGATTCACTTACAGTTTTGTGGGGCTGAGAACGTTTAGTCTCTCTATAAAACTTATTATTTTTGTAACTCCTGAATCCAAAGGAGGGTTAATGGCAAGTGTCTGCTTACTTCTTCCACTGAGTTCAGAGGTCGAGGCTGATTCAGAGAAGCCCGTCTTCAGTCCCAGTGTGCAAAGCAGACAAAACACCTCCAAAACACACCACTGTGCACGAGCATGCCAAAGCCTTTCTGTTTGCTTCCAGGGGTTAGAAACCAGAATTCTTTTCATAGGACAGAGGATTCTGAGGACTGGCATGCAAATGTTCATAACAACTGTCCCACTTTGCTCCAGTTCCTGTTTATTACTTCTTATTCTTTACAGTACCAGTAAATCCCCTGAAGGCTGCTGTTATTATTGAAGAGGGGCCACCTGGCAATGTTTAGGTCCTTTAGTAATAGCCTTAGGCCCAGATCTAATGTCTGCTTAAAAAGGATTGACTGCTTAAAGGAAATACTGATGACAATTCATTAAGGCATCCTAAAAAAATGTTTCAACTCTAAAAAAGGCTGCTAGATATGTGAACAAATATCTTAGGGTAGTCACTTACTGTATACAGACTGCAGTCTGGAGTCCAGTCTTCCTTTGGATGCTTGCTAAGGCCTTTAGACAAAAAAAAAAAAAAGTTTGTAATGTTTTAAATTATAATATAAATCTAATGATCTGCTATTAATACAATTCCTGTTGCTGTCTGAAGTTTGATACACATGTGTAATTCTTCACTGGCATTCTGTGTGTTATCTGAAAGGTCTCTCATTGCTGCTGCATCAATGCAAACCAGACTACACCCAGATGAACAAAGGAAATTTAACTTTCATAAGTTGGTTTTAAAAATGCATTTACTTTGACTGCATTGAAAGAATCTAAAAAAAGATGAAAAGCATCTTTAGCATGCCAAAAACATCTGGTTTCATATTTTGAGACCAAAAGGAAATTGCATGAAGACTAAAATCTTGTTTTGATTTATATTATTATTGGAGGGCTGAGAAGCTGCCAGTCATAAAATAAAATTTTATGATGATAAATAAATAAGGAAAACAATCTGACAAAACATGTTGTGGAACAAAGCTCCATTTCAAGTTTAATTAACTGATAACAATGTTTATGATAGAAGAACTGTGCCACCAATTATACAGCTAGTAAATGCATGCTACCAAAGCAAAGACTGGTCTATAAAAGCCAGGCTGAAAAGGTTTCTCCTGCAGCAAAATGCTTCCAAACAGAAAAGAGAAGGTACTTTCTATGTAGTAAATCATGCAGCAATTAAGACCTTCTTTGAAGACGTTTATGAGTAGGTCTTTATAGATTGGATGACAATTGCTCTGCTTCAATTGCTCATTGTAAATTGCACAGTAGTAGTAGTTCCTGCTCTTTAATATACCTACTGATAATGTCTGCAGAAGCTGACAGTTTAGGAATTATTACAGAATAGATCTATCTGTGGGGCAAAAAGCAAAAAATAAATGTTTTTAGCTCTGCAGCACTTTGCCTTTCCCTAAAACCTTGTATGCAATTGTAACAAAGTGTTCCAGCAAGAAGATTATTTTAGAAACATGAAGATCAGCTGCGTACTGCAGGGAGAAGTGATCCTTAATCATACATGTAAGAGTTCAGCCTCTTTTCTGGTAACAGAGGCTTGCATTTAAAATTGCTACATACTTCCAGTCTCTGTGGTTTGAAGATGCTGGGATCATAGCCATGATACGCAATACAAATCATTAACTTTCAGTTCATGCTATACTGTAATTTGCCAGTTACTATATAAAATGGAATATAAAAAATTACAAAATTTTGTATTACAGATATTATGAATCACTTAATAAAATAATTCTGACATTTCTGTGGATAGGTTAAAGAAGCTTAGCTCATATTGTGAGACTACTCCTTTTTCAACTTCTGGAATAATAAACCACATTTAAGAAGCCCTGAATTTGGCTAGCTGTAGCAATAGTACATTAACTATTCAGATCACATGCCTTATCACAGCTTTTCACCCCATTAACTGTAACTGAGCACTGAACTGTTGGTCAGGCTACAACCTCAGTGCAAGTCTTGTTTGTCCCTTCCTATCTCCCTTCCCTCCCACTGTTCAGCTTAAAACACAGAACGTAATAAAAAAAACAGTTGTCCCCCCCCCGCTTCAAGTTACACATTGAATAATATAAGAAGGAAATATTTCAAATGTTTCCCAAAAGAAAATATATAGTGGCATTTGTGTACATTAAGGTTTTCAAACTGAATGGAAAGAATTCCTTTGTCAAAGTCAAGGCTTAGCAGAGTGGTAAATATTCAGAGGAAGTCAAACAAGTTGTTGCAAAAAACTTCTATGGTTTTAGGCTTACATACATTTACCTCAAAGTGGGAGAAAAAGATCAAAAGCATTCTGAAAAATTGTTGTTTTAGTAATAAGCCCCAAATACTCAGAATTTAGGTTTCCTTAGGTTCTTTGTTGATCCACATGCAATAAATCCTCCTGCTTCTATATTTTGCTATTGCTCCTTTACCTGTCTTGTGTCCCCTCCTAGTCTGCTAAAAACATGACAGCCTTTTCAGCTCTGTAGTTTGGGGCTGGGTTTTATTTTTTAGATGCATGTAAAACTCCTACATTTTTCACCAACTGAGTGAACCTGGGGGGCTATGCTTTTTGTGGTTTCTTCTGTGTGCATGTGCATGGAAGTTAACATCCTGTCTCTAGTCCTGAAGGGAATTAATTTCGGCATGTTTCAACTCATTATCTTGAATCTTAATCAGCTGATGAAAAAAAAATTAGTTCCATCAGCTGATGAAGCCCCAGAGTAATGAATCAAAATACCCTGATGGAGACTCCCAGCTGCACTGAATGGGACTCTACAAGTTATACATATCCTCACAACATTCTTACAATTAAATAATAAATTTCCCTCTTCTCTGCACCCCCAAAAATAAACAACTACAGGATATTAGGTCATGTGGAAGATTGCTGTCTCCCTCAGACATTTAGTGTCCCCCTTTTGTAAATCTTCAGAAGAATAGGTTTTACAAATCTTACCATGCTAAACTTCTTGAAAGCAAATTATGAAAGCATGCTGTCAGCTTTGGAGTGGAGTCCAATCATTGTGATAGCCATAAAGGTCTTTAAAATATAGCTTTAATACTATAACTAACTGAAACCTCTCAGTAATGTTTATAGTTTGAAAATATACAGAGAGAATATTTTCTTCCTCACAGTGGTTTGTAGTAAAGGCATACAAAATTAAGATAAGAACATGTACCTTTTAGAGGAGAAAAGCAAAACTAAATTACGTGCAAAATTCTTAAAAATGTACAAATTGAAAACAAAGACAGTTACTTTTTTCTTCCCCTAGTCTATGGTAATAGCTGTAGGTGCTCCTTGTAGTAATAGCAAATAATACAGTTTACAACAATTATTTATTTCTGAGTGAACTGTTCCTTCAAGCTGATACTTGTAAGTCTGAGGAAATCCATATGTAGCTTTCAGATCCCTTTTGATTCCTTGATGCTACTGTGTGTCCAATTAGCCATGTTGCTCCCTCCTCTTCCTTGGAGTCATAGCTATATGGCAATCTGCACAGTAATCATACCCCACAGTTATCCTTACATTAGTGACCTCCAGGCTGCATTACTGCAACTCAGACCTAGAAATTAAGCTGTATGGCCTGAAAAAGCTCCACATGGGGGAAAATATGATAGAATGTCTGCTTAGCAAAGCAAATTGCCACATTTATCCACTTCAAGGTCTCCATCTTGATAGTTAAACCTCTCAGTGTGATATGAGATTTCTGCCTCTTTGCTTATGAGATCACCTCCCTCTACACGACTATCTCTTATTGCTCTGAAACCTCTGCTGGAGAGGAGGAAATATGAAGCCACATCAAAACTTCAGGTTTCCTGTCCTAAAAAGCAGCAGGAACTGCAGACCTACCTTAGAACTCATGCCCCTGTGCAAAGCTCATCTTTTACTTGTCTTTCCCTTCACCCACGCAAATGTAAATCAAGCTTTTTTCCCTCTAAACCAGTATGAAAGAGAAATTGTTATTGTCATCATGATGAATAAGAAGAATGGAAGAAAGGAGGATGTGTGGATCACATGGATCTCATCTGGGGTGACATTAAAAGAAGTTAAACAGAATTAAAATGAATTTCAAACTTTCCTGCACAATCTCTGGATGTTGATATGTAATCTTTTGTTGAAAACTTTGCTTAGTTGCTTGTAACTCTCCCCAGCATCTCCCATTAATGAACTTCTTCCGAACTAACATCATGTTCAAGACAAATCTTCATTATCCTCTGATCTGACCGCTACTGTGCTAGAAAGAAGAGGTGGAATAGATAAGAATACAAAGTATGGGGAAATTGCACTTAAAAAGCCTGAGAAATCTCAAGTATAAACACTGTAGAAATGCAGCACACAATTTTAAGGATGAAAGTAAAAAGATGTCCCCAAGGCAATCAGGAGGTTTGAATCTGTGGGATATAATGCTGATGATGTAAGACTGAATATGACTGCCATCACCTACAATGTAATAAATATTACCTTTAGTAATGCCATTGTTATTGTATACACTATTTAAAAAATTAAGGATACAGTAGCAGTGGGTTTTTTACATGTTAAATGCCACAATAATCAGTATATAAAAATCAGAAAACAGAAATATGACTAGAAAAAAGATTGGACTTCTACAGATTTTTTTTACCTTGATTTACATTCTGTGTGATCACACTGGCTGTAGTGACATGGCATATTTAATCAGGCTAGAACTGGGCACTTTTAACTAGAATAAGATCTGAGACTGCTAATTTACCCTTGCTATTGACTTCACAGTCTCTCACTGAAGCCTTATGACTTGGTAACAGGGGTCATCACCTGACTGAGATCCCATTGCATGCCTATGATTTGACAGTCTTTATTTGACATCTGGATGTTTCACTGGGAGATTATAACAGTCCAAGCAATTCTGGAATGAACACATATGTTTCTAGATGTACAAAACTCAGCACTGACAGATAGGATGTAAGACTGTCTGGGCTCCTGATGTTATAGTGTCTCAGAGTACCTTTAGCTCAGCAGTACAATGGTTCTCAGTCCCAAAATCATAAATTCACAAAGACGCTTTGCAGCCATGCCTTTTTACTGCTTAGTGGATAGGTCTGTGTTACTGTTAAATTCAGTCTTAGCTTAAGCACGTGCTTGTCTCATTTGTTGGGATATCAGTTGAGTTTAGGTACCTTGGTGTATCCTACTGCTTTTGCCTTGGTATTGCTGAGTTTTGCTGGAGTTGTGGTGTTCCACCTGTGACACATTTACCTGTTACATCAGGCTTCTGGTCCTTTCAAGTGCTTTCTTACTATGCTTTTTAAAAACTGAAACAGGAAAAAAACCTTCTTGCACACAATAAGCACTGGTACCAAAACATCTCTTTGTAGCTAGAACTTAAAAAATATTTACAGGAGACAAGTGAAGATATGTGTTTAATTGTCAGTGTCTCAGGGCCTTAATACTACACACACTTACTGGCAGCATAGTTAAATTACTAATATTTGCATGGAACAAGGTATCTTTCTTCAGAGAAATTCTTTGTGTTTATAACTCAATAATTAGACATATGAATATACTTAACAATCACAGCAATGAAGAGAAAGCAATTTGGTGTTGTTAGTCCCCTTGATACTGTCTGGGTGGCAGCAGGTGTTACAGTTGGGACTACTAAATAGATAATATGTCTTCACACATGGGAACGTGACAGCACACAGAGCAAAAAGCATGCCTCATGGAAGATGCTTCTTTTTTTCTTCAGTTGAAAACAAAGTAATGCGGGTTTCAAAAAAGGGAAAATGCTGTGAAAGAAAGGCAAATAATTGCCCCTCTGGGTTTTCATATACAACCTAGCTCACATGTGCAGCAATGCCTGAAGCTAATCTCTCAGTACTTCTTGTAGCTCCAGTTTGAGTGATATTTGGCAGCTGCTTGATGAATCTGGCTCATCTGTTGCCAAATGCGTGCAGTACATGTGTGTGGCAACTTCTGTCTGCACCAAAAAAAAGATTGGCTCAACAGTATTTGTCACATTTTCATTATACTGTTTCTCCCTCCAGTAATGTAACTTTTCTCTATTGTTAACCATTTTATTTTCAGTCTTTATCTTGCTACAATAATGGATGCTGAAGTCCTGCATTGTCCCACCACACCTGCAGTTTGGTCCCACTCTGGCAACAATCTCTGCATGTGTCCCCCAACTTAACTTGTCTTAAAACCACTTTCCTTCTTTTTTTCCAGTAGACTTCTGATTTTAGAAGCTGTCTACAATCCTTTTTCTTCTTTTTTTTGTGATCCTTACTGAAGAGTAGAGTCTGATAGCATAAAGAACAGCTCACTCACCTGCAGGGCTTACTCCCATAGTTCTGCCTGTCCTGCTGCTCAGGCCAGTGGGTTCTTCCCAGAAAAGGAGAATATAACATTTTTAAGACAGCACCACTAAAGCCTGTATCTGATCTTTTATGAGACTGAACACTTCTTGGAAAGTGCATTGAATACTTTAGGAGATCACCATAGTCAGGGTTGCTCCTCAAGGATGTGGGCAAGTGGAACGACCACACACACCACATTCTTAAAGGTTTTGGCACTGGTCTTTGCATCACATTAATAAATGCCTTCTATGAACAACAAACAGGGTATCTCACCCTTCCATGCCATTGTTCCTACTGACAGCAAAGCTATGCGGAATCTTGGTGCACTCAAATCGGCTTAATCAATGCATTAAATGTTCACATGCAAAGATTCACAGGCTTCACATTGGCATGCACAATGGCTCTTCCTTTGCCCAAACAAAGATATATGGCACCTAATCTCAGGCCTTCTGTGGTTACTGGATCAGCTTTCATGACTCAGGCCTTGAGGTGAAGCAACTTCCTGGTGTGTTGGAGTGGAAAATAGTTATGACTTAAGTCCTGAGAAGGAACAGTTTCTAGTCATGCTGCCTACATAAGAAAGTCTGTCTTGGATGACACTCCTGTGCAAACAAATTATTTCCCCACAGTAACCTGGTAAACTGCCTCATGTGCATTGATGTGCACTCGAGTGCACCCTTAGCAAGTTCGAGTGCACCCTTAGCAAGTTTGCGGACGACACTAAGCTGGGTGGAAGTGTCAAACTGCTGGAGGGTAGGGAGGCTCTGCAAAGGGATCTGAACAGGCTGGACTGCTGGGCAGAGTCCAATGGCATGAGGTTTAACAAGGCCAAATGCCGGGTCCTGCACTTGGGGCACAACAACCCTGTGCAGTGCTACAGACTAGGAGAAGTCTGTCTAGAAAGCTGCCTGGAGGAGAGGGACCTGGGTGTGTTGGTTGACAGCCGACTGAATATGAACCAGCAGTGTGCCCAGGTGGCCAAGAAGGCCAATGGCATCTTGGCTTGTATCAGAAACGGCGTGACCAGCAGGTCCAGGGAGGTTATCCTCCCTCTGTACTCGGCACTGGTGAGACCGCTCCTCGAATCCTGTGTTCAGTTCTGGGCCCCTCACCACAAGAAGGATGTTGAGGCTCTGGAGAGAGTCCAGAGAAGAGCAACGAAGCTGGTGAAAGGGCTGGAGAACAGGCCTTATGAGGAGCGGCTGAGAGAGCTGTGGTTGTTTAGCCTGGAGAAGAGGAGGCTGAGGGGTGACCTCATTGCTCTCTACAACTACCTGAAAGGACGTTGTAGAGAGGAGGGTGCTGGCCTCTTCTTCCAAGTGACAGGGGACAGGACAAGAAGGAATGGCCTCAAGCTCCGCCAGGGGAGGTTTAGGCTAGACGTTAGGAAAAAATTCTTCATGGAAAGTGTCATTGGGCACTGGAACAGGCTGCCCAGGGAGGTGGTTGATTCACCTTCCCTGGAGGTGTTTAAGGCACGGGTGGACGAGGTACTGAGGGATATGGTTTAGTGTTTGATAGGAACGGTTGGACTCGATGACCCGGTGGGTCTCTTCCAACCTGGTTATTCTGTGATTCTCTGATTCTGTGATGTTTGTGTATGGGAAGAGATCTGAAAAGATGTTAAATGTGTCCAACAAATATGGAGCTAAGATGACCTCTATCATGTATATGTAAGTAAATGTGTGACACTCTATGGACATCCCATTGTAATAAGCCTATCAATGTCAAACAAAATAGTAAGTCATATTCAGTTCTTAACAAAGTCTATGGAAGAGTTTATATTTATTGGACCACCTATGGATAGATATAACGCTCCTAGAAACTAATATAACCTATAACTATTATATCCTATAGGAATGCTCCAGACCTTCTTTGCTTAAGCTTGAGTGTGCTTTAGAGGTATGGTTCCAACTTTATTGTTTTAAAATGTAGGTCAGCATGCTTTGCTTAGTGTTAAGGTCTATTGTCTGCTTACTTATTTTTACACAGAACACACTGTAAGCAGCTGCATTTAATCACTTCCATCTCAAGAATGTTGGTTCAGTTCAGGTAGTATTTTACATTACTTGAATAATGTATATCATATATGGAAAATAAGTTCAAATAAGCCTTGCAAGAAAACCCTCTTCCCTTGTACACAAGGACTGATCAGAAGATTAAGAAAAGAAAAAAATACTGGACAATAGCTAGCTTCAAAGATTTTAAACAGAAAATATTAAGAAGAAAGGGTGTATATCTGAATGGATTAATGCATTGGTAATTAAACGTGTATAAGATTTACAGGATAAAGATGCTGTGTATTTTACTCTTTCTTAACAAAGAACCTGTCCTGTTCAGTCAATACCACCTGAGTAAAAAGGTGATAAAGAAAAATACATGGTCATAGTTAAAATAACCCTTTCATCTGCAAGCACTTTAAATAAGATTCCTCTGTGGTGTTCACGTATTGTAGGACCTAGAGATGGCTATCTGTATCTGTATAATTTCAGACAGCTTAACATATCTGTGTAGATTAGGGAAGAAAGTTTAAAATGTATAAAAGAAAAGAAAAAAAGAGCACTAAAAAGAAGACTAAGCGTTTTTTTCCCTTTTTGTTTTTTTTTCTGAACTTTTGAACTGATTTTGTTGAAGATTCTGAGTGTCTTTGGTACAAAGCAAGAAGCAAAGTGGAAATTCTATTTCACTCATCCACACCAGCTGGCCTCAGTAATTCCCTAGGAAGCATGTGCTCTGTGCTTCTACGACAGGACAGCTTCATTCATCCTTTTTTCAGTATTCCATTTTGCAGACAGTATCCCAGAGAAAGTGTAGTCCTGTGTCCACACAGTCAATGATTCTGCACCTGTTGTCTCTGAAATAAATGTGTGGATGCATTCAGTTCAACCAGGCACCATCATAAGTTTTGGACAGATCTGAACCCATGGGCCCAGGACATGCCATTAAGCATTTTGCAGACTTTACTAGTGAATCCTGTTGTAGTTGAAGGTAGGGTAAAACACTGAAGTGTGACTACTTGCTTTGTCTCCAGCAGAGCATTAAATACCTCTTTTAGCAAGTGTCAAAAAGCAGAGCTAGTAAACACTAGGCTAGAATAAAGTAGAGCTGCATCCCTACAACTTGCTACAGCTTTATTCCTGGGAAAGGCATCTATCATCCGTACGAGATACATGAGAATGAGAAGATTTTCTTAATAGTCAGTGACCATCTTTCAGATTGTGACCTTGCCAGGACCAGATTTGATTTCATATTTTAAACAAGTGATTTTATGCAGCCTCACATGGTATTTTGGGCAGGAAGACAAAGAAAATTTTAATTGGTAAAAAGCTGAATTTCACCAGAAGCAATTATTCACCTATACTGTGTACATGTCCTTAATATGAAGGGGAGTAAAATGTCCTTACAAGTTCTGCTAGTACTAGACATTTAGGAAACCTTGAAACAATTAGCCTTTAATGATCTTAATTTGTATTTAATTTCTAAACTTTGCAGTGTGGGAAATCCCCTTAATGAAAAGTTGTGTGCAGGTACGCAGCACTGTTTGATGGCTCTCACAGCAGTCACTTCTTCAAAACTACACACACATGCACTCACGTACACAGAGTGCTTCCCCCAAATGTCCCCTTATCATAATTTTAGGAAGAAATGAGGACTAGCCCTTATTTGTAGCAATTAATGGCTTCTAATCTGCTAAAGCCAGAAATCTGCACTGCTGTTAATTCATTTGTGAACTGCCTATTGTTTTGAATGGGAATTGTGTAGGGTAGTCAGTTGCTGGAATGGGCACTTCATAGCAGTTTAAATGAAATGAGCTTCTGCAATGAACAAGTGAACACTGAAGCCAGTCTAAGCCTGGAAAAACACATTGAGATCCTGAGTGAGAGCTGACCTGAAAGAATGGAACATCAGGTGCAATTGTAATTTTTCAGTTTTAAGAGACAGATTAAGTGCTGAGAGCAGCTGGCAAAATGATAGAGATTATTTACAAGGAGTTTTGTTTTTTCTGGAGCTGGGTCCTGTTCTGAAGGTCAAAGGACAGACCCTGCTGCCGCTCAGAAAGAAGACTGAGCACATGCCACTGGTAAAGCTTAGTGGTTTAGTTTGGTCTTTTTATAATATAACACCTGCTCGAGCACCCACCACAGCCTGCTAGACCATCTAGTGGAAAGAGGAAAGGCAGGCTGAACACATGCAGCCTCTTCAGTAGAAGTTTCTCCTGCCCTCAGTTCTAGTATACATTCAGGGTCGCTGAGTTTATTTCTTTAAGGAAAAAATTACTGGGCTCATGATTTAATAAACCCAGGGGATCAGCTGTTGTCCACACATCACCCGCCAACCCCCCAAGAACACCTTGGGTCCATAGATTTCTTTCAGAGTAAGAAGCAGTATGTGTTTGTTCCCAGATCAGATCATGATAGAGTTCTTGCCCTGGCCTCCTCCCACAGCCCTACTGCTATTGTGGTAAGATCACAGAGGACCTAGGGAGTATGTAAATGTGATAAATATTAGAGTTTTCTTAATGATTTTTGGATGATGTTAAAGGCAACTTTACCCGTAAAGGTATGTGAAACTTCTATTTGGCCGTCAGGAAGAAAAAGGCTTGGTATTTCTTCATGATTGCCATACCTAATATTATGCATATATGATTGCATCGCACATGATATGTGACTGCCTCTCTTACATGATCAGTGATCGCTGAGATCTCAAGCTCCATTTTCAGTTTAGGCTACTATTTCCCTTGTATCAATTTTGTTGCTGCTAACTTAGAAAACAAGATCATTCCAGAACAAAAAACTCAGCCCACGCTTTATCATTTTTCTCTGCCCTCAGTTCCATGCAAGCTCCTGAAGAAGTTTGCAAACTAGGTTTACTTTTCATACTCAGTATTATAATTTATAGTGGTTGACTGAAAATAGAGAAAAAAAAGATGACTGCTGGTAAATGATGTCTTATGGTTCAGTTCTAGGGTATAATCAGATATCCAGATTGTTTTATATTATAGTAGTTCCCCTTAGCTCTTTTAAGAACTTAGCTTATTAAAATTATATCAGGTTGTGAGATTCTTCCTTCTTAAAATCAGCCCTCTAATATTTTGCATAAAACATCTGAACGCTACCCCACATTTCATAAATCACACCAAATCTTAAATGGATCCTGAAAAATGCCAGCCAAAAGTCTTTTCTAAATATGGTCCCATGGTACAACCACAAAAAAGAAAACTAAGCAGAGTTAAGACATCAAACTTAAAACAGCATAAATAAATAGACAAAGAAAACTCTCAAATGACACAGACTGTTATGCCAATACTTCTTGCCCTAGGAGAGGCTTTCTGGATAGTTACTTATGAGGATTTTCCTTTCTAAGTGATGGTAGAGTATTACAATAGTTGTGCTCCTGGACAGAAAAAGTAACAGACAAAAGGATAAACTTCTGTCTACACATATACAGTCTTCAGTGTTCCAAAAACTTATCTCCCCGAATCTGTCATTAAACAGTGAATTTTTCTCTCCTCCAACAAAAAGTGCATAGAATTTGGCTGATATTATTCTAACTTTATTCAAATAAACATAACAACGTTATCTGTTTTTGTCTTGTGAGATATCATTGCTAGGAGCAACATGTCCCACAGAGTAACTTAATCAGTAAAAGTATACACTGTATGAACCATGATCTTTTTGAAACCTCAGAAAACATTGAGAGTCACTGTCTAGTATGCCTAACAAACAGGAAATCAGAAAGAACACTAAAAGACTATAATTTATTACTATACTTTACACTCCAAATTTCCTTTTCAACTGTAAAACACTTGGGAAGCATTAGCCAAGGAGTTATCACAAACTTCCTGTCTGATTTATGACATTATTTTACCCAAGCTGCTGATGGAGTAACTGATAGAAAGAGGTGAATAACCTTTCTAATTTCTCGAAAAGAGTCATGATGCTGTTCAGTCTGAAGCTCAAAGAAGGAACATGGACTGGTTTCTGGGGAAATTATAAGACAATGTCAGAAGAATAGAAAAGTAATTTTTTAGCTTTCCTTAAGTTCCATTTCAGAAATCCCAAGGAGAATACTAAAGAACTGAAAATAGTTTACAGATAAATGAATCTTTCTTCAATGGATAATTTCTTAAATGGTTAATTTCTTAGGTTTTTCAGAAAAGATTAGAATTATACCTGAAGCAACAATAACGTGATGTATGGCAGTGACTTTTGCTGGGATAAGCCTCTGTGACAGGCTGCGCTTCCTGGCCAGTCACAGAATGTGAGAGGGAAAATACTCTGCCCTAAGTGGAGGGGCTCTGTTTTTCCATCGTCTACATTAATTTATTCCTGCACAAGAGTTGGACTCATTTCACTTACCTTTAACCATCAATGTTAAATGTTTGTTTTAAGCTAGTCATCTAGCCTGCCTCTATAATTAATGGACGCAGATAAGCGCTTCCAGAAGGCAATTAATCCCATCCTAAAATAGCTATCTTAGATAGCAATTTATTCCTAGCTAAATTAGCCAGCTTAAACTGCTTAATTCTGGCACCTAAATCAGGTAAAATGAACCTCAAACCAAGAATTAGCAAAGAATAGCAAAGCCAGTGAAAGTATCAAGACTTGCACAGTGAGAACACAGTATGTGTTGAAAAGAAAACATGACAGTCCAAAGTTTTCTATGAAAGCAGAAGAAATTCATTCCTAACAAGCTTGCCTAGACTGGTAGAAACATCTGTGCAGGACTCCCTGTGCTGCAAGATTCTTGTGAGACAGGAAACTCTGGTTCTGACAGAGAGACCCATACTGGGTAAGTCAGTGAAAGTCTTTCAAGAAAAGCAGAATCTCAGAATCACGGAGTCACAGAATGGTAGGGATTGGAAGAGACCTCTGGAGATCATCCAGTCCAATCCTCCTAGTAAAACAGGTTCACTTACAGTAGGCTGCATGGGAACGCATCCAGGCAAGTTTTTAATATATTCAGAGAAAGAAATTCCACAGCCTGTCTGGGAAGCCTGTTCCAGTGCTCTGCCACCCTCAGAGTAGAGAAGGTTTTCTTCACATTCAGATGGAGCTTCCTGTTCCCGTTGCCCGTTGTCCTGTTGCTGGGCAACACTGAGAAGAGTCTGGCCCCTTGACACCTGCCCTTTGTAAGCAGTGGTTAAATCCCCTCTCAATATTCTCTTCTCCAGGCAAAATAGACCCAGGTCTCTCAGCCTTTCCTTATAAGA
The DNA here is from genome assembly GCF_032191515.1 of Phaenicophaeus curvirostris. NCBI lineage: Eukaryota > Metazoa > Chordata > Aves > Cuculiformes > Cuculidae > Phaenicophaeus > Phaenicophaeus curvirostris. Next base: position 143,587,148 of record NC_091392.1, on the reverse strand, counting down.
GATATGCTGCAGTTCCCTCATCATCTTCATGGCCCTCTGATGGACTTTCTTCAGTAGTTTCCTGTGTTCCTTGAACTGGGGAGCTCAGAACTGCACACAATACTTCAGATTCAGTCTCACTAGAGCAGAGTAGAGAGGGAGAATCAGTACAGCTCTACCCGATGACAGTTGCAAGCCTTCAACATGGAGGAAACTTCTGTCAAAAGACCTTACTCTAATACAGTCTTAAGTGTCTGCATTTAGAGATAAGAGGTCCAGAATGTGTAGAAGAATCCACATACCTTGGACCATGTATGAGCTGGGAGAAGGGATGCCTACATCACATGGTTGTATTAGTAGTGCAATGACCAACTGATCAGTCACTGTGAGAGGCAGGCACTGTGTGGGGTTGCTGCCTTCACATGGCATGCAGAACAGGTCTACCCCATGTTTTGTTGGAGTAGAGGCAATGCAATGCTTCTCTATATACTCTTATGTATGGAATTGAGAGCAGAGCTTGGTTCAACACAAACTGTAATACTGAAGCAACAGTAATCTTATCTAATTTAACCTCCTGAAAAGCTAGGAGTCTTGTCCATGTCCCAGGGGCCCCTCTGAGATCAGTGAAGAGAGACAGTAATATCTGGGTCAATTCATCCTAAAATAGGTGTTTCTAAAATACACGGAGCAACCCATCCTCTGCTTCTCTCTTTCCACAGACTGGAAAAGAAGTTTAGATACCAAGATTGGACCAGATAACCAGTCTTTATAATGTTAACAGCAGCTGCAATGAAAACAGCCCAAAAGACCATTTTAAAGAAAAGATAAATCAGTAATTTCACCCAAAAAAAGTATGCTAGGGCTCTTGTAGTATTCCCCAAGACAAATCTCACAGGCCTAGGAAATTCAGTGGTCAACTTGAACATAAAAGATATTCCAGTGTACTTGGGTGCAGAAATACAGATAAGATGTTGGAATAACTTAACTGCTCTCTGAAGTTTTTGTTGCACAAAAATACACAGTGTGACTGTTGCAAATTAGACCAACTGATTTGTAAAGCCACGTTAGAATACTTTTTGTATTTTACAAATGTCCAAGCACAAATAGTTTAACAATTTATTCCCATACTTTTTTATACTAATGAATTCCTCGCCTGCCTTAGAATTTTTTAGATAAATATTTTATACATCATTGCTGATAATAATTTGGCTATATTCTGTATCAAGTTACACTTCATATGCAATAATAACACCAGTGTTGTAAGACTAAAGAAGTACAGAGTATGAACACATTCATATACTTACACATAAGAGCTGAGGAAGACCAAGAAAAGGAGAAATAATTTGTATAGTATAAAAGTGGTACCTCAGCCATTTTCTGGCCCTCTCCATACAGGTAGAACTCCACAGTACATGAGAACAAATGAAAAAATGAGGTAATTACTGCAGTGTAGCACTTTTTAAATATGTTTTTGCCTAGAGAAGAGAGGTAATGTATATTTCTGTACAGATAACTTACGACCGTGGAATTTAGAGGCCATGAGCTCCAAGAGTCCTTTTTAAGTTGTACGTTTTCTTAATCTGGTTAATATTTGAATAAGAGATAAATAGCTTTATAATGAATAATAATAATTATCACATAAAAAATTGCTTCAAACGATTTTTTTTGCTGTCATGGAAATTATGACATCTAAGTTCTCTTAAGAATAAGGAGATTATGACATAACAAAAGGATTTTGAGGGAATGTCTAAAAACAGTGAAGCAGTGTTGAAGATTGTATGTCAACTGTGTCTGTGTTGCTAAGTGAGACAGGGTGACATTCTGGGAATACTTTTTAGGCGTTCTTTTACATATACAAGCTCATAAATTAATGAAAATTTAAGTTTCTGAAGAGTTTATGTACTTCTGTTGAAAATGTTTATTTCTGCTTAATAAAAACCATTAAAAATGTAGACTGAAGCATGTAAACAGAAATGTGAAAAAAATACATAGAAAGAGGAAATATGCATTAGAAGTATATGTCTTAATGCTCAAGCAGTGAACTGCAAGCTATGGGAAACTATGACTGAACTGTTGTGTAATATTCTGGCTTAAAGATGCAGCTACAACATGAACATCAGAACTAACATTGCAGCTGGAGTGTGGTTATTGACATGCCGCTTTCCTAGAGAAGGTTATATTACCTTTATATAGCTAAAATATATTTTCTTACAATTCTTTTTTTTTTTTAATGCACACCAACTATTTTCAGAAGAAAACTGAAGAAATCATGAATCATACATGTCAGCTGTCAGTTAAGCACTTCTAGAAGACACTCAGATACCATATTGATGGATACTCTCCAAGAAGCTGAAGAGAACAATCCTGTGCTATCAGGAAAACTGACATGATGGTCTAGTAAAGTGTTTTCCAAATCTTAATATTTGGGAATATATGATCTAGAGCTGCCTTATCTCACAAACAAACACATGCCACTCATAGGCTACAGTCAGTAAGAAAGACACAGTAATTTTAAACTGTGACCAATGTCTGAAAAAGGAGAAAAAGGGAAGAAGCTAATATGTTCACACATAAAGATAGCGATTACACTGGAGTATCTCTCTTAATTTGTTAAAACACAGTAGAAATCACCTAATTACATTTCTTCTTTCAACATCTAGAAATATATGTATTTTGAAAGCTACATTTTAGAAGCTTCTGATAGAAAATTTGACTTCAAGATTCAATTTGTTCCATATGTGTTGAGGTCTTATCTAGGGACTCCCTGGAGGTCATTTAGGAACGTACAAGGATTTATACTTTCTTAACGTACATATCAGTTCGGTCTATGCTTCTTCACTGTCTGGTATTAAGTCTCCGTGTGACACCACGGTGCATCCTGTAGAGACAGGGATGCTTCATTTGTGAGAAACTCATAGATGGTGGAGAAACACCAAACCTGAGGAATACTGCTTCTGCCTTTTCAATAAGCAATATGTTTTCACCTTTGTATGGATTTGCAAGTAACAACATTGATCTCTCTCTGCCCCTTTGAAGGTTTCAGAAAGACTGTGGCAAAAGTGTATGGGAAGGATTAAGCCCCTCTGTACTTCAAAGAAGTCTTTTTGAACTCAGCAATGAGACTGCTCTGTAGGACTCTGTCCCCTCAGCCAACATGAGCGATTCCAGAGCTGAAAAGAAAATATTTCATACTTAGAAACCATTGGCCAACAAGCATATTTCTTTTCTTCTCCTATCCTCCTGTGTGTATCTGGGATTTTTTCACAGTTGTGACACTAATTGTGGATGATTAAAGAAGGATAAGACACTATAACTTAGGTGCTCAAAGGTAGCCTTTGTGGTGACTACCCTAATATGAAAAACAGTAGAAGGTTTTAGCTCCTTTTTGCTGTTCTCCTGCTGTGGTGTGGGTGCGAGTCTAGGTCAGGAGAGCTGGGAGAGTAAGTACAAGTAGCATCACGCTACTGTACAGACTACCAGGAAAAGGGGCAGGGAAAATCCTCCCTCTCTCTCCTCTCCAATTTATCCCTCATTTTAAATGTACAACTGCATTGTTATGTCCATCCTCATGTAAGCAAATGCATTCTCAAGCACTTTTTGTGGTCATGAAATGACCCTGTGGGAATGATAGTGTAAATGTGTCAAAGCAATGGGAACATAAGTACAATGGGAACAGTACCTTCATCTTCTCCATGAGATTATCTGAGCTAGTCAGCTTTTCTCCATCTCTGTCCTGTCCTGTCCTGTCCTGTCCTGTCCTGTCCTGTCCTGTCCTGTCCTGTCCTCTCCTCTCCTCTCCTCTCCTCTCCTCTCCTCTCCTCTCCTCTCTTGGTAAATCAGTTCATATCACTGACCAGAGAGAGCATGAATCCACCCAAAATAAGGGATGATGTTCTGCCTGTGCAGTGAGCCAGGCTGTCTTGCAAAGGAGTCAGAAGACTGCCAGAATGGGTATGAAAGATAAAAGACGGATGGGGCAGGAGGCAGGGTTGTCTCTTTGAGGGTAATGAGCTGTTTCACCAGCTCAGCTCTCGTGCCTTACTGTGAACCTTGTAATAGTAAATTAAAAGGGTAAATATTCTACACCTCTATGAAAGTATTAGACTGAAATGAGAACTTTCCAAAAATAGGAACCAATCACAAGTGCATGTCCACAAGAATATATGACTACCTTGCGCAGTGAGCTTGTATTTTTCCCTCCCAGGGAAGTAAAATGTTAAATAACACTCTGCAGAGGTCGTTAGAGTTACTGCCAACAAAGGACATTCTATGGCTTCTGTGTTCTAGTGAATCTAAATATTTCAAGAGAAATGTACTTGTAGTTGCTTTCTGCCGATCTCATTTGCCTGGATTTAACTTTACTTGAAACAATACAAACACAAGGGAAAGTACATCTGTCTGGTCACTTACCTAGTCTTTGTGGGGGGAAAAAAAACCCAATAAAACCCTACAAACTTGATTTGACTCTCCTTTTTCACATAAGGAAAGCAAATGATTAGATTTTTTTTTTGTTGTTTTTGATCTGGAAAAACAGAAATGAAATAAACATACATGTTTTTTTCTGAACTGACATTTTGGCTTGCTTTAGTTTTAAACAACAAAATATTTTTTCACCATATTTTAAATCTCTTTTAAAAATAAGAGAGGAGGAGTGAAACTGTCACAATGGAATTATGTGGGCAAATTGTGAGTTTCAAATGAGATAATTTTTACATTGAAAATATGTTTGAAATATTGAAAGAATTTCTACCAGCTTTAAGCAAGACATGACTGAGTATATCAGCTCACAATGATTTATCATTTTCAGTGTTTACATGCCTCTGTTTTCTGGGCAATTGCAAAGAGTGCCAGAAGTTGGCTGTTCAGCCTCAAAACAATCAACCCCAATATTAGTTATGAAAGATTTGTGGAACTGAATTACTTTTCTGTGCTAAGATACCATGCTTGGCACTAAAGACTACACAACATTCGTCTAGAATACCAGTGCTATCTTACAAACAGTTTGCATCCATGGAAGGAGTTTCTGCTCTGTGTCAGCTCATTAGGTGAGATGCTGGAATGCAAAAGAACTTGGGAGTTTAGGAGCTGGTAAACAGTTGTAGCTTACCTTCAGCTCAGGGGCAGAGTGCCCAGGAAGGAGGCAGGTAAACTGACAGGAAATCAGCAAGGAATGAGTTACAGTTATATAAAAATGGAACTAACTCTGGTGTATTTCCATCTCAGTTTTGATAAGTAATCATTTTTCAGTGGAGCAAACTTTCCAGCTGAGTATTCACATCAGCCCTGTTACAACCAGACAATTTCAGCTGGAGTGGAAACTCTAAAATCCCCATGGCCTTTTCTCGTGATTCTGTCACATTGATCCAAAAGCTACACGTGTCCTTTGACCATTACTGTTCACTGAGGGGTTCAAAATGATACATCAGCTGCATCCACCCCTATCTACTCTTGGGTACCTGTACTGGTGGGAAGCTCAAATTAGTTGTCCATGACTTCTCTTCCACAGTGACCTCCAGTGGGAAGGAGCAGAAAACAGGGAGGAGCATGGATGGCAAACCTGCACTACCAAATGCAGAAAGGTTACAGGAGAAGCATAACTCTTGGCAGCTGCATGCAGAAATGAGGAGAGGAACATGCACTGAAGGGACTCTCAATCACTGACATTGTTTGGATGAGATGGCCTTAGGAGGCCCAAAGTTCATGCCAACACAAACTTCAACAGTCACACTTGCTGTGGGTCTCAAAGATGAGAAAATAAATCCCTGTTCCAGTGTTGGTTATATACGGCACCAGTTCATTATATGCCTCAGCTCCCCTGAGGCCAAAAGATCCTTTCATGACCATCATTTTCATCTTTATTCAGACTCGGAGCTCTACAGATAAATCTTGAAGTAAAATGAAATGTTGGCCATAATTTTCTCCTCCAACAAAACTATCTCTTCTCCCTGAAGGTCTCTACCTGCCTCTTCTGTTCTGTTACTTAAAATATGTATTTTTCCTTCTTGGTGCTTGCTGGGTCAACCATTACTGCTACTTTTCTGATCTGAGCACAGGAGCTGGATTCTCTGCTTCACTCTTCTCATTTTTGGATATGTGAGGTTGCTGCTGGTATCAAGAGATGCCAAAGCTACTGTGAAGCCTCTGCTTGTTACTGCACTTAACAAATTTTTTTTGTGAACCCCCTCTATGGAATATCATGAAATCTGTGCTTCTAAAAATGCTTGAAATGAATGTTCCAGAAATTAATTTAAAACAATAATATGATATTTGAAGTATAGTTGATGATCCATTTGCTATAATAAATATGCATGAACATTGCAAAGAAAAGAAATAGTCCTCAAACACCTAAAAATTGCAATATGCTAAACAGTTGCAGTAAACGTGCATTTTCTTGTGGTTAAGCCATTTATCAGTTTTAATACCTAGTCTAATTTCTAGCTGAATGTAGTCTTCCTGTAGTTTCTCCCTGTATCATTTTGCAGCTCTTTCCTTTCTGTTTAATATTTGCTTATTTTAGTGTAAATCCCTAGAGCAGAACCCACAAACCAAACACAGAAAACAGAGAGCAGCTCAAATGTCCTTGGAGACACTCAATTTTTTTGTTTGCTACCATTTGTCATCCTCTGCTCAGAGAGAGATCAACAGTTTTTAGCACACAGATCAATATTCTTTTAACCCAGACCTAATCTAAGGAGAGTTTCCCTAGGTTTCACCTTGGCTTGCTCCTATGTGCCATAGTTGCCCTTTTTTTCAGCAATAATTTTGTCTGTGTAAGACAGCAATTTTTCATCCTTTGGTCAAAACTGGTGACAAAAGAGGGAATAATGGTTCCTGACATATCAAATGATAGATTTGACACATGGCATGCTGAGCTGGGAGCTTTCACGTGCCAAAGTAGAAAGACAGATAAGCAGCCTAATGGCCCTCCTGACATTGCTGCCTCTTTTATTCCCTGGTATACCAAAACAGACTGCTTTTTTTTTTTTCCCTTTTTTTTTTTTTACTGGAGAAGTTTTTTTCCTATAACTCTGGGTAGGAAGCAAGGAAATGCTCTCTATTCCAGCCCAAAATAAACGTTTCCCTGTCCTGTAAAATGATCAATCTATGACCTTTTCCTCCAGCACAGTAAGGGCAATACAACATGCTGCTTGAGGAAATACTAACAAATATAGCCAGTGAGAGGGAAACAGATGGGACTAAGAAATTAAACCAGCAGATTTCTGGAAGGTATTCAAAGAGGAGAGTTTATAATACTGAAACAGAACTGCTCTTTAATTTTTTTTATTTATTTTTTTTTAAAGCAATGATCATCAAGATTTACCTTCCGCAGGGCTCACACTCTCCTGCTAAATATTCCCCTGGAATGATAAGAAAGGTCCCTTTTGGTATTGTTCTGGTAAAAGTAAACCACATTTCACAAAAGCCAGTGCCAGCCTGGAGGTACACAGGCTGCAAGTTTCTCTACCTTTGGTACTCTGGGACAAACACAGCAGTCTGTGTACCATGGGGCATGGCTCCAGGCATGGGATCGTGTTACATCTTTACACACAAAAGCTTCTTTCAGAATCTAAACTAACAAAACAGGAACAACTTTTATTCCTGTATGGTTTCCTCTGGAGCATGTGTTCACATTTAAAATCCTGACCTATGTGTCATTTACTTGCATTCAGTTATTTGTATTGCTTTGGTATTACAAAGCAAAACCCAGTCCTAATCTCACTTGCTTACCAATAGCCTGGACTTTAGGCTAAATTCTGTTTATCCTCCTCCAGTACTGGTTCATAAATTCTTTTCCTCCTACTTTCTTTTTTTTCCCATTTCCATATTTTATGGCCAGACAGTTGGGTTAACAGCCAGCTATTTTTCTGCACAGTAATCATTCTATGGACATTTTAAATTTGATGCAATGAAGGAAGAAAAAGAAATTAATCCAAGGAAAATATTTTACTCACAAGGTCGTCAAATACCAGAATCTGATGTTTGTCACCCTGCATTCAGAAATATCACAGTATTTGAATGTTCTGGGTTATTTCTTTAAAATTTTCATAAATGTTTAAATATACACATTATATGTAAGGGAAACATTATATGTATGTAGATCAAATACTTCTTTTTTTTTTCTTTCTGTTTTCTTGCCATGCAGTTTTCTTTTTTTAACCCTTTACTTCAATGAAAAGCATTTGCCCTATAAGTATATGCTTTGGTACATTCTATGGTATTTTTCAGTTTCTATGTTTTGTCATTTCAACCAAACCTGCAAGCAGTAAGAGATCAGATTGAGGCATGTGAAAATATGACAGCTAATTTTTCTCCTACTGTCCCCCAATAACTGGGAAGACAAAGACATTCTTTTAAAGTACTTAACCAAAACAAGTCATCAATGAGACATCAAGCTAAATAAAATACATTATAATAATTTTGATTGTATAAGCTAAGAAAAGGCTCATTCACTGAGATATAAAGGGGTCAGCTCTTGGATGCACAAGTTCCAAACAGAAGGCAAGCACTGTGAATAACAGAAAAAAGGCACAAATAGACAAATTAGTCTTCAGTAACGCCTCCTTATGAGAAAGTCTTTTTCACTGAAGATGGTGAATCACAACACTGTAGAACAAGGCATGGTGAAGCACACTGAAACTATTTCTGACTTTCACTGTGCGCTCCTAAAAATAAAGTGTAACTATGACTAAATATATTGTAAATGAACTATATAAAACAGATTTCAGCTTAGTAGGCAAATGTAAATATTGTTAAAAGACAGCCTCTTGCTTTCCTTATAATAAACTTACTGCAAATGACTAGGTTGTGATATTGTTTGCTTCAACAAGGGCTGCAAGTATATGTTATTTGTCAAAATATTCTGATTTATCAATTTGGTTCAAACAAAAAACACACACAAGAAGATAAAGAGTTAAGATGATGTTTCTTGTTGTAGAATTAATAAGATTCATATTAGCAGTAGTAAATGTCATGTTGGCACCTTTTCTTTCTCACACATTACAGTTTCAAGTCTTTGCTATGAGGAAATAATGAAGTAAAGATATGCAGTGCCATATACTATGCATCTTTTTTGTCAGTCTGCATAAGAAATGAATTGTATCTGCTACTAAGGAGGTCACAGGGGCAGCAAGTTAAGAAGAATGCTTAAAGAAAGGACATGTCAAAGGAAACAAGAACTTATTTTTTCAATACTTTCTAACAAGTATTGCAGTTTTGGGGAAATTAAATGTTCATAATAAATACCCACCTATCCTGAAAGTGTTTATTGCTTTTCATTGCTGCGAAGTTAACCCTGGTGACCAAATGACCTTGAAGTCCCCACTGCAAACTCACAAAGAGCAATAAAAATAGTTTAATGTTACAAGCCCTAAAATTCATGCTTCAGTAGTGGTGTAATCAGTGGGGAAAGTGCTACTTTATTGAGAAAATAAAAAAAACTGAGTACTGGAAAAAGATCATGCCAGACGAAATATACATCTCATGAGTTATCTGAGATTATCCCACAGTGCCCTTTTTCCTTTTTTTCTTTTTTTTTTTTAAAAAAGAAACCATAATTCATAGTTAAGTTTGAAAGGTAAAAAATGGGCAAAAAAAATCTTCATTGCCAGGAAGAAAAAAAACTGTTTTTGACAGTTGGATGATGCTTGTGTCTTGTGGTAAATTTTCAGCTTTGCCTACAAACAGAGCCTTTCCTTCCAGCAAACGCTATGCATATCTTAAGCTTGGAGTTGAGGCAGAAGCAAGTTATTGGTGTGCCAGATATTGCATCAAAATTACAAAATGCATTTTAATTTTGTGCAATGACTAGGAATTAATGCCAAGTGTACTGTCAGCATGCAGTAGAGCATCTCTCTGATCACGCAAAATGATTGCCTGAGATGTAGCAGCCTCCACTGCTTTCCGTCCTGTAGGTGCCACTGCTGCTAAGTGGAGCTTCTGAAGAAAACTAGATGAAGAGGCAAGAGGCAGATAAAGAGACGAGTGACTGTGGGTTTTTAAAAATGAAAGTCCCTCGACATTCTCATTTACTCTACAGATACTTTCTGCCACTCTGACTGTGCCAAGGAGCTTTTTAATTTGTTTCTAGTTTGTGGTCAAAAATGTATGGAGGAACCTTAGTAAAAAGCAAGAATCTGGTCATAGAGGTAATAAATGGTTAATAGAGGAAGTGATTTTTTTAAAACTGAATTTTAATGAGATGGAGGAAAAAACAGACTTCAGTAAAACTTTACTGGAGATTAATTTATCTTTCTACTCTCTTCCCATCCAAGTTGCACCCCTCCCTATACCCTGAGAAGATTATTTTTGGTCACTGCTTTTGCTCACACATTCCTGAACAGTAAAAGAGAAGAGAGGGCAGACTAAACCAGTATCGTTCTGGAGTGAGAGCCACTTCCTTTATTTCAACTTCATAAATCAGATAGTGCCGCTTTTCTCTCATCTGTTTTCCTGGGTTTTTGTTGTATGTGATCTGGTCAGAGGTGGTGGTTTGGTTTTTTTTGGGTCAGAAACTAAAAACCATTCTCAGGAATATGCTACATTTGTTACCACAAGGATTACATCTTGGGCTAAAACTCATGAGACAGGTAAGAGAGAATTTTGCCCTGAGGACAAGATCATTCATACATGAGGTAGGGCATCAAGACTCACAATCATGCTGAACCTTACTCTGATTGACAAATCAAAGTACATCCCATGTTTTTGCCAACACCATCAGTTCACATAGAGACTGTGGTGTCCTGAGCACTTCTATTGGAGCTGTTTCATCACCTATGAACAATTAAAAAAAACCCCAACAATAAAGCAGTGTATCATAGTTGAACTGCTTGCCTAATCTAGTGGCAGAAAAATGATGACTGGGTTGTTTCCTTAAGTATTGGTCACAAAGTATAGCAGCTCCAACTGTGCATATTAAGGAAGCCATGGATTTGCCACTAGCCTGGCAAAGCAGGGAGTGGCAGGTGAGACTTCAGTCTCTGATGTCCTTCACACAGAGTGAGAAGGTGTACTTCAGCCTTATTTCTGTTAGATGAAGACTATTCCTGTGTTTGCATAGAGTACAGGAAGAGCAATTGCATTTTTCACTTCAGTTGTTCTTTGTTCCAGACGTATAGGTAACAGATACACTTCTTTTGCTCACTCTTATTCTTATTTCTTGTATAAGAAATATCTTACTTCTCATCGGGAAAGGATTTTTACCAGCCCAGCTGGACTGCCCACCAAGCATTACACAAGGAAGAAAATTCACCTATGAAATAACTATTTTTCAGACTTAAAAGGATCTCTATGGATCAGACAGTTACTAAAAAGGGTATCCAATTTACAAGCAGACAGATGGCAAAAATATGCCACACAGTCCTTGGTTCTTCTGTGTCCCCACCAGTCTTTCATAGGTCTACACTGCAATGGCAAGTTCATCAAACTTGCCAAAAGAATCTGTGGATTTCTCCAGTTGAAAAGTGTTGCTCAAGAACATCAGAGGAAGCATTTTTCTCAAACAGAAAGAACATAAAAATGCACAATTCACATCTGGGGTGTAATGGATGGCCAGGTGGCCAGCTATAGTTAACTGTCAACACTTTGCATTTCCCTTTGCCATCGGCAAAGTTTGCACTCAGAAGTGAGAGTATAATGTGAAGAAATTAAGCATGAAACCACTTAAAACCATAATGGTTTGTGTTTGAAAAACTAAGTCTTCACTCTGCCTCCTCCTCTTCCCCCACCAGGTTTTCTCATACTCGTGATGTTCGCTGGCTTGCACCTTGCCAAGTAGTATTAAAGAAGCAAGTAATCACCTTGACAAACACTATTAAAGAAACAAGTAATTTATGGATCTTCTTGTGATGCCTACAACAAGTTTGTACCACTTTTTCCTATATTTTTCTCTTCCTCTATAACAATATATTGAGAACTGACCAGTTTGTAGTTTTGCTAAGAAATTCTAACAATTCATTTCCAATATAGACAAATGCCCATGCAGACAATGAAATCACTATCTTCACTGATCCAGAAGAATGCATTATTCCAGAACTGATTAAAGTAAAATGTTGCTTTGCGTATGAGCATCCTAATCCTCTCCCCTTTCTACTTCTCTCTTGACGACTGTAAACATTTGATAATACCACTTTGCCCCTAATGTGCTTCTCCGTGTTGCTTTTTGCTTACACATTCCTGAAATAAGAACAAAGCGCATAAAGGCTGTTTTAAGGCAGGGTACATTAAAGTATTTTCAAAACCCTAACTGTGCCTAATAGGATATTAGTCATTCAGATATATATTATTTCTTCGTCAGCTCACAGTGCTTGGTACATTAGGAAGGAACAATTCATTCTGTTTTTTGAAGAGAAACTGTAGTCAGAACTGGTCTTTTATAAATGGGATGCGTGGCCTTTCTCTTATTTGTTGTGCATATACACTCAGAAACACTGGATATGATCCAGCCTTGAGAGTGCTCTCAAAATTTTAACTTGTTATCTTTCCTAGCCAAAAGATATTTTATTACATTTGTATACCATAACAGTCTTAGTCCTGTGAGGGAAAGAAGAGACAATTATGGAACTAGTGCTGATCATCTCTACTTCCGCTTTGTCCAAACTAGAAGATACTCAATACTTCTGAAAATCAGATTCTATATATCAGCAGCTGTGAACAAAAAGAACCATCCAGATGAGCTTGGAGTAATTAAAGGCAGCCTGCAATGCACTTCCAGATATTCCATGTTCTGTCTTAGGTCTAACCTGTGAAGTGATAATAATTAAAAAAGATCAGGCGTTCATAGAGCCAATGGAAGGAATTAAAAACAAAGGTGTACATTTGATCCAGAGATTTATAAGTGTGAGCAAATGTTTTGGATGTGTTCTTTCCATGCAGCAACTTAGGCAAAATATAATAATTGGCTTGCTAAGCCAAACTCACGCAGATAAAAAAATACAAATATTCCCATAGAAGATGGGAAACATCTAAGTAAGTATTCATTGATTGCTTTAAATCTTTCTAGAAAAAGTTAGAATAGTGAGATTTCAGCTGATGATTGAGTTACTAAATATAATCTTTTAAAATATTAATTCTTTGAAAAGTTGTTGCATTTCTCATTCGCAATAGAAGTAGTTTAGAAGAGTAGAAGTAAAATAGAACTGATGGAATATAGGTAGCATTTTGAAACTCAAGGCTCCATTCAAATCAAAGATCACCACATTAGGAGACGTAGCTGCCAGGTTGGAACATAAACAGAAATTAACTTGATTAATTAGTAGAAACATAAGACATATGAAAGTATTGTTAAATAAAATGGGTCAGCCCCTAAGATAATATAAATATCTAAACAACAGCCAAGTCATAAAGTGGAACCCTCAATTTGTTTCTAGAATAAATCCTGAGCCAAATCTTACTCAACGTTATGATAGATTCAAGTTCTTCCCCTTTCCCCGCCTCCTGACATATACTAGTGATTTTGACAGAAATATCAGGAGAAAGAGCTTTCTTGTGTTATTGCGTCTCTTTAACTAGAAGCAGAAATGATGAAAATTCTGCAAAAAAGCCTGTTACAGAGTCTCAAGGAATTCAGATAAGGATCCAAGAATTCAAACCAAATCCAAGTGCTGAACCTTTTGAGATACACTATGCTTTGAAGACAAGTGACTTTATCCTGCCAGATGGGTCTTTGAAATGATCTGCAGTGCCCACATGACACATGAACAAAATTTATTTGGCTTAAGAAGCAGTCAGGGAATATACTGTACTATACTGTACCTGGGCCCTCTAGGACAGCTGCAGCCGGGGCCTTAGGCAAGATATATGGAAATAGAAATCTTAGGAACCTTCATGCCTTTTTGGTCCATTTGCTATGTTGCATCAATGAAATGATTGCCTGCTATTTTATCATGTGAAGACAAATGTGCTTGTTGGTGGCAGCACACCCTGAAATGGGAGCAGCTGCACAGTGGGGAGGTGAGATCCATGCAGAGTCAGAACAGGCATCTGAAGGAGGAGGAAAATCCCATGTCTTGAAATCAAGAGAGACTACCAAGACAGCAGTGAGGGTGTAGAAAAATGGCATAAATCTTTTCTCTGTGGCTTTGGAAGAAAGGAATGGCACCACAAGGAATCACTTCCCTCCTCTGGCATTTTGAAGTACTATTTGAGACCAATACAGTTAATACTGTTCTCCAATTATCTGTTTTCCTTCTCAACCAGTGAAAGTCCTCCTCGGTACCTTTCTACCTGGACTGTGTTTCTTTCGGCATTAAAAGTGAGGATGGTGTGTCCTGGAGACCTCAGACAAAGAGATGTCCATTCTACAGCATGGTACCCTCAGTAGCTCCTTCAGTGATGCTATAGAAATAGAGACAGGTTTCCTACAGTGTCTCTTAACATTTCCTATCTTACACAGAAAAAGGAGAAGAAGAAGAGGGAGTCTTACATGTCTGGTAAAGTGCTCTAAGAGCTTTTCTGAGCAGTATTGGGGTAGATGTCAGGGAGTGGAAGTGCCACCTGCTTTCCCCATTTTTGCACCATCAGCCTTATTTTGCCTTATCTTGACATCACCGTGTGCACAGCAGGGAAGCCAGGGACAAAATCTTGTCCTGGCAGTGTGGCTCCAGAGAGCAAGAGGAGCCATGGCAGTGGTGTGTACATGTGCAGGATCGCACAGCCGAGTGGGTGACCAGCTACTCCATGCAACCAGAGCTGAAAAGTTTAAAAAAAAGACAGGCTTGTGCATTTTTCACTTTCGGGGCAAATTGAGAAACAATTTTTGCTATTAGTAAACACAGCTATCCTTTTAACTATGGACAATAACACAAGACTGAGTATATTAAACCCCTAGGCTCAGTGTGGATGTTACTTATGAAATGCAAATAGGTGAAGACAGGAAGGAAGATAATTTGCTGAGATTTAGGAAGTTATTTGATTAAGTAGGCATCCTTCAGAAATTCAATTAAATATTAGGCAAAATAAGAAGTAAACATTGGAAGGTTTAGGAGGATTGGCTAACAATGAGAGTCTTCTGGTCATATCTCAAGCTTTGATGTGATTAATTTAACTTTTTTTTTTCCCAGGAAATGTAAGGAGAAGCATGAAAATAGAGACATTGAAATAAAAAGTGTGATACAAAGACAGAATTTTTAGCTTTTGATAAAGAACAGAGATCTAATTTCATGTTTCACATTCCTCACTTTGGCTTAAGTCACTACGTGAATGTTCCCATTACAAGGAAAAAGCTGATAGAAGAGAATGACTTCTCCTGGGATCTGGAACTGGCACTTCCATGAGGCTTAAATGTTTGAAGAACTGCTTTCCCAGTAGGAAACTGTTGTGGGTTAACTCTGGCCAGAAGCTCAGCCCCACACAACCACTCACACCCACCTGCAATGGGATGGCAGAGACAGTTAGAAGAGTAAAAGTGAGAATACTCGAAGGTTGAGAGAAAGATGGTTAAACAGGAAAAAATAAAAGCTCCATGTACAAGAAAAGTGAAGCAAGGACTTAATTCACTGCTTCCCATTGACAGACAGGTGTTCAGCCATCTCCAGGAAAGCAGGGCTCCATCATGCATAACAGTTATTTGGGAATACAAATGCCATCACTCCAAATCATAGAATCATAGAATCATAGAATAACCAGGTTGGAAGAGACCCACCGGATCATCGAGTCCAACCATTCCTATCAAACACTAAACCATGCCCCTCAGCACGTCATCCACCCGTGCCTTAAACACCTCCAGGGAAGGGGAATCAACCACCTCCCTGGGCAGCCTGTTCCAGTGCCCAATGACCCTTTCTGTGAAGAATTTTTTCCTAATGTCCAGCCTAAACCTCCCCTGGCGGAGCTTGAGGCCATTCCCTCTTGTCCTGTCCCCTGTCACTTGGGAGAAGAGGCCAGCACCCTCCTCTCTACAACGTCCTTTCAGGTAGTTGTAGAGAGCAATGAGGTCTCCCCTCAGCCTCCTCTTCTCCAGGCTAAACAATCCCAGCTCTCTCAGCCGCTCCTCGTAAGACCTGTTCTCCAGCCCCCTCACCAGCTTTGTTGCTCTTCTCTGGACTCGCTCCAGAGCCTCAACATCCTTCTTGTGGTGAGGGGCCCAGAACTGAACACAGTATTCGAGGAGTATTCGAATTCGAGTATGTCTTCCCTTCCCCCTTCTTCCTGTAACTTTTGTTGTTGAGCACATCATATGGTATGGGATATCCCTTTGGTCTGTTAGGGTCAACTGTCCTTGCTCTCTCCCATTCCCACTTCTTGTCCACCCCCAGCCTACTCACTGGTAGGGTGAGAAACAGAAAAGGGCTTGATGCTGAGCAAACACTGCTCAACAATAACAAAAACATCCCTGTATTATCAACTTTGTTTTGGTCACAAATTCAAATATAGCACCATCTGAACTACTATGAAGAAAATTAACTCCATACCAGACAAAACCAGTACAGACACAAAGGCAGATCTTGACAGAGTCCATAATACCATGAAAGGGAATCTCGAGCTTTAGGTGTCTCAAGTTGAGCAGGTAAAATTTAAGACATGCAGTCCTATGATCTTCACAGGAAATACTGTCTTGTTTTGACCTCTTTGACTATTACACATGCAAAATAATCTTTATGATTTAAGGATAAAAGTACAGTATTAACTTCATATTTTCATTCTACAGTTCAGATATTCTTACTAATTTGTGGCACCACGTAAAACAATGCACTGCACTGAATATTTTTACAAAGAAATAATGACAATTAACATTTCATTTTAAAACAAATTTCGTTTAAGACAAAGAACTAAGATAAAGGCCTTACATTTAAGAAAACAGCAACTAAGTATACATATACATATGTGTGTAGGTATACATATATATATAAATTAGAGTGCATAGCAAGTCTGAGTAGATACTAAGCAGTAATCTGCTTTGCTCTTCCCATGTAGCCTCCTCTGAAATAAATCATGATGTACTGATAAGAGCATGCAGGAATGACTAATTTTATCACAGTGGTATAAAGGAAGATCTGAAAGCTCTTTGTTTATTTACTTAAAATATGGTTTTTATGTTTTCTTTTAACACTGTCAGTGTGTTTCTTACCTATATTTTTTTTCTTTGTGTTTAGTTTGATTTCACCTATGAATCACTTATCTAATGCTTGTGAAGTTAAAATGTATTTCTGAGAATCTGTGAGACCACATTCTGGCGGTAAGAATAGAATACTAGTGGACTACATCGTAGTAAATGGGAACAGATCGATAGTTTTCTGGGTCTGTAATAATACAGTTTAATTTTTGAGAATATACTAAACAAAGGTCTTTCAGACTTAGCAGAAATAGTTTTTCTTTCTCTTTTAGCCTGATTTAAAGTAGTACTGGTTTGTCTGTCATCTTAGTGTAAACTTTTAATCTGTAGTGTTAGCTTGCCTCCAGCAAATTATGTCTATAGGATGTTTTCCAAACGGAATAATTCTAGAGGGATTCTGAAATGTCTTCTTCCAAATAATACATGAAAAAGACTATTACTTGAGAAAGAGTCAGAGACATAAAAGCATTACAAAACATTTTAAGTAAAAAACCCTTTGAAAAAATGGGGAAATTTTAAGAAGTGATCTCAATAATTACTACATTAATATAACTCATGCATATTACTGGGGTTGAGGTAGAAGGAAGATGTCTGAATAACACTGTCGATTAATGGAAACTGTTTAAAGATTATCCCTAAGGCCATACTTTCAGAATTTCACTAAACAGTATAATACAAAACAGTGTATTAATTATAACTGGTCAGGAATCTTTTTCATGAAGTAGTTTTTCACCAGAAATGTTCAACTCATCAAAGCATGATCTTGTCACAGGGAAGAGCCTGCTAAAAATACCCAACAAACAAACCTAAACCAGCAAAAATTAACACTTGGATCCTTTTCTTCAGGTTCTGCAACAGAATTCCCAGTGAGAGAGAACTGCTTGGTGGCCAACAGAGCACTCGGGATACTGAAGACCCAAGCTCAAACTTCTTTGTTCTTTGTGTCCCACATTAGTAGCTCAGCCCAGAGATTACTGTGACCATGCTGAAGCTGATGTCTTTTGTCAAAACTGTTCAATACTAAGTGACAACTGCAGCAAGATCTTGACCCTAGGAATGGTGTGGGGTGTGCACTCTAGCCATGGGGTAAAGCCTGACTCACTTTGGATGATGAGGAGAGACCATTATAACTTGTACAAGGTGAAATAGCTGCAAGACACAACTGAGAGACCCTTAGCCAGTGTGGTGAAGGCCCTAATTTGCAATTTGGGAAACTCAGGTTCAGATCCCTTCTCCAAATCAGGGAGAACTGGATTTGCTTGAAGATGAGTCACTAATGCTTCAAAAGTACAGCGGCAACTCAGTTAGTTTCCTTGACCCTGTACTCTGGGAAAAAAGCTAGATTCCTTCATGCCATTTCTTACTATAGTCTGCTAAAACCAACTCTAGTTACTATACTAGAATAAAGTTCTAACTTTACATTTTAACAACTTTTAAAAATGCATATTTCTAATGAAATTTTGCCAGTGTATTTCTTAATTTGAATAAAAAAGTAAAAAAACCCCACAGGGTCTATGTGTATTGATTATGGCACGTACAGAATGATACAGCTTAAGCCCTGAATATTTCGTATTGCAATGGTGCTACTGACCATCTGAAGGAAACAACTAGTTTTAGTGGCTATCAAGAGGGCCCAGCTGCTGTCCTGGCGATAGGTTCCTGGTAATGTTCACAGGACTAGTGAAGAAGAGCCTCACTGTTCCTCCCCCATCTTCTCAACTGTGTCATGAATGACTCTCAAGAGAATCTGTGAGGGAGTGCTGGACCTGGAGAAGTCTGTCTCTGTGAGAAGGCTAATTTCAGTTCACACTGTTTTCAGATGCTTTAACATTGAATAGTGTTATCTGACTGCTGCTGTGTTCACAGATGATGAAGAAAATACATTCCTAATTTGTGTAATGGTTCTACATTTAATCTAGTTATATACCTATGAAGGTACATCTCACCTTACTGCTGTGGTGTTCTGCTGAACTCTGGCCATTTCAGTTCACCAAGTACACTGAAGGGATTGATTCTTAATAACTTCTGTTGGTTCCTGTGCTGGATTTTGAGTAGAACAAATCACGCTAAGCAGGATCCTTCTTTTGCTTACAAAATTCATCACTTCAGTAGTGCTTCATCTGAGTGTTAGACCATCCAGGGTGGAGTTTGACTGAAATCTCTATGGTTGAACAGGAGTTTGACCATATGAAAAGGTCTCAGTGTGAAAGCCCAATTAAATAAATATGCATCTTTCATAAAAAATGAAGTAGCAATGGAATATGGCAGCAGAACAGAAGATTTGCTGTACAATTCTACAAGTGCTCAGTGGTGGATATGCAGACAGAACACTTCCTTGGGCAAGACTTGCTTCTTTATTATTCATTTTCATGCTGGCTAATATTACTAAGCTTGTATGCCTGATGTGAGTACTTTAGGATTTCATCAAAATAGATATGGGAAGCCATAAAAAGAAATCTTTCCCTTATACTAAAAAATCAATCCTATCAAAATACATATATGAATTAATAGTTATTACCATTCTTACAATTCTAGATAAATAATAATAATAATGGACAAAAATAAATCAATCAGCATTTCATTAAGCATTATTTTACTATATAGCTGCATTTTAAGAATAGGTTCATAATTTTTTTTTTTAATTACAGGTGAGCCTTTACAACTCCCTCAATGCCATTTTAAGGATGAAATCTCTATTTGGATCTTGATTACAGAGCTCACTATTTTTAATCTTTTTTCATGCTTTGACAAGTGCAAGAAGAGCACACACCATCGCCAATCCCCTTCTTCCAGTGTCCAACACACTAAGGAATAATTTTATTTGGTTATTTTATCTTCCAAATTCTGAATAATATTCTGGCAATATGAAAAAAAATGGTTTCATGTATACTATTTCCATCATCCTATTTTGAAAATACCATACATGTTCGAAGTATTGATAGAATAGCATATGACTACAATATATCCATCAGCATGGTTTCCTCTCCTTTTTTCTTAACACAGAGATTTAATCCTGTAAAATATGTGGGGCAAGAATCTTTGAATGCAAAACTTTCAGTATACATTCATAAGTGTTTCAAATAGTACTAAGTCACTAGAATTCACTTCCTTATGTGGACTAACTTCAAATATAATTACCCTCTGCTATTTTTAACTAAGTACTTTCTGTTAATGTAAAATACAGCTCATGTAGTTCAGTAACTGAACAGTGGCTTAATCTTCACATGGTAAAAATACAATGTGCTGTCATTAATATATCAATGAATTAATCCCATGCAGTAGTACAAACCACATATTAACTGTAATTACTTAACAGAAATTTAACAGGCAGTAATTGAAAGAAACAAACAAAATCTTAATCACTCATCATTTGCTCACTTGTGGTTTTTTCATTTGCAAATCAATGTTTAGAGTACACTGTGTAATTTATTATTTTGAAACTAATGAAATCTTCAATGTTATCAAAGACCTGTTCTCTATTTTAGAGTCGAAGGATCTTCCTAGTTAGTGAGGAGTTAAATCTGTTTCTAAAATGCCATGTCCCATGCGTTATTACATAGTAGGATTTTATTAGTTTGTAATAGAAAGGAAAAACTCTCGTACAGTAACTTTACAAGGCTTGTTTGCTTTGAAGGAGGGAAAAGGAAGACAGACAGTAGGCTCAAAGCATATGCTATCATGAAACAGGCTGACTATGTTGAAAAGCTGGCGTGTGTATCAGGCAATTTACACACACATTAGAAAGAACCAGGAGAGATTATACAGCAGGAACTGACATACTAAAAGGGGCAATACCAATCTGAAGAATCCCAAAATCAAACAAATATGTAAATTCACTTTTCAAGATGTCCAAATATATTTTTAGGGCATGTCTCCCTCCTGCATGATACCGTACATGGTCAGCATGAATTACCATGATTGTCCTTCTTCATGACTGTAAAAATATTCTGCGAAACTTTTCAGCAAGTGACCAGGTTTTGGGGTAAACTGTGCTGTTGTACCTCTACTCTAAGCCTTGAAACAAAGAAATCTCTATTAAAAAAAAATTAAAATGTGTTGCGATAAGAAAAAAAATATATAAAAGACTTGTAAGGTCATGGTAAGGCAGAGTACAATATTGTCAGTGGTAAGGACAGCAGGTCGTGGTGGTGTGTGGTCTTTCATAAGAAATCTTGACACCTGGCAATGGTATTTGGGAAACTGGGAAGCTTTGGCCTAAAGTCAAGGATTTCATTACATAATTGCCTTGTTAGTGCCATAGTGGACACATCCCTCAGTTCCTTGTTCCACAAGCTTTAGGCAGAAAAACGATGAGTGCAGCCAGAACAGATGACTGCTGCTGTAATCTCCTCCAATTGGTACCCACACAGCATCCTGCTTCCCTGCTAAGAAGACAAGTTTTCAAGAGATAAAAAAGAAAAGCTCTGCACAATGATTAGTTTTGGATGGAGTGAATATTCAAGCAGCTTTCACACTGGGCAATTAGATTTTTAACCGTGTTATTTGTAAATTGGCCCTGGGTAGTTCATGTTCACAAGCCAGAAAAGTACATTGCTACGTTTTACACTGTCATATGGTATCAAAGTGCTAGTAAGTGTGATATTTAAACTCTTCCTCACACTGTACCTGTGATGGCAGTGTATAATGAACAGTATTCATTGGAGAATTTGAGCAATCTGCCTGATTTTGCAAGAAGAACATTTTTCGTGGGTAATTTTTGAAAGAAAAAGAAACAGAAACAGCTAAATCCCAAGCTCACAAATTCTACACAGGTCAAAATAGCAAGAGGTTTTATATTGAAAGTAATTCCTGTTACAAACTATTATTACAGAATGTGATAAAATAATCTAAACAAGGAAAACTTCACTATTCAAACGTATCCTTCTGTGTAGTTCCTACAGTATTGACTAAAAGAACAAAAAGTACTGCAGAGTAATCCGAACACTTTGATAAATAATGTGAATTATGAAGGAATTTAAAAAAATCAAGAATCTATCCTTCTGTGACCCTTTTGTTACTGGTTGGTCCATTCAAAGGGACAACATAATTACATTTTTTTTGGTGTTTTCAATAAGAATGTTCCAGTCAGCACAAAGCACCATGACAGTCTCTAGAGCAGACCCCCAACTAATATAACCACTTCTGCTGCAAGAAAAAGCACAGCTCAGGTCGGTGTGTAATATCAGGACTCAGGAGTAGGCTCAGGGGAGATTTTACCATTAAATTTAATGTGAGGAGAAAATAAAGGAAGATCAGGAAGAAAACACAGGCTTTTCCTGCTTCAGGTCCAACTGTTCAGCAGAGTTTTAAGTCAGTGGAGGACATTTACTTCCATTCAGTGATTTTAAGCTCAGCATCCCACAATAACAGTATGTAAGCCAGGATGGCAGCCCAGATTTACGTTAACATTTCCATGCTACTAACAATCAATTTCCCATATTTTGTTGAAAAAAAGGAGCTTTCCTCATCTTGCCTTAGTAGTTCTCTATTCAGATATGAAAGACTGAGACTGCCAAAGCAAACTTTGTAGTACAGCCTCAGAAGCTAGAAAAGTAAGCGTATTTTCAGCAATGCGTGTCCCATGACTGGCAAAGCTGAGAGAGAACGCTTCTTGCATATTGCTCTTCCACAATACTGTCTCACAGTCTGAAGCTTGAAGAGAGAAGGGAAAATCTATAGGATGAAATTAGATCTGAATTACATATGAATTACAGATCAGCTGTTGTAAAGTTTTGGATCTGGAATTCCTTTCTGTTTCAGAGGGGATCTTTGATGATACACAATATTGTAATAGGGTATGAATGGACTGCCATAAAGTAAGTATAATATATCCTAAGTCATAACCATTTCCCAACAAGGTAATGTCCTTATTTACAGGAAGGGGTACTTACCTAGTACTGTAATAGGACATTAATTTATTTCATCTGACAGTATATGAAAAGTGTACTTGGTTAAAGTTCTCCAGATGCCTGACGTTTATGCTTCAGGTATTTTAGAGAATATGTGATTTTCAATGCTTTAAAAGAGGCAAGATAGAGACACTTTCAAGTTTGTCCTCTGTGTTACTGTTTCTCATACTGATCTTTTCTTCCTGTTTTTGTTATTGATAAAGATATCCTCATGGCTAGTTCCTTTTACAAATGTCAATGAGTAAGTGTTTTCCTACACTTATAAGAAAAAAAGGCCTAAGCAGGTATACTTAATTTATAAGTGAATATGTGTTTACCCATGTGTGTCTGGTTCGTAATAGCTTTCAAACTCATAAGCCAGTTTCAAGTATACTGGATCATGGCATAGATAAATCACTGATATCAATGTTTTTGAGTTGCTTATTTGACCATACTTCACAATGTTACAATAGACTACTGTGCTGGATATCCTTATATATTCTTGTGTCATATATAAAATATAACTTAACTTACATGGCAAAAAAATGACGAGCAAATGTAGATCTTAAATTATTTTTGTAGAGAATGAAGTTTCCTTTTACTTCTTTAAAACAACTGAGTATTTATTTTATTTAAAATTATTCCCTTTGACCCCACCAGTGCCTTGAATTTACATATTCTTTCCTTATTTTTAATATTGTGTCTCTTATCCAGCCTTTCCAGTATCAGTTTCCTATAATCCATTGAGCAACATCTAGCCAACAGCTAATTCAAGCTATGATGATGGCAACTAGCTCCAGCACGTCCTCTTTAAATGGCTTGAGCTATTTTTTAACAAGTATTATTTCCACGCGAATCACTCTCCCTTTTTTGCCTTACCAGACTAGCAAGAAAAAGGCTAAGAGGGTCTTATCAGATGAAACCACTAATGAGAACAAGTTCATGGTGTAACCAGCAAAAGAAAAGCGTGCAGAAAGGAATACAACCACGTCCTGAACCTGAAATAGGTGGTCAGTTTGCCAGTGTGAGCTCATGTAAAGAAATAAATACCGCTGTCAAGATAGTTTTACTGGTTGTTCCTTATATTCAGTGGTTGCCCTTAGTTAGGACCAGAGCTCTGCAGAGCTCAGCTGCCATGCAAGTGTTTTGATGGGAGCTTTTTGTAAATCGTCCATAGAAATGTGAGCCTGGTAACAGAAACATGCACTTGTAGCAGGTAGGTAAATGGCTGAAAGTGTGCTGCAACAGGGCTCCTCAGACAGCAAAGGTATATCTAAGCACATCTGCATAAACTGGCTTTGAGAGACATAAAGTGAAATCTTTACTTGACAAGTGCTCTATATGTAACTATATAGAATTGTAACTTATATCAACATGTGAGATGGACTTAAATTCCTGATTAAACTATCCAAACTTAGGTGTCTACAGGTTACTGTCTATGTGTGAGATACAGTTAATTCAGCCTGGAGGACTCATCAGCTCACCCCAAAGGAGACAACTGCATGTGATAAACAAAGATAAGTTGGACTCCACATCAACTTAATCTACAAGTGAAGATACATGTTCCTGAATGTGTATATACATTTTAAAATTTGTGTATAAACACATAAATGTAATTGTTCTTTTCTTTTGGTTTCATATGACCATTGGGAACATTTTTTCACACTCTTCATAGAAAGTGTACTTTGTAATATATACAAATATTTCTGACTCCTCCATTTTCATTCCTCTGCTAAGACTCATTTGGCTGTAGAGACGGGTACAGCCTCTGGCAGACTTTCACCTTCGTCTTTCACCTGGGTCTTTGGCTCCATACACTCTTCAGGACACTGATCCACTCACTGGAACTGTCTTACAGGGAAGGCAGTCTACATTAGAAAAGAGGCTTAGCCACATTGCTCCTTCATGGAGCCCTAGATTGAGGGCTGTCTTCATTTTCTTCTAGCAGCAGTTAGGCACAGCCCATTCTTTCAGCCAGAACTGGAGGGGGTTATTTCAGACTGAGCAGCAACATATGTTAATAAATTGTGTTTACAGAGGCGTAAACTCCACTACTGGGGGGGGGGGGGAAGTAAAAGGCCTTTGAATATTTTAAAGCTTTTATCTCAGTAGCCACACTTCTGCCCACAAAATCTCCTTTGTAATTGGCTTTTATGTGGGTCTGCTAATGTGTTCTGAACTCCCATCTCTTAACTACGGGGATGGCAGCTATTCAACAGACAGCATTCTCAACACCTTTATCAGTACAAAAAAAACCCCAACCCATTAGATTGTTTAGCACATAATAAAAAACCCCCACCACAATCCAAACCCACAATCAGACATTAAAACATCCCAGTACTCCTCAGCACCAGTTCCTCATTCACTGGTTCAGAATTTCTTCTTTATCCTTTGGGTTTCCAGGTGCTCCTAGGGCAGCAGGCAAGGCTGGCTTTGCAGTGTAGCATGGAGACATTCTCTGCTTGTGCCAGCAGAAACAGTAGGAAATGCTCCATGCCGAGTTCACTTTGGTCCTTCCTGAAATCAATGAGCAGGAGGCAAAGGCTGTTTGACAAGCCTTGCTTTTGGGTCCCTTGTCTGCTTACCCACAGCTGGACAGCCTTGCAATGACAGAGCGATTCTGTGTGCCAGCCGATAGCAGGAGGTCTCTATGAGATCCTCAGCAGTCATTCCACTTAAAACCCTTTGCTTCCACTGTGTGGCATCATTTCAGAGTGGGGAGGAGACCATGAGAAGGGAAGAAAAAAACTCTTAAGACTATTTCAAAGACAGAAGCAGGGCTGGCATTGGCAAATGAAGTGCCTCGAGCAACGTTAATAGACTGTGCACTGGAGAAAAAAAAACAAACCCAGGCAGGACTGGTGGTTAGGAGAACACCTTAGAAAGCCACATCAGTTCATTGTAATGAAGTTGTGGGTGCTATGACATGTTGTAAGGGGTGAAACTATTTCACACACTGAGCAATGCGGAGGCCTGAGACCCTGTGCAGGACTACATGTAGCTTTTGTTTATGGCCAGCCTTACGCATAATACAGCCCATCTCAAGGAGGTGTCATAAGCTGCTTAACAGCTAGGTTTATGTGATACACATGCAATATATCACACACTTTTCTTGCGGGACTTATTTCTCTGAGGACAGATCAGAACAACCTACTTAGTGCAGTCATAATCCCCTATGCGTGTCTTTGCCTGTGAAAAATAACATTTCTCAAGTACAATTCAAGGGAACAGAAACCATCAGAAAGACCTACAGTAGCACCCATCCAGGGACAGCCTACACAGGCTTAGCAGAGGAATCTGTAAAGGACATATACTATGCTCCTGAAGTAGAGCAACTTGAATGGTCAGTCAAACCCACTGGAAGAGACCATGGTAGTCCAAAATCAGACACCGGTAAGTCAAAAGTAGAGGTGTTTGATGTAGCTCCTCGCACTGTTGGGAAGCAAGAAAGATGTACCTGATAAGGTCGTGACCCGAAGTCCTTTACTAGAGTCGGGAAAAAAGGGTGAGAAGAACTTAGAACTAACCAGTGGCAAAATTAGGGAAAGACAACTCCAATGCTGTAAAGATGAGGGGGATTCCAAAAAAGTACATTTGGATTATCAAAAATCCACTGTAGATGAGTTGTTACATGCAAAGAATACATCCATTGTGTAAGGGACAGAGCCCTGATATTCCTGTGTTGTAATAGATTAGGTGCACTAAATAGAGCAGAGACAGTACTGCTTATATTCTTTGGTCTTATTGTTAAATAATTATTGAAACTGCTGGAGTGGAGTTCCCATAAAGCAGACTACAACACTCTCTATCACTAGAAATTGACATCATTTGTTTACAATTATTTATGGGCGACACAAAGGGATTAAAATGTTATTCTTCCTGCTGTTTAGGATAAGGTATCCTCCCTGCCCTTTCAACCTCACAGATGCAGGAGTTGATTTCTCATCATGAACATCATGTGCTATAATGTGGCTGTCACCTTTGCATAAAATGTGTGGTCAGTGATGGACAAAACTGGTGTTTTGAATGGGTAGTATGTCCATTGGAGAAAACTGTGTATAAAAAGACCCTATCAGCTGGAGCCTTTGGATATGCAAAACTAACTGACAGAGCCCACTGGTGTGAACACACATCAGGAGTTCAGACAGAATGAAATTTATGAAGCAAGGATACAGTTTCTACATTTTCCACTTATTTTAGAGAGTACCATGCTCCAAAGCTGCAGAGCTGTTCTTTGGTAAAGCTGCTCTGCTAAAATGATAAACAAAATCTGTTTCTTTGAAGCCAGCAGGAGTCCTTGAACATCATTTCAGATGCAGTGTTAGTTGTGCAAGGAATGATCTAAAGCCTTGATCACAACACATAGGGAGGGACTGAATTATTCTTCTTATGTATAAATATAAGCAAGCTGTGTAAGACCTAGGGATTTTTGTACAGCACAGTTGTTGAGGGTGAAGTGGACAAGTTTCAATAGTAACACCAGGTTTGGGAAAGGATGAGTCCAGGGAGAAAGGTCCGATTCTTTTGTTAGAGCAGAAGTGTAATAGGATTCCTTGGCCCAGGAGAAGGCATTTCTTGTGATAGGATTTGGAAATAGTCAAGAGTAATTATCAAGTGGTTGGCTTCAACAAGGAACTGTAGAGGAAAAGGCAAAGTTTCTTTTTTCAGTGTTCATTTAACATAACCCTTTATTCTGTTTGCAGCCCACATGATGACGCAACTTGCCTCCATATATATTCCCAGATTTTGAATCATAAAAATATTAATTCACCTCTTAATTATTCATTTAGGAGTTTCTTTGTTGGGCTCTCAGGAGTACTATATTAGGCATTTCTTTTGTAAAATGCAGATTTTGAATGTAAGGGGAATGAAGCGTTAGACTCTTGTAAAACTACAGAGGATTTAAAATGAAAACTGCATGAAAATAGACAAACCTTGAATTAAAAAAATGAGTTTCCAAAACCACAGACTGCTAGACTGAAATTCCATGTTCTTTGCATGTCTTTCTTCAAATACGTATCTAGTCTTTTCAGATAAAAATGGAATACTAGAAAGAAAAGTATAACTTTAGAACATTGTAAAAATATGTAAGACAACAAAATTCTGATATGTTTATAAAACAATTATTTTTCTTTTCATATCTCAGAAAGCTTTTGTAAAAAACATATATTAGCTTTGGAGTTTTTTTGGCTCACATTTCACAATATGATCAAGAGACTCTGTGAAGTTTTTTGAGGATAAATTTTGTTATAGAGAGTGACTAAAATAGATCTTATTGCCTCGTAGTCCTTCGTCACAATAAAGAAAAATGACACAAGAACAATGTAACAGGCAGTAAGAGCTGTATACTCTCCATCTTTTACACTGGTTGTTAACGCTCATTTAGATTTGTCTGGAAGCATACTTCATAGCCCTTTATTTAATGGCACATTCATTCTTTTCAGTTTCATTATATTCAATGGGGTTCCCAGTACAAGAAATACATTGGTCTGCTGGTGCAGGTCTAGAACAGGGCCACAAAATGGTCGGAGGGCTGGAACATGTTTCCTGTGGAGAAAAGCTAAGAGAGTAGAGGTTGTCCAACCTGGAGAAGAGAAGGCTTAAGAGAAACCTTTTTTCAATCTTCCTTTACCTACAGGGGGCTTTAAAGAGAGTCTTTTTACCATGGCCTATAGTAATAGAATGAGAGGTAATGGATTTAAACTGAAAATGGGTAGATTTAGTTTAGGTACAGGAAGGAAATTCTTTACAATGAAGATGGTGAAACACTGGAATAGGTGAATCAGAGAAGTTTTGTATACCCCATCCCTGGAAGTGTTCAAGCTCAGGGTGGATGGGGCTTTGAGCAACCTTGTCTAGTGGGAGATGCCCCTGTCCACGGCAAGGGGGTTGGGACTAGATGATCTTTAAAGGTCTCTTCCAACCCAAACTCTTCTGTGATTCTTTCAGTCTATAATGCTGGAAGAAACAACTGTACATCCTCTTTCCAAGAGTCCAAGGAGCATCATGCTGTACTTATGCTTCAGTGAAAAGAAGTTCCAACGAAATTCGAAGGGTCACAGCTAGACTTTTTCCCTTGACAAAGAGTCTTTAGTGAATCACTCGGTTGTATCTTCTGAGATAAAGGAAAATTTATCATAATAACCTACTAGGAAAAATAATCAAGTTCCTCTCTTTCCCTAAGCACTTAAATTATAATTTTCCTGAGCTGCTTGTGAACCTCATTAAACAGGTCTGGTAAATCTGGATGTGATTAAGGATGCATTTGTTGCTTAAAATAAACATGTTGAACAGCCTTGAACTCCCGCTCAAAGATCAAGGGATCTCCAGTTACAAAACAAAAAAAAATAAAAAAAAAGTATCTCATTTGGATTATCAATAGACTTTTAACTTATCTTAACTTATAGAAGGATACATACACTGTAACATCTTGCGGATTTACCTCCTGTGTATGTTTACATGCAACTTTATCATGCCATTGCATAGGTGTGATTTTATGGACAAATATGCAATGTGCATGAAATCTTTTATTAAATATTAGATTAACCTTTTTACATATAGGATGAGAATAGATCAAGATGACAAGGTTGAACATCTCTTAAGTGACATCACACTGTGGCTGTATTTATGTAAGGTTTTTTCCCTTCCTGGAGGCTGAAGGCTAGAGTATTTTGACAATGTGTTACAAAGAGAGCATCTCCATCAGAGGGAAAATTACAGACCAGGCTGAGAGACGTATCTTATATCTGTTGTTAAAGCAGACCTAGACCAGCTTGTGGTTTTTATCCCTAATGAAATATGAGGAAAATTGCAATATATATTCTATTTCAAATGGCAAAGCAGTTTTCTTCAGGAAAACTGTAGCAAATAATTTCTATACCATACACATGTTTAATAAGTCTATGTGTACGTTCAGTATTGAGGCATCTTTCCATACAGATTATATGCACCTATACATAGATAGATCTGCTACATTTAGTTCTTTTCAGGTTACAATAATGGTACAAAAGCATCTGTGTGGGAAGGCCTTCTACTGTCAGTGGTTGGAAAAAAAAAGAGAAGTGAATAAAGTGGAAATGCTGTGCTTACCAGCTCCCACTGTTCAGGCCACAGAGGGTCACTGAACTGCAGTTCATTTTCTATTCCACTGTCTGACTCCAACACTTTGAAGACTGCTGTAGGGATATAATCATTCTTCTTGTGCTTGAGTGAAAACCACACAGAAGGATCAGCCATTTGCCTGCTCTGTTATTCACCCTCTTCCTCCTTTCATTTTTTCTGCTGTTTTAATGTAATTCTAAAGTGCACCATCTCTTTGAAACAGTTTGAAATTCAGATTTATTAGTTAAACAGATCCTCTGACAGCATCTGATTGCTCTCTGAATTCTTTATGTTACACATTTCACAAAGTTAAGCTCCTCCAGTGGTATGTCCGGTATGTTTTTTTTTCCGGAGGTTCAGTTCTCTAGACATTCCATTTTCTAAAAGTTCTTGTTTATTATGACCAAAGTATATTATCCATTACAGATAACAACAAGTATCATCACTGAGCAAAATTTAGATCCAAAGTTACAAACATGAACACAGGACAAGGAGACATGACTATTGTGAAAACTTCATCTTTCATTTCTGATACTGTCTTGCAACAGGATGACGTGACACCTTAGATGAGATGATTTTAGCATGCGTAATGGAATTATTTGTGTTAGAAAAATAAGCTTCTCTATTTCGTTTTCCTTCTCTTCCAGTGTAAGACTACAGGCACCATGGTCACAAAACAACTGCTTGATGGAGGCCAGTTAACAGGGGAAAACTACATGTTTGCCTGCCGTGATGGAAGGAGGAGGGGTCAGGTCCATTTGAACATGTATCCCTGTAAGGTTGCATGCACTCTACCATTGAGGTCTTTTTGATAGTAGTATTCCTAATTCTGCCACCTACATATCAGGCCAAATGACTGTGTCTCCATGGCAGGTTTTTAGATCATTGCATTTTCATGGCGATGATGAGTAAGCCTCACTGCATAAGGCTGAGTAAGCCTTGTGGCACATCATGTGGTGAGACCCATCCTCATTCTGTGAGACCATCATGTCATTGAGGCACTCATTGAAGTCTTACTGTGAGAATGCCCTTTGTCACTGTTACAACCCTCATGGTCACCACAGCAGGTCCTTTTGCACACTGAGGTACTAGACTTAGTCCAAAACAGAGTTTAGACAAATTTTCAGCACATAAAATGAAGGAATCTGGGAGACAAGAGAGGTGGTGTAGGACCTGTAAGAGCATGGGTCTAGGCTCTGCTTCTCACTCTCTGATTCTGCCTGGGGAATGAATTACTTGTTGGGTGCTGTGTCATGCCCAAATCCTTGGTAGGGACAACCCTGAGCCTCAGGAATTTTGGCAGTTCTGTCATTTCCCTTGTAGCTCAGGGAAATCACTAGAAATCTAGCTGCCTGACCTGCAAAAAGGAAAGGAAAATACAATAAAGACAAAGAAAAATGGTGATGGCTTCATTGCTGGAAAAAAATCTTCAAGCAGTGTCAAAAGAGTGTCCATTTCTACTTATTGCGAATGCTTGTCCTTGTGCTACTTTAATTCACTTAGTTGCATTAGGAAATCATCCCCCAAACCCATGGAACACCTGAAACATTCATTCCCGTAACACAGCAACAGGCTCTTAAAACATTTTTAGTAGACTATTGTTCTTACAATTTTTACCACCCCTTGTCAAAATAAATCAAACTGTGATAATCTCCACAAGCACTTTAAAAGGATTAAAATTATGGGGAATAATTTTATATATGAAATTACTTTGTATATTTCTATTCTCTTGAATGAGAGGGGAAAATGAATTGGAAATCAAAAGAGGGAATTGCTCTTTGGATATTAGCATTTTCTTTTCTATGCACGTAATTAAGTACATCTTAGAAGAGTGAGACACAGAAAGGAAAGAGGTAAGAAAGGAGAAAGGGACAAAGGAAGAGGGAAGAAAAGGTATTCTAAGGCCAGAATTAAAATATTTACATAGCTTATTAATCTGTGGAAGACACAATACATCAGGTTCTTATGTCAGGAATGCCCTAGTCTGCAGAAGACCAGAGCTAAATCTGGGTGACTTCCACGTGGCTGTCCCTAACAGCCTAGGAAAAAAGTGGCATTCTGGATGGTGAGGAGGCAGGGAGGAGGATGGGAGACCAGAGGAATATGTGGCTGCAGCATTCCTACTGCAGCCTCTTTATTCTCTGCTGATGGACCATTTCTCAAGGTAGCTAGCATACAGGAAAGAGTTCACGCAACTGCTCTGAGCAGTTACTGGTCTCAGGTACCACAACTGTTACCTGTGGGGGCCTCATTGCATCATCAAATCTAGACTGCTGTTGTAGAATAACTCCTTGTTTTTTCAAGCAGTGTAATTTTACAATATCAACAAGAAGGACCATAAATAGATGTTAAGTGAAACTATTTTGTTTTACATGCGTTAAATCTGCACTGCAGATAATATCTTCCTCATTTTATTCTTATATAGCTTTCTTCTTTGTTTTTTTTTTTAAACTGAGTACTAGGATTTCTGCCATTCTTTTAATGGAATACTAGATTTCTTGTCATAATCTAAGTGCTCAAATGTCTTGGGCTGTGTCCTACAATTTTTGTGGAAGGAAATAACGTGGCACTGGGACAGTGACAAGTCACCTGGTATTATCTGAAAGGATGTTTGAAAACTGTTAACAAGGCAATGTAAGTGGCTGGAAAGAAAGGCGTTGAGTAGTCTTAGGCGATTTACCTCTTCCCTCTTTTCTTTCACTAATTCATTTCAGAAAAGGTTCTTATAATAGTATCTAGTTCATTGGGCATCCAAAGGAAAGTCAAAGCAAATGCCTTTCTATAATGTCTATGTTTTTTAGAGCAAAGTGTGTGTGGATAGTGAGACAGAAGTAGTGGAGTGATAAAGAAGAAATTACCTAGACTGCAGTGAATATGGAGTTGTCTCTTGTGATATCTTTGTAACGTCCAGGCCTGAGAATTTCTGTTGTAGTGCACAAGTAAAACATTGCTCAACCACACATTTATTTTTCCCAAATTTCCTCTTTCCTTCATTTTAATGCAAAAATTGAGATATACCATGTGTTCTAAGTACCTCTATATTCAAAGAATCAGGATATAATTTTTTTTCCACTCTTCTTTAAATCTTCCTCCTGCCACACCATTAATTTTATGCCTAGAAGGACGTGTGTAGGAATGTAAAATGTCTCAGGAAACATGAAAATAAAAAAAAACCCCAAGCTGAAAATGGTGAGGTGAGTTTCCACTGGTGAAGTCTGGGTTAAGATCACAAGGTGCAAGCAATGAGATGTGGTTTACTCTTTTTTCTATCTGATAGATGCCCATTTTCTGAAAGAAAAAGTGGGAAGTGAGTGTAGTCTCATGTAATACAGCTTTTAAGCTACCAGCGAATGAATAGTAGTCCAGGAACTTCATATATATATTTTTTTTCAGATGATGAAAAATATTTTGAGAGATATATTAAATTTAACTGATTATGAGAAATAAAGTCCAGTAGCCCTACTTAGTTAACTTTTTCTAACCGTAAAAATAATACATCCACAAGTAACTAAGGTAGGCAGAAAAATCTGGTATGAAACTGAAAATTTGAACGGTAAAACAATTTGAAGTAGTTAAAGTTGAAGATCCAGGGGAAATCTGAACTTTGTCTAAAAGACCTGAAAATAAGGAGAGTTTATACCTGGTGAACTACCCCTTTTACTTTGCACAGGAAATATCAAATAATGAGAGTTAATTTGACAGGAGGTGAATGATACAGTGCATTTTTTAGGGACTCAGAAGAAAGTTCATTCATAATGTTTGGATAGAGGTAGCTCCCACTGAGGGAAAATGGTACCAAAAATTAAACTCTTCTAGCAAAATGTTCTGCCAGATAGGCTGGGATTAGGACTGGACTATAGCAGGGATGTATTTCAGTTTGGATAATCACTGATATTTGCTTTAAATTTGAGTGAGAAAAGAGACCTAGAGGAGGAGACACACATACACACAAACACACACTCTCAAAAAATATCTGAGGATTCCAAGAAGTAGATTTCCCCTTTCATGCATTTTTTTAAAAAAACTTATCTGGCTGCCCAATAGTAGCAAGGGAAAAGGGGAATTGTGGTTAGGCACTGGCACCCATCTGTCTGGAGATCTGTCTGATCCATTGCTGTGCTAAATGTTTTCAGGTATCTTTTTCTAGTGTTTCTGGGGAATATTAGGAGTATTTTGCCCCTTCTCTTGTAAAGTTTTTTAAGCACCAAATGTAAGAATTTTTCTCATAGAAGGTTAAATTCTGTGCAAAGGTTTGTTTTCATCAGAATCATTGAATTAACTTTTTGCTGTGACCATATTGTCTTATGCTGCCTGACCAGACTGTTCTGGTGTTTATATTTAAAAAAATGGATAATTGCAGAAACAGAACATTTTAAGTAGATGGAAAAAGATATTCACCAAGTGAATTTTATTCTTGTGGGAGTGACTAGTACAATGGAACTGGATTCAGCTTGCAGCGAAACAGCAAAAAGAAGTGGAAACAAAGGAACAGAAAGAAAGGAAGCAAATACATATCCACATATGTAATGTCACATATCATGGCTTGGAAAACTCCCTCTATTGTGTCTCATTAAATATTTCATCAATTGTGAGAAAGCAAGAATCCCTCTAATACTTACAGCTGGGTGAAGAAGTAATATCTTAAAACTATGTGCTCTCTTTCTAAGAAATCTTACCAATAAAACATTTCAGAAAGAGAAAGAAAGAGAAAAGCAAAGAGAAAAGAAAAGAGTTGAGACCCAAAATGTATTAACAGAAGAAAGTAAGTGCTAAAATTGCTGAGAAACTTCAGGATGCAAAGGAAACCCAGTAGAATTTCAAAGTAAATGACTGGTTTCAACATCCTTATTGTGCCACCCTGCAGGTAAAGGATAAGCCTGGGGTTGCCCAAATTTGCTGGAGGGGCAGAGACAACCTGACTCCACAGAGAATCTGTTACAGTAGTAACTTCTAATCTCAGATGGGTTTTGTAATACACTTTCTTTTCATGAATCTGGAAAAATTCCAAGTTAATAAAATGATTTGGCTTTTTTTTCATTTTTAGAAAGGCTTGTTTAAGGACTCTTATTTACAGTTTTTCCTCCTTACTTCTTCCTGCTGGGAAGCACTATATGGAAAGGAAGATAATTAGAAACACAAAGGGACAAAGATGGTAACAAAAATAAGATGCTAGTTGACACTTTATTACTCTCTTAGGTGAAAACTTGTTCTTGCCTCACTGGAGGTCATATTTTAGGACAGTAGAAAAAGTAATCAATGATAATTTACACGGATTTTCTTTTCCATGTAAGGAAAAAGCTATGTGTAGAAATCTTTGTGGAGAATGTAGGAAGGAACAAGTAATATCAGAACAGCATGTATATTAATCAAGACTCATATCTGACTAAAAGTGTATCTCTTCGTACACCAAAAGAGAGGAAAAAAACATTCTAAATGAAATGACTTAAATACACAGAGGAACCACGTTTATAGTATACTGATTTTTATTTTGCTTTGTTTTGTTTAATGAGCAGAGATATGTCAAGTAGGACTTACATTCAACATATTTAATTAAAATACCTGCATACATGTGTGTGGACACATTTACACACATGCGTGGGCACACACACACAGAGGAAAAATAAGCAAGGAAATTCTTTCCAATAGCCAGCTTCAAGAATACAACTGTTCTCCTGTACTAGAAGCTGTTGCCAGCCAAATAAAATACCAGTGTTCCACTAGGAAATGGTTAGGCAAACAGAAAGTGCAATGAATCTGCAGCTGATGAATATAAGGATTTCTCCATTAAATCCCCTGTGTCAGAAATTATTATAGAGGCTTTCTGTAGTTTAGGACATTTCCAAGACTGGTTACTCAGTGTTATGTAAATGACAAATGGTTAGAAAAAAATAACTTGGAGCAGATGAATAAGGCATTTGGTTAGTAGGAAAAGGGATCAATATAGTTTTGACTAGAGGCTTGAAGTAGCTTCTTGTGTTAAAAATATCAACACTACAGTAACCTTCCTGTGGCTATCATTATATACTTTTACAGGCATTAAAATATGTTTTAGCAAACACAAAGAATTAGAAGTTGCTTCCTTGTAAAATGGAGGGACTAAGTTTCACTAATTTTTCACTTTTATACAGTGTTATTTAGGACATTGCTAGCAGAACAATTACCTTGTGTTACTATCGCTTTCATTCTTCTAGTATGAATAATTGGGAAGACTAGGAAGATCTATATTAATACTGATTCAGCAACCTGACAGTGCCTACTGGGAGATATCTTTAGGAGTTTTTGTGCTGTTCTTTAAAGAGGATACAAAAGACTGAATTTACAGGCCCTACACAGATGCGTGTAGGGAAGACTGAAAGAAGTTTTTTTTTTTTTCCGTTTACCACCCACAACCCACGCAAGAACCAAATGCAAGAAGTTCCCAAAGAGCTGAGGAGAAGCAAAAGCAGCACGGATCACCAGGGAGTGGTGTGTAAAATGCAGTCCCATAACATACTGAGAAATAAAGGGCAGGAGAGGTATTTTTGATACAAATCAGTCAATTGCAGCGTCTCACTACTGGGTGGAAATGGAGTGATGAATGTAGTTAATACTCATAGAGGAATTAAAAACTCTGTGCACAGTGACTTCTGCCTGGACACACAGTTCTCAAATGCCTGATCTGACCTGCTGTTTCCAGTTCATAAACAAATGAGTGCTGCCGAAGTCACTGGGAACCCAAATAAACAAAGAATAAAAATATAATAAGAGTTGCAACCTTAGAATATGCAATACTCTAAGGTTCATTTTAATTTCCCTAAGTTTTATGTTCTCTTTTGGATATTTATGAATAGATCACTCACCACTGGAACATCCACATTTCTATTTTCAAATATTCTGCATGTTTTTGAGTAGATGCTTTTCTCAGTAACTTTTATGCTACTTTTAAACCCTCAATGACTTCTGTTTCTCTGGCCATTTTGTAGCCACTCTATTAGTCTCCAATACAGTTAATCTGTTTGTATAATATGCCTTTAATACAGGAGGTCTAGGGCAGCATATGGTTTTCCAAATGTGGTCTCACTAGTTTCTTACACAGCACTAGGATGTTTCCTCTGATTTATGTTCAATACCTCCATTTATGCATGCCTCAGTTTTGTTTGCT
Organism: Phaenicophaeus curvirostris; assembly: GCF_032191515.1. Lineage (NCBI taxonomy): Eukaryota > Metazoa > Chordata > Aves > Cuculiformes > Cuculidae > Phaenicophaeus > Phaenicophaeus curvirostris. Next base: position 143,549,992 of record NC_091392.1, on the reverse strand, counting down.
TTTCCTCCCTCCCCCCCACCCAACTGCTGTTAAGCACCAGGCCAACTACTTTTGAATCTCCCTCCCGCTTCTGTGTGTTTTTTGAGTTCAGCATAATTCAAACATTATTTCGTTCTTCTGACTTCAAGCTTGTTATGGTATGGATCAGATTATCACCAGAGCCAAGTGAACCAATTTGGATTAAATTAAGAGAATCATTCCTTGCCTACACAGATCTCTGTTTGAAGTTTGAAAATGTCGGCTTAATTTTTATTCACCTGCTGCTCACTTCCTGGTTTTGGTCAGGACTGGAATGCTGCAATATTAGGAGAAGTTATGCTCCTTTGATATTTTCAGATGAAATGGAAAGAGGAAATTGGAGATGAAGGATGGTTTTGTGGTTAAAGGAACTGAACAAGGGCTCTTGAGATAAAGGTTTAATACCAGGTTGTGCCACAGGCTACCTTTATGATTCCAGTCAACTGACACAAACAGAAAAATTGCTCAACTAGATCAGATAAGTGGTCCATCTAATCATTTATCACCTCTCCATATCTCCTGGTGTCAGCTGAAAGATGCAGAAGCCTCTGAAAAATGTAGGTATAACATGCCTACAAGAGAAGTTTGTCCTAGCATCTTGTGTTCTGCTGTATTCTATCCCCTTCTACAATTCCTAGCCATTTCTAAATCCCGACATTTTGCTTATTTTCTTGACTGCTGCTGAGCACTGTGCAGAGGTCTTCATTGAGCTGTCAAGTCTTTTTTCTTAGTTGTTACAGCTGTTTTCTCTTGTTCTGCCCCTGTGATCAATGGGGGCTTTCTTGACACTGTCATCTTGTCTGGTCAATGCCCAGAACTGGGGCATTATAATTCCCCAGAACTCAGCAACTGCATGACTCAGAGCATGTGGTTATAATTGTGGCACAGTCCTTTTTCTTTCTACGCTAGTTACAGTGCTTAAGCACAAATGATGTGTTCAAATGCTGCCGGGGATTTGAAAGGAACTCTCCTACACCATTTTTTTTCTGCAAACAATAGGTACTTCTGTGATCGGGGTATTGTTCCCCAGCCTTTTAGAGCATGGCCACTATTATCCAGGTTGTTATAAATGAAAGGTTATTATAGCTCCCTAACAAGTCCTGGAAAAGTGTCCAGCTGCTACAAAACATAGCTGCTAGAGTTCTTATACTCACATGGACAGAGTTTTCTCATTGATCTTGTTCCCATAACCTCTGTTGATAAACAAAGGAAGACCCTGCATAGAGAACAAGGAGTCCATACCTCATTGCTTGCAGGTAAAATATCACTCATCATGAAGAGAAACCTCTGCTCATTTTACAGTGCTCTGAAGAGTTCTGTTGAACATCACCTAAGCTTTCCTGTTCTGTAATGACCTGATCTGTGTTGGACAACCACCGCCATGAACATAACTAAAAAGGTACAATGCTGTGGTTCCTCTCACTACATTCTATGTGGACCACACTCACCCTGAGTATTTGGAGCAGATCTTGATATTGTTGTTCATATTGAAGAGTTTCCTGTGCAAACGTTATCAGCGAACTTAGGAATCAGGTGCTTTTCATTGTCTCAAAAAAATATCAGGTACTATACTTTTGCTTCTATGTCACATTCTCTTCCTTTACTTTTAACCTATCTTTATAATGGAAATTACGGCCTGGGACCTTGGCATGGTCTTTTATTGTTATTGCCTTGATTCATAAAAGGTGTAGGGATGGAAGAAACAACTCTACGAACAGCTGTTCTCCTGTCCAAGTGTAAGGGTAACAAAAAACATTGATGCTTGGAAGAGATGAGGCAGAGCTATGTCAATGACTGCTGCATATCTGTTATCTTAGGCTGCATTTAAACTCTTAAACTTCTCAAAGCAGACTCATATCTAGCTTGCATGACAGGACTCCCTTTCCATGTAGTGTGTGGAGGGAGATTGGGCTTAAAACCACTGTCAAGATGGAATTTTGAGTCAAGTGCAAACAGATCTAGAAACTCAAACCCACTTTCAATGCAGTAATAGAGATGTATCCAAAAAGATATTACATCAAGATGGAGAAGGCAAAAAGTTATTTTGTCTTCTCTGCATGCCACTGGCACAGTATTACAGAGTCACAACTAGCTTTCTCTTGGCCATACATGGCTCACAGCAGAGGACTGAAATCTTGTGCTATGCTCCTCTCTGGGCAGTACCCACAATTAGCTACTTAGCAGCTTCCCAAAACTCAGAAATTCTATGTCTCGTGGCATACCATTGTAATTGTGGCTATGAAGCCTCTCAGTCTTCCTTCTACACAATCCTGGAGGTCAGATGATCTGCCCAAATAGTATATGAAATCTGAAAGAAATGTTGCAATAGGATGTTAAAAAGCAGAGACAATCTTTTGGTCTTAGAAAAGCACATTGGGCAGAGATACAATCTAAGCAAAAATGGTTGCCGTCAGTAATATTTTGATACTGCAGTCATGTTGTGATTATAAGGAAGCATGAAAATTAACATTTCTGTAGTTGTAGTAATAAAGGTGATTGGTCAGGTGCCATTTGGGGTCACAGGCAAGAGCCTCAGCTGCCACAGAGCGGGTGATGAGGCTGGTATCCAGCACACACTGAATGACAGAGCAGCAACAGGATGGCTTGCAGTGCTGTCAAGTGTTTCTGTCAAGACTCTTAGCAAATACTAAAGGTTCAAGGGTTTTGAAATCAAAATTCACTCTCTTCAGTGCATACAAAAATTACTTTTGTCACACATTCTACAATTTAGCAACCTTGTATTTAGCTCATGTGCTATGTGGTCTCTGTTTTCCCCATCTAGCAGGTTTCCTTCTCAGTAATAATTTGTGCTATTACAACTGTACCTCTGTTCTTTTTTCAGGTTCCTAAAGACTTTCTTTCCCCATCCATTCCTCTAGAGCTGGTAAGGCATAAACTGCTGCAAGGACTCATTTCCTCTTTCTAGGAACACTTCATGCATCTCATCTCTTCAGGGAAGATGATGAGAAGAGCTCTCTTTTCTTGCTCACAGAAGGAAAATAGAGAACTGTATCCTGAGATGCTACATTAATTTTCATTCTCTTCTTTGCCCTCCTTGTATCTTCCTTCTTTTAAGACTAATATCGGTTCCCAACAGGAAAGAGAGATGGGAGGAACCCTTGCTGATAGTCAGGCAAGGGCAGATTTTGTGAGGATGTAAAGATTTTTCAAATCTTCAATACATTAGCTCTCGTCCAGGAAAATAAAACCAGGTAATTCACAAAAGTATGGCAAAGAGACTGATAATAGGGAACTTTGGGAAGTTCTAGAGCATAAAAAACATATAATCTGAGAGCAAACAATTTCCCATGCACATTTCATCTATTCCTTTTAAAATAAAAAAAAAATCCAGTGTGAAGACAGCTAACTAATCAGCACCATGGCCCATCAACTATCTCCAAAAACCGTAAACACCAGCTGTAGATCAGTTAAAACTGACAACTCATAAAGGAGAAACTTTAACTCAGAGCTGTATTTCTAGTCAGGACCTTTACACTATTTTAAAAACCTATTTTAAATTTTAGATATCAAAACAATAACTAACACATAGAACAGTGGGAAAGAACGGAATACAACACAAGGAATAATTCAGTATTCTTTACTATTGAACTAAATTGTTTAATGATAGGTAATCCTTTCACAGCTCCAAACCCACTCTGTATGCATAAAATACCTGTAAAAGGGGGTGGAAATCAATAACTTTGATGCAGTTTTGTTTTCAAAGAAAGAACCTCTGAGGCTAGGGAAGCCCCCATAAACCACAAAGACTTTTCTTTTTCATATACTGTAGTCTTCTCCTATCAGTGAATGAAAGAAAGAACGTTTCATTCATTTCCCTTCTACAGAAGCTTTCCAACTGCCACTTTGTGTGCCCTGCAACTGCTATCTTCTCTTTTTCTTCTGGCTGTCCATCCAAAACCATAAAGGGTGACCTTGTTTTCCTTCCGCCTAGAAATATGGCTTATGGCCCTGTTGTACTTTACCTATTCCTCTCCTTTTTCTCATACAGCGCTTCTGATGCTAGAAAGTCTTTCCATCAGAAAGTCAACCAGATGGGTAGCTAACTATATGCTGGGAGAGAATGTGAAGGTTCTGCTATTTCATGTCTGAATGAGTTAAAAGAACCATCAGATTCTTATGCCTTGCATCAGAATACAGAAGCAGATGCTGAAATGTTAGTAATTGAACATCTTTTTAAAGGCAGGGAAGAAAAAAAACAGTGGGATGAGTTAATTAGATAATGAAGGGGATAGATTAGTAATTAATTCAGGTTACATAAAGCTTTTGAGAATACTATGTAGAAAACTCATTCAGGAAGGTCCGTCAGGGGCTTGAATGTTTTCACCCTCCTTCTCCTGACATTTCTGCCTCCTTCACGTGAATTTGTTTCTGAAAAATGCTCCCAAAACTTTTGATAGAATTCAGTATGTAATCATCAGTGAGTACAGAGATTTCTTTCCTGCTTCTGAACAAATGTTTAAGCCATTTGTTTTGGCAAGAAAGGGAAAGATCTTTTATTAGATATATGCAGATTAAACTTCTTGATAAGAATCCTGTTATGGGAATACGTCTGGGGATCAGTGATAGAGAAGAGGACATACTGGTATTGCAGAAGAAAGGGGTGCACAAACCCTACTGGTAAACATGCTAGGGAAGATGGGGTGTTTTCTAATCTCATATAATACAGTTGACTTTCAGTTAATCATCTGTCATATTGTATCCATTTTACCTTCATTAGGATGGTCTGGTTTGTTTATAATCATGAGTCACACCTTTCATTGATTATACTTGTATCTGCACCAAGATAGTGGAGTATGAACACTTGCAATTGCTGCAATCATGCGAACAAACTTCCCAGGATGTGATGCCACATGGTTTTTGGAGATACAGTTCACCTTACAAGGTTCACAACTGTATATGGCAGCTACCACTGCTTCAGAGGGACAGGACCGAATAGGCTGGAAGTTCACTCATCCAAAGGTTACTAGGAATCATAAGGGGTCTCAGGGCAAACCTACCATGTCATCCCAAAACACTAGAGGTTAAATCTACAAAAGGCATTAGACAGGACTTAGATGTTTTAGAATAACTTTAGGTATTTATATAGGTATAGTTCCCTGGCTTTTGAGGTGCCTGAAGTCTCCCAAGTATTAATGCTTTCACTGGATCAGTTCCGGAGCATGCTAAAGACTGAGCTGCTTCTGCCTTAACAGTACTGGAGGCCCAGCCAGGTACTTCATTCTAGGCTTTGACCAGGCTTCAGGTATTAATGTCTGCATCAAGTGTGATGCCTTGTCAAAGCAGGCGTTTTAGAATAGAGCCTACAAAAAACCAGCAAGAGAAGTCAGAAGACCTAGCAAGGGTGCTCCATCAGAGCACTCAACTCCATTCAGTTCTTCCTCATGAGTTCAGTTCTTCTGACCTTGTGCTTCTCAGCAGTGTCACCTCATAAGGACGTTCTGCAGTAGTTAATATTATCTCTTCTGTCACAGCTGTTTTATGAATATTTAAGCATTTCCTGCACCAAACAGAGAGTGATGCTACAGCACAGTAGCTGGATCATTCACGTAGGTAGGGACTGAACATGTCTCTTGTCCTCTTGCGAGTGACTTAATGAGCAGATATGAGAAAGTTTGAATTCTTTTTTTAATTTTTTTTTTTAATTTCAGTTATTCCATGAAAACTGGAACAACTTCAATAGGAGAGGTTGGGAAAGCAAATCTATGAGCACTGATCTGACATGCTTAGACTCCTGAGTGGGAGATTAAATCACTACCCTGAGCAAAAAGGAACAAAGGTGACACCATCATCAAATCATTTGGTGAAAATAAACATTAGCTACAGAGTTCCAGATTATTTTGCTTTACTAGCAGCTTGCATTGCCCTGTAACAGACGTTTATTTTATATTCTCCAAAAAAGCATAAGTGGATTTTTTATAAGCATAGCTCTTCTACTGACCAACTAAGGCAACTCCCTGACCGGCATGCTTACTTTGTGGACTACATATGTAGAGACTTACTTCCTCCTAAAAAGTTATATGCACCTTTACTGCTACTATTATATTAAGGTAGAACATATACCCCAAAAATGAGAGAGAAATATTTGAAAACAGCCTATTATAAAGTGTATTTCATTACACAGGTCCCTGCACACTAGTATGTAATAAGGTGAACACTGGAGTCAAATGTAGAAATGCACTTGATGCGTATACATAAAATCCTCTAAAACCGGGAATATCCTTACTCAAGCTATTGAAACAAGAATAAATATTATATTAAATAAAATATGTGTACTAAGAACTTTGAACTAATTTTGTACCTTTATAAAAGTAGGAGTCACTTGCAGCTGTCAGCCACCATAACATACTGGTAAAGGTTACCTCCACTTTAAGTATGAACCATAAACTCAAGTATTTTATTTGTGGAGAAACAACTGGTTAAGAAACAAATTATACTTTGTGTGATAAATTAGTTCTTCAAAATTAAACTCTTTTGCATGAATCCTAAATCAGGACCTTTAAAATTCAGATCCCATACAAATGCCAACAAACCAAAGAAAGCCATTCTTCATAGGATTTCATTGTGATAATGACCACAGCGGTGGCAGCAAAACTATTACAGATGAGCTACACCGAATGTGATATGAGTTAAATATATAATGTACAATTCATCAGCAGTGCATAAATAAGTAGAAACAGACAAAGAGAGGAGTAAGAAATACATACTTCATTCTAGGAATACATTTAGTAACTTTCCATAACCCATTTCATTTTTTCCACGGATTTTTTGAGCCAAACATTCAAGACTTAGTTGAAACCGAAGATAATGTTAACACTTTGTCAAGCATTTGAATCGCTTCCAGCATATTGTAGTATAATCCGCTGTCCACAAACATCCCCTTCATTATTGCCTAATTACATGCAAATTTCATAAAATGAATGAGTTTTAAGTACTTGTCAATCTGTCATCCTAGGAACCACTGAAACATTTTGACTGCTAGATAAATAATCAGCAATAATCACACTATGCAAATTTGATATTTTCTGTACAATTATCTGAAACCATAAATAACTGGACACAAAGACATTTGGCATTCTCTCAGAAAGACTTGACCTACAGGCTTTTTTATTCCCAACAAACATGCCAGCAGAATTTTTATATTTCTGCCTAGCTAAACATCACCAGGGAAAAAAAATAATTATAAACATTTAGTACTTTAATATTTTATTACAACCTGGACAAAGTTTCTTTCTTCTGTTTCATTAAAAAAAATAGAAGATTAGATTAACAGCATTATTTTCTCTATTCCACTTCCTACTACAATTTTATTTCTTTTCTTCTTTGTTTTTGATCTGTAATTATCAATTTGTATTTTGTTTTGTGCTTAATTTCTTTCAAGTAATCAGGGAATGAGGTAGGAGAGGTTGTTGCTTTTTATTCCTCCTCCTTTCGTACCTGCTGTAGATATTGTTTCCTACTGTGATTCATTTTGACATTTCTAATATATTGTAGGCACTTCAGCAGAACCAATACCAGGAGGCTAATTATCAGGATTACAGACAAACTCAGAAATACATAAACAGTGAATGCAGGTAAACTTGCAAACTTCACAACAACTTCTATTTCCTGTTTACTCTGTAGGGTTGCATATGTGTGTCTGTGCACTTATATGTGCATATGCACCTTCCTATGAATATTTTATACCTGTGTATTGAATCTTTACATGTTGGCTCAGAAACCAATGTGTTTCTGTAAACAGTAGTAAAGCTCTTGAAGAGATAAACAAGTAAGAAACTGGGTTTTAATTTTTCCAAACTTAAGTTTACTCTGAGATAGATATTCTATTAATGTTAACAACTGAAGCAGAACAAAAGCTAGATAGTAGGCAAATAGCACAAAATCTATTTTTAAGACTGCATATTTCTTGTTAGTTAATAACATAATGCATATCAATTGCTATTGCACCATTTTATCTAAGAGTTCTTGTTGCTGATGCAACTGCCATTGAAGCATCAGAAATCTGCGTGTTGATATTAACAGGTTTACTATATAGGGTTTAGCATCATCTTTTTATTCTTTCGACTTTCCACAGACAAGACAATATTTTATACAGAATCATTTTTTGTATGAATTACACCAGTTTTGAGATCTTGAACTGTATTTGCTTAGGGATTAGTTTCGCTAACACACAAAAAGGAAAAAAAATCAAATTATAAACTTAAGTGTCAGATATTTTTCAAAACTTATCTTGAAATCACACAATTTAAAAACTTGGTAACAGGTTTTTTTTTTATTTTATTTTTTTCATTCCAACATTCCATATGAAACACTGCTTCTGGTGATTGACTGTCCATGATACACTACTTACCAGTAGACTCAATGCTGTATAACAAAAATGATAGCAATTTGAAGTTATCAGTATATTCAATGAATTATGCTTTAATGCAGAAATATGAGAACATTTTTAAATGATGAATAAATGTGGGGATTTCATAGTTTGTTCATGAACATTTATGATCTGGAAAACATTTAATGAAATTTGTGAGATAAATGATGCTTTTTGAACTATTTATTCACCTACAGAGAAGCCTGCCAAAGTCGTACTATGTAAATGTCTTATTTTCCAGTGTATGCCTATACATTTTAAAGAGTGTCTTTTTGTGTATTTATTCACCACAGGTAAGAAATTCATAGGAAAAGTATCTAAGAACAATACCAGAATCAGCAATTAATTTTTTTCTGGATCAATCAGTTAAGAGGTGACTAGGTAATGACAATCTTTATGTATACTTCACAACAAGCTCTAGCAAATATGTGATGGCTATGTAACGTAAAGCCTGATGCACTTACTTTCAGTATACTTACAGGTTCAGAATCTGAAACCCTTTTTCTTATCACAAATCTTAATGGAATTACTTTCTATCATCTTAGCTATTCAGTATTCAAATATTTGAATTCAACAGAGGCATGTTGAAATGTGCATTTGCAAATTGTTTCTAGACTTGCAGAAGCAGCAACAAGCCCAGCCAATAAATGTGTACCTGCTGGATAAGAAAAAATGAAATGTGTGTCAAGCTTTCCCAAAATTTGACAACATATGTAGGAGCCACAGTAATATTTGCATGGTGATTACTTAAAGACTGTACAAGCCAGAGCATTCCATACAGGATTGTTTTGATTGTGATTGCTCTGGAATGTCCAATGGCAGAATATATTATGATTCTGGATTGATCCAAAATATCTCTGTAAAAAACATCTTCTGTTCCTTTTATGTATTTCTTTTCTTTATATCTGTATATCTACTTTAAGCATTCTATATATTTAAAATACAGATGATTATATCAAAATGTTATAGAGTTCTGAAACTATTGTCATTAGCTGAGCAGAAGGATGACATCATGTCAAGGGCAGAGAAAAAGTACACAGGTAAAGACAAGTGAGACAGACAAATTATTTGTTTTAAATAGCACAAAAATACCAAGGAAGGACTTTCTCCTTTAAATATTCTTTCGCTGAGAGTGACATGTTATTTTTGATGAGGACAGAGGTTTGGATTGGGTTGAAAGAAGCACTAACAATGGCTATTTATTACCAGGTAAGTACCAAGTCTTATCTGGAGCAATGACTCTCATTGACGATACAATAAAACTTACCAATTAAAAATGTGTCTACTTTTATTTGCTGTCACATAATCAAAAGTTAAGTGCAAAACTGATGGAGAGTTAATTATATATGAACATAGAACTTATGCTGTGCACAAGTTACACACCCAAGTGCATATTTCAATATTCATCCATTGTCTCTTAACTCCAACATCCATCCATCCATCCATCCATCCATCCATCCATCTCACTACTGTTGTTGCTTAGCACCACTTACATCTCTGATGGTGGGTTAAGAAAAAGCAGTTAAAGAGTAAAACAGTTAGAGGATGACATTATCAATATCAATTTGACTGCTCTAACTACTAGACCCCTAAGCTAATACAGCTCACAGGGCTAAACTTGATTCTCTTTGTTGAGAGTATGTAAAGGATTTAGGAATTCAATTTTCTAAACTTGGTTAATAGAGAGAAAGGAGAGTTCCTGAAATTTCATTTTTGAAAATTTAATTTTCACATTGAGCAGATACAGTGGCCTCTTTTGCTAGGCAAAATCTTGATACCTCTTCACTATAGTTTGAATATACTTGTCAGCTAATGATAAAAATGTCTTTGATCTTTATGTCTACTTTATCTGGCCAGTTCCGTCTGATGCCACTTAGTGGAAATACATTGGTCTTGCCTTACACCTCAAAGGGAAGATATTATTGACTGTTGTATTGGTAGCTGCCCTGATCCTTTCCAAAAAATGGATGGGACCTAATTCCGAAAGACAATAAGAGATATTAGAGATTATATTTTAAAGTGGTTCTCATGCGATTACTGCAAAAATTCCAGGAATCGGGGCATCTCTCCAGATTTTTTAAATATGCAACAACAATTAACCTTAGCACACATCTTCTATTCAGTGTATGGATTCCCCCATTGCTTTTGGGAAGTACATGTAGATATTTAAGCAACTATTCTGAATCACACTCTATCGGTAAGATACTTCAAGGACAGCTTTGCATTGAAAAAGAATCACATACAAATCTCAGAAATGCAGCATATACATAGAACAAGTTAAAAAAAACAACAACCCAAAAATGGAAAAACAAGTCAGTTCCCAGCAGAATTAACAGAGACTTATGCTTATACTCGAATATTATGATTTCTTCTTTTCTTTTTTAACTGTGCACTGTTTTCTCCAGCCAGATGAAAAGGCTGAAGAGAAATACAGCTGAGAAAAAAATCTAAAATTGACACCCATTGAACTAGGACAGATTTGACAAATAAAGGATGGAGAAGAAATCTCATGCGGTCTACTTAATCCAAGTACATAATATCAAGTTCATCTCCAGTTTGAAACAGATAGCAAAAGCATGAAAAATCTTATAAATGAGAAACCAAACAAAAAGGAATCTTCAACAAAATGTCCACAATCAGAAGGAAAAAATCGAATAAATTTCTTTTGATTCATAAGTGAGGATAAAATTAGATAAGGGCTAACTTCCAAATAGTTTTTATGATCTTGCCCTGGTGTTAGCAACCTATCCAAACTTTAACTTTGCCAAAGCTATCGTTTTGGGCATTGAAACTTATAGCAGTAAACAGAAAATATTATGACTTAAGTGTTGCTGTATGCAGTGTATGAGAAAGGGAAACCAAGAATGTTAAGAATCTGTAAACATTGCACAGTACATACCCCAATTGATGGCTCTACCTGTGTGCTTGTACCCAACTTCAGAAGCATAAAATGAGCTAATAAGTCAACTTGGAAGGCATAGAAACAAGAATAACTTGGAATGATATATTTTGAGAGGTCACAGGTTCATTGCTTGAGCTCAGTGGAGAAGTGAGGTTACAGAAGACTGACAAATTGTGGTATATACTAAATGGGCATGTTGCCTCCATGAAAAAAGCCAACAGAGATATCCATTGTTGTTTTGAACTCAAAATGTTCAAATGTGTTCAAAGGTGTTAATGAATCAAAAGTACAGTTAATTTTATTCTAGCAATTATCATATAACTTTTGGTACAAATACTGAAGTTTTACAGACCATTTTTTAATACTAGATGAACTAATTTCTTCTACTAAGGTTCTTCAGGCCTAGTTCATCACTATAGATTTTTCTGTGGTCATTAGATGTTGTGTCTATACTAAACAGAAAAGAATCTAATTATTGAGCAGGGTCACTACTGTTTAAAGAAAAATATAACATGAGAAATAAAGACATACATTCTTTTACAGAGCTTGAAATACACAGATAATTCATATCAGCCCAGAATATCCTAAGCAAATTCAACATATTCAGAATTAAATAATTTTGTAAATAATTTAATAATCATTATTCCTGCTTCAGTTCTCCAGTGGTTCTAAACCAACTGCCACAGATATTTTCTGTACTGGTGGTAGTTTACATGTGTGAAATTTCCACTAGATGACAATGGGAAGGTTGTTGGTAAAGTGGAAGTGCCAGCAGAACCACAAAATGAGAGGTGTGTCATTCCATATCCACCAGAATCTCATTTTGGTGAGTTATATCGTGAAACAAACTTGAAATAACAGGGCAAACATCCTTCCTTCATAACTGAACAAAAATATCACCAAAACCTAGGCTTTCTTTGAAAATGTTGGTTTTGACAAAGTTTCATATTCTGTTCAGGAAATGTTTTGCGAGAAATATTTTAAACAACTGTGATGTTATGTATGAAAAAACCCATCAACTTTAAAAAAACTACACTTGCTTAAAGTCAAGCAATTAAACATTCAATATTTCCAGAACTAATACAGTAGTATCATATCAGTATGATAAGTTAATTTTGGCCAGTTAAACTCTTTCCATAAGGTGCAGTCAACACCTGCTGCCGTTTGCTCACTTCTTCTGCACTGACTCATTTCTTTTTCATCCTTCAATACTGCAAGTAGAAACAGCTGCTAGCAATGAAAGCAAAGTCCTGCTATCCATTCGGATGCCCACTGCTGCAGAAAATACTATAATTTTTGCTTGAAGAGGAATTTGATGGGAAAATCTCACCCCAAAACGGGGCATTCACACATACTTGTGTGGAAGGTGCAGGCACAGTCCCCCAGCAGTTAAGAACTGTGAAGGAATAAGGGCTGCTCAGTATGATCACAGTCTTCAGAAAACTGTCATAAATAACAAGCAGTCACAAGTCTGACCCTTTTCTCTCCCTTTATCCCTTTTCCTCTGAGCTGAATTTCAAGCACCTCTCTGAAAGCTTGGAAGTACTAGACCTTCTTAGCAAAAATATTGTAAATAATCTGATCACCAAATCATTGTAGCTGAAATTTGAAAACTATTTCAGGGTGAAGTAAGACATCTCCCATTGAGGAGTTTTTTTCAGCTCAAGTAGTTTATGCTAAAACAAGTCATGGCAATCTAAAATGAAGTTGTCTGGGAAATTTGGGACAAGTTATAGACTTCCCTGCGTTCTTTAACTGTAAGAGCCCATGTTTTTGGGCTCCTTGTCATGGTTATGAGTGTTACTAGATATGTATATAGTTGTAATCTCTGTGACTTCAACACATGTTTTACAGACTCACTATTTTATAAAAGGAAAATTAATATATTTTACTACATAATTCAACTCACTGAAGTACATATAATGATCATAAAAAATATTTTCCTCTGTTGTTTTGGTATTACATACATTTTTTATGATGCTGTCAATGTTACTCAATTTCTAAGGCAAGTCCTTTTCATTTTCGCCAGTAGTTAGCCTGCGGAGGTAAGTGGTATTTAAAGTATAATTCTGTCCATCAGCTTTTCTGAGTGCCAGTATCTTGACAGGAATTGCTGTGCATTTATCAGCTGGGATATGTATAGTCTCATTAAGTTATGACAGCATTGGTCTATTCTGGAAGCTTATCTTTATCACTTAAAATTATTGAATAAATGCACTTATTAGAATCATAGAATAATAGAACAACCAGGTTGGAAGAGACCCACCGGATCATCAGGTCCAACCATTCCTATCAAACACTAAACCATGCGCCTCAGCACCTTGTCCACCCGTGCCTTAAACACCTCCAGGGAAGGGGAATCAACCACCTCCCTGGGCAGCCTGTTCCAGTGCCCAATGAGCCTTTCTGTGAAAAAATTTTTCCTAATGTCCAGCCTAAACCTCCCCTGGCAGAGCTTGAGGCCGTTCCCTCTTGTCCTGTCCCCTGTCACTTAGGAGAAGAGGCCAGCACCCTCCTCTCTACAACCTCCTTTCAGGTAGTTATAGAGAGCAATGAGGTCTCCCCTCAGCCTCCTCTTCTCCAGGCTAAACAACCCCAGCTCTCAGCTGTTCCTCATAAGACCTGTTCTCCAGCCCCCTCACCAGCTTTGTTGCTCTTCTCTGGACTCGCTCCAGAGCCTCAACATCCTTCTTGTGGTGAGGGGCCCAGATCTGAACACAGGATTCGAGGAGCGGTCTCACCAGTGCCGAGTACAGAGGGAGAATAACCTCCCTGGACCTGCTGGTCACACCATTTCTGATACAAGCCAAGATGCCATTGGCCTTCTTGGCCACCTGGGCACACTGCTGGCTCATATTCAGTCGGCTGTCAACCAACACACCCAGGTCCCTCTCCTCCAGGCAGCTTTCTAGACAAGCTTCTCCTAGTCTGTAGCACTGCATAGGGTTGTTGTGCCCCAAGTGCAGGACCCGGCATTTGGCCCTGTTAAACCTCATGCCATTGGACTCTGCCCAGCAGTCCAGCCTGTTCAGATCCCTTTGCAGAGCCTCCCTACCCTCCAGCAGATCCACACTTCCACCCAGCTTAGTGTCGTCCACAAACTTGCTAAGGGTGCACTCGATGCCTTCATCCAGGTCATTGATAAAGACATTGAACAGGGCTGGACCCAGCACTGAGCCCTGGGGAACCCCACTTGTCACTGGCCTCCAGCTGGATTTCACACCATTTCCCACCACTCTCTGGGCCCGGCCATCCAACCAGTTTTCCACCCAGGAGAGTGTGCGCCTGTCCAGGACAGAGGCTGACAGTTTCTCAAGCAGAATGCTGTGAGAAACTGTGTCAAAGGCTTTGCTGAAGTCCAGGAAGACCACATCCACAGCCTCTCCCTCGTCCAGCAGCCGAGTCATAGAAGGCGATCAGGTTAGTCTGGCAAGACCTGCCTTTTGTGAACCCATGTTGACTGGGCCTGATCACCCAGTTCTCTTGCATGTGCTTCATGATAGCACTCAAGATCACCTGCTCCATGACTTTCCCTGGCACTGAGGTCAGACTGACAGGCCTGTAGTTCCCTGGATCCTCCCTGCGACCCTTCTTGTAGATGGGCACAGCATCAGCCAGCCTCCAGACCAGTGGAACTTCCCCAGTCTTCCAGGACTGTTGGAAGATGATGGAAAGGGGTTTGGCCAGCACATCTGCCAGCTCCTTCAATACTCCTGGGTGAATCCCATCTGGCCCCATAGACTTGTGGCTGTCTAGCTGGGCAAGCAAGGCTCTGACCACCTCCTCTTGGATCAAGGGAGCCTCATTTTGCTCCTCTAGCTCCTGGGTTTGTACACAGACGGAACAACTTTCTTTACAATTAAAGACTGAGGCAAAGAAGGCATTAAGTACCTTAGCCTTTTCCTCATCCCCTGTCACTGTTGTTCCTTCTGCGTCCAATAGGGACTGTATGGTCTCCCTAGTCCTCCTTTTATTATTTTTAGAAAGATTTTTTGTTATCTTTCACAGACTTTGCCAATCTGATTTCTAATTGAGCCTTAGCCCTTCTGATTTTTTCTCTACACAATCTCACTTCCCTCCTGTAGTCCACCCAAGAGGCCTGTCCCCTCTTCCAGACCCCATAAACATTTCTCTTCTTCTTGATATCACTCAAGATCTCTCTGTTCAACCAAGCTGGTTTTCTCCCCTGCTGCCTTTTTTTCCGGAACATGGGGATGGCTTTCTCCTGAGCTGCTAGGATTTCCTTTTTGAAGAGCTCCCAGCCCTCATGGGCTCCCTTGCCCTTAAGTACTGTCTCCCTGAGACTTTGCCAACCAGCCTTTTGAAGAGTTCAAAGTCTGCCCTCTGGAAATGTAATGCTACTGTCCTTCTAACCACCCTCTTCACTTCACCTAGAAGAGAAAACCCTATCATCTCATGATCACTTTGTCCTAGGCGTCCACCTACTGCCACATCCCCCACAAGGCCTTCTCTGTTCACAAACAGCAGGTCCAGGAGGGCACCTTCCCTGGTTGGTTCATTCATCAGCTGTGCAAGGATGTTGTCTTCCACACACTCCGGGAACCTTCTAGACTGCTTCCTTTCTGCTCTATTGTACTTCCAGCAGATACCAGGAAGATTGAAGTCTCCCACAAGAACGAGAGGCATTGATCTAGAGATTAACCCCAGCTGTTTATAGAAGAGCTCCTCAGCTGCTTCTCCTTGGCTGGGTGGTCTGTAACAGACTCCCATCACAAAATCTACCTTCTGGTGGGCTCCTCTGATTTTAACCCACAGGCACTCAATCTCCTCATCACCACAATGCATCTCAATGGTGTCCAAGTCCTCCCTTACAAAGAGGGCTACCCCGCCTCCTCTCCTGCCCTTCCTATCCCGCCTGAAGAGTTTGTACCCCACCATAGCAGTACTCCAGTTATATGAGTCATCCCACCACGTTTCCGTGATGGCAAAGACATCATAGGCTCCTTTCCCTACGACAGCTTCCAGCTCTTCCTTCTTATTCCCCATGCTGCGTGCATTGGTGTAAATGCACTTCAGCTGAGCTGCCGAGCCTACAGCCCTCTTAGAGGGACCAGAGTTAGTTCCCAATTGCCTGGTAACTGGAGTAGCTAGCTCCAGAGTGCCTGTATCTCCCTTAGCACCCCCAGGTGTGTTCTCCCCCACTTTTTGTGTGGTGATGTACTGGTGGTTCTCACCAGCACACCCTCTCCGAATCACCAGTGCCCCACATCCAGGCTCACTCCTATCTAGCCTGGTCTCAACCCCCTCCCGCTTCACACCTAGTTTAAAGCTCGATTTATGAGCTTAGCTAGGTTTTTAGCAAGGGCTTTAGTCCCCCTAGGAGACACATGTGTCCCATCCTTAGCAACAAAGTCTGGTGGGGTGTGAGCCACCCCATGATCAAAGAAGCCAAAACCCCTTTCCTTACACCAGGCTCAGAGTCAGGCATTAATTGAGTTCTTCTTCCTGACTTCCCGCTCCTCTCTATTTAGCCTTGGGGTGGAGCAGAATACTATTTGTGCCCCAGAGCCCTCCATCATTTTCCCAATGGCCCTGAAGGCTTTCTTAATGGCTTTGGTCTTTCTATTTACTAGATCATCGTTACCAGTTTGGACTACTATCAGAGGATAGTAGTCTGTCTCGTGGACCAGGGAAGGAAGTTTTCTAGCTACCTCCTTCACTGATGCCCCTGGTAAGCAGCAGACCTCTCTGTGGAGCGGGTCCAGTCTGCAAATGGGTTCCTCTGTTCCTTTTAGGAGGGAGTCCTCTACAACAATCACCCTCCTGTTCTTCTTAATGGAGGATGTTTTTATCTTTTTCTGAGGATGGTGCGGCCTAGGGAAGGATTCTAGTCTGTGGGAGCCATCATCCTCATCCTCAGGATTGGATTCCACCTGCAGCACAAGGTACTTTTTCACCAGGGGGATCTGGGGTTTTGGCGTCTGGGTGAGGGGAGCAGGTTTCCTTTGTCTGTCGGGAGCTTGCTGCCATTCCCCATCTCTTGTTCCCCCAACCTTGCAGTTTGCAGGTTGATGGTGTTTGGACACAGAAGCTCCAGCAGGCTGCTGAGTTAGTGAGAGGGCACTACTCCACTGGTCTATCAAAAGCGTCTATTAAAAGTGGTCTACTGGTCTATTAAAAGTGTTACATGTGATAAGTACTTCTTAGCTATGTTACATGTATATCATGCAAACTAAACCACGTCTCAGGTTTTCCAGCCTTTATTAGTCATTATGCACCTATAACTTTTTCTCCTATGCCTTCACTGTCTGTGCAAGGTATCATACAGCAAGATGTCAGACACAGTGTACTTATATCAAATGCTCAAGTGATAGAGACTTACCAACAGAAACTCTGGCATAGTGACCTCCTACACTGAACTATTGATTTCAGAGCAAATAACTGGGTTTCAAGAACTTTTCAATTGGTTCTGCACAATTTTTTAGAGAGCAGAGGCAGAGAAATGATATCTGAGGACAGTATAACTGTGGCTTCTTTCCTCTGACATGTATTTTCCCCACTGAAGCTGGCAAGTGGTTACCATTATGGGGGCAATTCATTGTGATTCAGCACTTTATTTAATGCATTAAGTTACTGCTTCAGTCGAAGCTTTGCAATCTAGATGGATGGCCCTTTTTGTTCACATTTAAGTTTTGATTAAATTTTTCATCAAAGATTCAATTTTTGGTCGCCCCGTTCACCTTTTGCCCCAATGATTTCCCATGACTAGCTCTACTCTTAAGAGATTAAATAGACTTGTTTTGTTGCAACTGTTGAGGAATATGTTAGGATCTACATGGGAAGTGTTTGCTAAATCAGTACTGCAGTAACTGGATGGTGATGAGTTGCAGTTCTATGATCCTCCAGACTGATGTAAGATATTGGGATGATGTGTTAGATTTTGCTGAACTCTAAACACTGGACATCTTTTCATTCTAATTGTAACATCAATGACACAAAAATAACAATCAAAATATGTATAGATTTCTGAAAACATTGTCATTGTCCCATGACAAATTCAGATAAGTATTTTTACAGGGGTTTTTTGGTCAATCATTGAGAGTCTTCAGTAGGATAAAAAAAAATGCTGTGGTCCTAGAAATATGTATTATATATTATCCACAGGACAGATTGTTAACTTGTTGCTGTGGTTTACACAATTTATAGCTTCTAAAGAAGTAAAGGGAGGATTGATAGCACACCTGCCCCTCCCCCTCCCCCCTGAAATTGTACCACTATATGACTCTAAATCAAGTAAAAAAAAAAGGTTATTAAAATGTAAAAAAAGCTGGTTTCCCAAAAGCAAGAAATAGACTTGTAATCAATACTTTACATTAATGACCAAATTGCCTTTTCAATTCAACAGAATCACACATATGGTCCCTACAAGGCTGGTGACTTGGTGTTCTTAAACAAAATTTTCATTTCTAAATCATAACATCAGTGTGATTCTGACAGTCAAAGGCCAAAATATTTAAATGTTTTTTTCAGAATAGGGTAGAAAATTGGATTCAGTCTTCCAATAAGTGAAAAATAAACTGATTCCTAGTTAAAATGTATGGTATTTACAGAATGCCTAGCTTTCTTTCAGTCATTAAGCCATTGTTTAATTCCTCTCTCTGTCGATGATCTACCCTTTTTTCCTCACATAAACTACTGTTTTCCACTTCAAAAATCACTGAGAAAATCTGCCTTTCTCATCACTCTTGCCTTTCAGTGTCCACAAAGAATGTCCTGTTACTAAAGAGACACACTAAACTCATCTCACACAGTTAATAATTAAACAATACATTTTTACTTTTGGTAGTGATAGTGAGGAAGATTGTCATGGATTTCAGAAGCTAATTAAAGCCCATAAGCACATCTTTCAAACATTTTCCTTTCAAAAGTGATCTAAACCTTGTTCCTTGCTGCTAAACCTGTGGGATTTTTGTACTGGAATGGCAGATGAGGTATGTTATCAATCACACAAGGCTCTATTAATTTTATCACAACTCTGATGGCTGTTGACATTAAATGGCACAAATTTGGCCATTGTGGTCCCTGAGGTAGTGCATCTTCACATCCTTTCAAATGCTAATTATATTTTTGACCTTAAAAAAAAAAAAGACTGTTTTTATACCCAACCAGCTTCCTTTCCCTCCCCCCGATAGCAGAAACATTTTCACAGAGCCATTTCTCTGCCCACACAGCTTTGCTGATGGGATTTCTGTCTTTTTAATTTTTTTCCTTCGTCTTTTTTTTAATAATAATAAAAAAGGACCCTTATACGATTTCAATAGCTATTTGGGAGGAGGGTTACTACACAGTAGTGCTGACATTAGCTTTTACTGAGATGAAGAGAAGAAACTGCTTGATGATGAAGACATTTCAAGGACACCACCAGTATGGAATAGCTTTCTCTCTGGGTCAGTCAGTGTTTCAGATTGCTTAATTACTGCGAATTCACGCAGGTAGCTGTGATGAACACATGGAAAGCCATTAGGAGGTCTCATCTACTGTTTAACTTCTGAGAGAAGAAAGATAACTGTTGAAATGGTGAAAGAGTTCTGTTCAAGTCCTCATAGGATATCACTACCTGTCAGTCACTAGGAACTGTCTAAAATAGTTTCTGTCATCTCCAAACTAATACTAGGCATACCATTATTAAACAAAATGGCCATGTCATATCTGTTTCAAGGTCACTGGAATTACAAATGCAGCATTGTATCTTTTTGCAAAAAAAATAAGATATTCTGTATTTTATTTGTTTGCATTTACTTGCAATCCTCCTTAAAATGTCCTTTCTGAAATTCTACTTCCTTCTCTGAGGCTTTGCATTTATCTAGAAATTAAAGAACTTTTATCCTAAAAAAAAAATAGCCAACAAAAACAAACAAAACCCAAACCAAAATGACACACAAGCATAATGCAGTACATTCTTTACTATTTAAGATGACAGGTGTTTATTGCACCCAAACATAGCTTCATGTTCATAAAAAGAATGTGTGAATATATGGGATATTTTGTGCTAAACTTTCCCTCAGACTTTTAAACTAAAATTCATTTGAAGATAGGGATCTAAGGACAGAACTTAGCCCTTTCATACAAGGGCAGTGGGTGGTGAGCTTAAGAGAGAGTAAAAAAAAGAAACCTTACATATATCTGAGCATGTTGAAGATCAGAAGGTCTACATTCACAGACTGGCTTTATTATAAAATTAGTATCAGGACTCTGATTGTTAATTCCCTCTCAGTTCCCCTGATAGAGACACCTCTAGTTAAATGAAGGGGTCTTCATCACACTGATTCTGGTCTTGTCAGTGCTCATGAGACAAGGACAATTTCAATTTCACTCTCTGCCCTTAAGTAATGAAATTGCACAGAGAAACTATTGCCTTATGTTTGGATGTTTCTAAAAGATGCTCTGTATCTAAAGACAAGGAATCATGTTTGGGATTTCTTACCCTGTGCTATGCAGGTGATCAAGTTAGATGATCATTAGCCTTCCTTTTGGGCATACATACTCAAATTCATAACTGCAGGCCCAGGAACTCATTGAGCAGCAGGACAGTGTTGATGTGTTTCCACAAAACTGGCACGATAGTAACCATCAAAAACATTAAACCCTGGTCTTACAGTTAAAAATGGTCTTACAGTTCAAAATGGGTGTACTTTCTAATGTTAAAATGCCTTCTGCTATCAAAAGCTGCTGCTGCAAGCATTTGTGACTATGGTGTTACTTCTTTCACAATGCTGATGCCCTGTGAGTTTGAAACTATGATCTTTTAGGGATAAGGAACATGCCACATATGTGTATATATATGTGGATGAAACAATGGGTTCCACAATTCAAAAAAAAAACCCCACGTATTTTTATCCAGGATGTATTTTAGGGATTTGATAGAAATCTTTAAAATATTTGCAACACTTAATGGGTTTCATTTTGGAGTACACACCAACTCTTCAGATTGTTTGGGCAATTATTTTCCCAAGACTTAACAGAAAGTGAAAGGGATGCTCATACAGTGGGTAAAACACTAGGATGGTGTTCAAGAGACTTAACTTCCAGTCTCTTGCTAGTATTGCTCTGCTGAGAAACATTTGAGCCAACTGTTTACTTGCCTTCAGCTGCCCCATCTGTATAATATGGCAATGATACTTGATTTCTCTCTTAAGGCAGTCAGTGATCTTGGAAAGCAAAAAAAAAAACCTTGTGTGAAGAGTAAGTACTATTCTAGACATACACTCATGT
The DNA here is from genome assembly GCF_032191515.1 of Phaenicophaeus curvirostris. Taxonomy (NCBI): domain Eukaryota; kingdom Metazoa; phylum Chordata; class Aves; order Cuculiformes; family Cuculidae; genus Phaenicophaeus; species Phaenicophaeus curvirostris. The sequence continues at coordinate 143,528,453 of NC_091392.1, read as the reverse complement.
GACCCATGGCACATTTGGCCCTTAAAATTCCATTTAAAAGTCCAGTTGTTATTTCACTACTCTGACTGTTGTATTGTGATAAGGAAAAAACCCTGTTCCTTACAGTAAAGAGAGTCCAATATAAAATTACAGTGAAACAATATTCAGCTATAATTCAGTGAAATCTATAATTCAGTGCAATTTATAATTCAGCTATAAATTGCATGGTAAGAGTCAAAAGGCACATTCTTTTCCAGAAAATTACTTTGTATCTCTCTTAAGCATGTAGAAGCCTGAGGATATCAAGAGACCAAGAAGGTTCCTACTATAATCTGTTTATGGAGAATTATTGAGATGAGGTATGACAACATCATTTACAGCCAGTTGGCAAGCCTGATACTGTACAGTGAACTTACAACATCTTTGTAACTGACCACTCTTGCTTATATTTTGGCACTTCTTAAAACTTGCTTTTCAGGAAATGTACTGTAACACTTACCTCGGAATGAAAATATTCATTCAACGTATTCTGTAGATGCATTGAAGTCTTTACAATTATTTTTGAAAGGTATAATTTTGTATGTGAAACACTAAATAATCTTGTTTTATTTATTTTTTCCCAAGAATTCCAACACTGATTAGTCTATACTAAGAATTAATTGCTTGCCAAATTTCATTAATTTGATTTTAGAACAACAGCTGAATCACACAGAGGAAAACAATCATTCAAAATAGATAAACTTCTATTATTCATATACTCATATAATTTAAAAAAAACTCACCAAGACAACAAAACCAATTTATTTTTCTTTAAATTGTCAACTTCTAGCCCCAAGCACATTTTTTATTACTAGTGCACAATCCTATAAAAATAGAGCTTTATAAATGAAAACATTGACAGACCCTTAGCAATAGTGGCACTACAGGGAATAGCTATAAACAACATTTTTATTCCTCGAGCATACCTTACCCTTGAAAGTTTACACTAATTACCTGTAGTTTTGTTAATGTTTTAAGCTGCCCTTCATCTCTCCCATCCAGATATACAACTCAGCTTCCTCAACAGATATATTCAACAGCTTCTGTTCACACCTGACATCAATTTCCTTTGATGTTCACAGTCTAAATGAGAATGCTACAGCAAGCTGTATTTGTGAAGTATACAGGATGACTTTAAAATGATGGCAGGTATTTTCCTCATTAAAGCAGCCATAACAGATAGTTAGATATGATGCTGTCCCTCACCTTCCTGCTAATTAATGACTATGATTGCAACCCAAATAAGATCAGGCAATTAAATGTGATAACGTTTCAGAAGCAAAGAAAATGTACAACAATCTTGGAATAGCTTCCTGTAGATAAATAAAGTTGATCTTAGCAAAATTAACATATAAATGTAGTATTCTATCAAAAAATTGTGCAAACTGAAGAAATTAATAATTTTACTTTTAATTGAAACATGCACTGCTGCGGATATTGAAAGTATTAGCAAGTCCCATTTCTGCTTTGTCTTTTATATTAGCAACAGAGTGGTTCAGATTCTTCATAGGAACATTTGCAAAAGGATGTCTTTACTACTAAAATATAACCTGGAAAGATGTCTGCATCAAGGTGGAGAACCTCTCTCAATTTTGTGTTCTATACCTCGTTACCCTGTAGCAGTGCTGAACACCCAAGTGCTTTCTGCTAAAATGCCTGTAATGGCTATGACTGGGCACTCGGACTTTATGAGTGTGATAAAATGTTTAGCAGAGACATAGTTAATGTTTAAATTTGCTATCATGACTTGTGGAAATAATGGCTGTGATAGTGAAAAGGGAAAGTTGTGATTCTTGGAACTACTGATTCTTGACAGACTGAAGCAGGCAATACAGCACCAATCCACATTTCATCCCGCTCTGTACCCACACTAGGGCTAGAAATTGATTTGTTTTGAAAGCTCAGGTATTTAAGCCTTATTAGTGGTAGATTTACAATGCAGTTATCAATTCTGCATCTATGTGCCAATTTCCATACAAAAGAGTGTCCTAACAACAAAAGGTATGTGGAAGAGACAAATGATCTGATCGATTTTTTTTTCTACTGGGGATAGTGTCTTTAAGAATGTCAAGTTCTGCGCAAAATGTGGGAGTTATCATACTGTCTTCTTTTTACCTTAGCTGGAGAGCCAGGGCTGAGGCAACATGAAATACTAAGAAGAAGAGGTCCATTGAAACAGGAAAAAGCTTTGAGGAGTACTGTGGTAAATACTTCATGGAAGCCTGGGCAAGCAGTGAAACTGCCACACAATATTTTTGTCCTTCCCCGGTCTTTAGGTTTGTTCAGAGAAATGGAAACCAACAACGTCTATCATCCTCTTCAGAAGGCTCTTCCTACTGCTAAGCTTGTTCTCTAGCAATGGGCACACTTCTTCAGGTGCAGTGTCGTTACCTGCATCATCTAACTGGCTCACACTGTATCTACAGCTCCTGTGCACAAACATGGTTATCCTAAATCACAACCATGTCAACTCAGACATGTGTCCTCTCACTGAAGGATGCCTATGAAAGCAGCATACTGTGATGGGTGATTCATAATATATCTATCAAAATCACATGCTAGACATAGGGAATACCAATGAACAGTGCTTGATATCATAATGTCACAAGGAAAAGTGATGCCTCAGGATACCCAGGGCAGGACCAACAAAGACATGTCCATGTCTTCAGACCTATGGAATTATAGAATCACAGAATCACGGAATGGTTTGGATTGGAAGCAAGTTTAAAAATCATCTAGTTCTACCACCCCTTCATGGACAGGGACAGCTTCCACTGGACCAGGTTGCTCAAAGTCTCATCCAGCCTGGCCTTGATCACTTCCAGGGATGGGAGCATCCACAACTTCTCTGAAGATTTTCTTCCTTATACCTGATCTAAATCTTCCCTCTTTCAGTTTAAAGCCATTACTCCTTGTCCTATCACTACATAACCTATTAGAAAGTCCCTCTCCACCTTTCTTGTAGGCCCCCTTTAGGTACTGGAAGGCTGCAATAAGGTCTCCCTGGAGCCTTCTCCTCTCTAGTCTGAACAAACCCCACTCTCTCAGCCTGTCTTCGTAGGAGAGGGTGCTCTGACCCTCTCATCCTCTTCATGGCCTTCTTCTGCACTTGCTCCAACAGGTTCATGTCCTACTTAGGTGGGGTCCCAGAGCTAAGCACAGTACTCCAGTTGAGGTCTCATGATTGCAGAGTAGAGGGGCAGAATCACCAGCTTTGACCTGCTGAGAATGCTTCTTTTAATGCAGCTCAGGATAAGGCTGGCTTTCTGGGCAGCAAGAACCAATTGCTCGGTCTTGTTGAACTTCTCAACAACAAACACCCATAAATTCTTCTTCTCGGGTCTGCTCTCAATCCACCACTCTGCACCTGGTCTTTATTTGTGTTTGGGATTGTCCCAGCCCATGTGCAGGATTTTGTACTTGGTCTTGTTGAACTTCATGAAGTTGTTATAGGCTCACTTCTCAAGCCTGAGAAGCTCTCTCTGGATTGCATCCCTTCCCTCCACTGTGTTTGGACTGCACCATAAAGGTTGGTGTCACCAGCAAATCCCTCTATCCACATTGCTGACAAAGATGACACCGGTCCAAATACTGACCCCTGCAAAAAGCATTTCTCAGTTGTCTCCACTTGGATATTGAGCCACTGACTGCAACTCTCTTGAGTGTGAACATCCAGCCAATTCCTTATCCACCAAGTCCATTCATCAAATCCGTGTCTCTCCAGTTTAGACAATATGAACAATTACTGGACAAAGCCTCACAGAGAGATACAGAAGCCAGGAAATAATTTTGTCCTTTCTGAAACTTGGACTTCTTTAAGATGCAAGATAAATAGATCAATGAAATGAGTAAATGAATCATTTTTCTCTCCTAAGTGGATTTGTGTGTTAACAGTCAGAATTTTGGAGCCAAGAAGAGATACCTAGAGCTGCGTCAAAACTTCATGGGTATTTTGAATAGAAAGGAAAGGGATGAGCTCTAAAAGTAGTGTTCTTTGTTGTTATTGCAGCACTGAAGCCTTTGGTCTACATCTTTGTTGCAGTTCCCCATTAAACCTGAAGGTCAGGATCAAGAGGTTAATGCAGGTTCTTAATGAAATATTAATTTGCTGCTAACTTCACATGCAGTAGTTTAACATTCTTTGTATGATTTGGCTTAAGCAGTGACTAGGGACATGTTTATATGCAATTAAATGAAAAAGCAGGTTTCCTATCCTCTCTGACCTCTAAAGTGAAGAAAAGTGTAACTGTGCAGTATGTTTTTTTCCTGTACACATTGATGATGAAAGGTAAGAATGATTTTGTGAACTAAATATATAGTACTTTGTCAGATTCTTCAAGTTAATTTTTTATTCTGAAAAGCAAAATATATGTTAATATGTAGTTTACTGATAGTTAAACACTCTCTCACTCTCGGTCTGACGATGACAAAAAGTAACCATTCAAATAATTAGATCAAATTACTAGCGCATGGAGTTTCAGTGAGCACTTTTAGGATATAGAATCATAGAATCATAGAATCATAGAATGGTTTGAATTGGAAGGGACCTTAATGATCATTTAATTCGGTGGGCTGGAACACCTCCCACTCAATCTGCAAAAAGTAAAGCTTAAGTGACATCGTAAGTCAAAGATGCTTTGCCAAAGCCCATGCATATATGATCCCATGTTGAAAGAATTTTCAAAGTAACATCGAGTTTTTCAGAGAGAATATGTGGGAACTTTTCAAATCCTTGAAAACAAAAGGTCATCTTAACTCTAAAAGGCTAAGCTCAAAAATAGTTTTGTCAAAGTAAGAGATGAATGATCTCTAGGGTGGCTCACAAGGGCTGTAATGCAGTTAAAATTTCTTATTCTGAAACCAGTGTCATTCTAAATACACACTCAAGACTGAAAACCAGCAGATTTTTTTATTTTCTTGCTCCTTGCTGAGCAATACAAACTTATGCCTTTCCATTTGCTTATACAGCTAAAATAGTCTAATCTGGCAATCTGCTATCTCTGTTTCAGACATAGAAGATCAGGATTCTGCATGGCTGCTTTGAGCCTTATATCAACTTTTCTGGAGTTCTGCACTGGTAATGAACATTTCTCCATGCCGTCGCTCACTACTGTCTTTAATTGAAAGGCCTCCTAGGCTTATCTATCTTCCCCACCTTACCTCATGTTTTTCTGTCTCTTTTTTTTGGGGGGGGAGTGGACAGCGTCAGGCCTCTCCATGCTTTCCAAAATACATCAATCATTACTAACCTTCAATGCAATTGTGATTCAAATGCTTTTATACTTTCCCGCATTCCATCCCTAAGACACAAGGAAAATGTGTCCTAACAATCTCCACAAAATTAATCTCTTTTCCACAGAAGATTTCCAAAACAAGGAGAAACGGTCAGTATACCACTAAATTTGGCATAATTATTACGCTAATCAAAATACTTTCATCCTTACCTGGCATTCGTTTTGCTCATTACTCATGCCTACTACTTGTCTGCAACAATGTGTATACTTTTGGGGAAAATTCAGAGGTCTTTAACAAGAAGACCTGTCCAAGAATTCAGATGCCATTGGTTATTACTTTTTAATCCTCCAAACTGACAATGATGTTGGATTCACTTTAGATATTATTACAAGACTTGTTAAAAATTCCTGTGATCACCTGAGGTAAAACTTCGAATTCATAAGGCTTAGAACAAAACCAGCCCTGTGAAGACTGACTTATGGGTATAACAGTTATGGTTGGACAGTGAGAAAAAGGAAGAAAAACATATCTACTAAGTACAGTGTCAACTCCTGCACGCATTTGAAATTCAAACTGAAATAGTTGAAGATTTAGCACAGCAATAGAAACTTTCTTGTTCCTGACAGAAATGTGATGGTAGCACAGAAAAATGAAAAACTGTTCTACCTTTGAAAAAAAAATCCTACAGGAATGGTCATAAGCTCATATAAATCATTATGTTTGGGATCTTTTGGTATTTATTTATGATTAGTACAAGTGTACACTACTGATGGAACATTGACTATAATTTAATCTTACTTGTTTCAATGAGCAACTTGGAGCAAGATCATATTCAGTGAAAATACACTTCTATAAAATTTATGTTAGTTGACATCCAAACCCAAGAAGAGTAGTGCCCGACCACTGGAATTTAAACAAAAAGGTACCTCAGCTTTTCACATTTTTTTTCTCTAAATTGAGACACTTATTTCTCAGAGTTTTTTTGAGGTCTCTGGAATACAGTTTAGAACAAAGACCAAAATGTTTAAATATTACAATTTATCACCCATCAGACAAACTGTTTCTACTAATCTTGAGCCCTCGATTAATTGCTTTTAGATGGGATTTTCTCTTCAGCTTGGATTTACTGACTAAGAGCCAAATTAATCACAGGCATGACCTCAATGATTTCACCATAGTTATGCAAGTTCTTTAGTTCTAGATTTTTCGTGGGAAAATGCAACTGAATTCGCATCCTTCCCTGGTCTGTCAATTTTGTATCAATACTCTAAGAATTTTTATCTTATTTTTATCAAACACACATGATCTCACTGATGGATTTATGCCTGCAAATATTTTTTTCTTACCCAGAAAAGGAAAATTGTTACTAACTCCCCAATTCTCATCTCTTACAGTCAAAATGTATCAGGTGTGATAAAATAAAGCCTAAAGCTTTGCTGGGAAATTTTAAACTTCCTAGTCTAATGTAAAGCTAGTTTTGGAATTGCTGGACCTCCATCACTTTTTTTGTTATATCTCTTTGAAATTCAGTTAATATTATTTCACAGGCACATCATAGCAGAGCTTGTTGAAACTAAGACTTTTACAATTTTAATTCTGGTAAGCATATAAAAATGGGAGTTCTGTCAAAGCATTATTTTAAAATTAGGTGGTCACCAACCTGCACTGGCCAGGAGCAAGAGAATTGAGCAAGTAATCTGGTGCGGGGAATATTCTGTTTCTCTCTCTAGATTGGCCTCAACTTCAACTGCTTAATTGGCTGTGGCTGCATATAATGTAAGAGAAATTTGTGGACAGCCTGTTTTCCCCAAGCGAGTGCTTTAAAGGAATTACAAACTGGCATTTAAACATGACTGAGTTATAGTCATGCCAGTTGAATAAGAAACACAGCAAGAATAGTCTCTTGAAACACGTCAGTTTTCCATTGTAGAGATTTATCTGCTCTACTAAGGAGCCAGACAGGCATGAAAAATAGCAAACTTGAGAAAGTTAATCAAACTTTTTTAAAACTTCAGAAGGGGTTTCAGTCAACAACGATGTGAATGGAGGTTTAGATTAGAGTTTGTTATATTCATCTTGACCTTATCCAGAAAAGCCTTGGTGATAGCACATATTAAGGTACATCTATACATCTTCTGAGGCTAAAAACATATGCAAAGGAGTTATTAATTAGGGCTTTCCTGAAAGATAGGGTTAAACTTATGCCAGGAAAAGACATATCGCTGCCTCTCATGATCTTCTTGTCCTGTTAAAAGTTAGTATAATTTAGAGAGATCTGCTAAATTCTCCAACAAAATCAAGCACCAAAACAGAGACTTTGAAAGACTATGTACATTTTCATTTCAATTGGGCTGAGAGATACTTGGCTGAAGAAATTCCCCTCAAGATATCTCATTAGTACTGGTATTTTTTCAGAGCTCTTTGTTACTGTACTATCAAAATTAGGCTAAGCAAAAATGAAACAACTAATACATAACTTAAACATAATCAATGGGTATTAATGTTCAGAAATCAGTTCTCTTCAGTATCTTTTCTTCTTTAGTGAATCTTGAAATCCAGTTACTTAAAAATATTCCTCCGGGCACAGTATCTTCTCCTTCCTGAGTTTTAAAAAAATTAGAATCCCTTTTGTTTCTAGGATAAATGTAGACATGTATACTACAATAACAATTATATAAAGGATCTTCTGTACTATCATGTTTTTGTAGTTAAGGGTAATAGAGCTCATATAGCTGCATAGATCTTCCCACAAGATCTTGAGGACTCATTCCTCCTCTCATGTTTTTCTTTTGCCTGTTGTATTATCAGTAGGCGTTTTTGCCCATCACATATTTCCTGTCCATGTCCCATCACATGACCAGGTCCTACTGTCCCCTGAACACAAAGAAAGGGTCCTCTGCAAGTCATCAAATATGTCTTTGCCATATGAGCTGCATTACGGTCCAAAAAACCTCAGGGTGTTTTTCTGCTACGTAATACATCCACATCTCCTTTCTGTCACTGAGGCCAGCGTGAGAGAAGGCATCATGGAAGAAAGCCACTGAATAATTCAGGTGACCATAGATGAGCTGGGTGAATCTGTCTGGAAACTCAGTAGGGCCCTTGGCCAAATCATGCACAAGATGTGGAACTAATTTTTTTCCTGAGTGTTATTTTAATGATGAAAATTACTATCTCCTCTTCCAAAAACATTCTAACTTACATTTTGTTAGTATTTACACTACTTTGCCCTAACCAGCTCTGAAGCTTAATCCTGACAGGACTTTAGTCCCATTGCTAGGCTTTTCTAATAATTCACTGAGTTCTAAATCTAAGCTATATTTTGAAAAAAATCTCTGAGTTTTATGAAATGGCTTTGTCAGCAGACCTCAAAGTAATAGAGTGAGGAATGCTTTCTCATTACTTTCCCTTTAGAAAGGAGGAGACAGAGGCATGAGAAGGGGCAAAAATATGGCTGTGGTCAATCATTAGGGTATCTGAAGAGCTAGAAAGAGAACATAGGTCACTAATCTGGTTACTTTTTAAGGAGTAATAATATTCACAAAATCCCCTTTGTGGCTATTTATTGTGATGAATGACAAAGCTATCTCCTTTTTTTTAAAAAAACAAACTGTTAAAGACTACTGTCATCAGAGATGTTATTTTATCCATATCTAGTGCCACAAAGAGTTTCAGAAAATGGAGATAAGGCTGAGTGTTGATTATCTGATTAATTTTGTCAAGCACATATCTAGCATAGAAAAGTATTCTATGCCTCAAGCAGTGTAGTACAAATGTCCCAATTAGATGCATGACTGATTCTGATTTGGCTCATTATTTATGTAGAACATTGGCTACTGGTTTATTGTCTTATTAAGTCCTGCAGTATGAACCTTAATAGCGATTGTGACTAATATTAGGAACACTATTTCATTTTTCTTAAGGCTGCACATCTTTTCATTATTATTTTTTTTGTTATAATTACTACTACCACTATTATTATTGTTATCAATATCTGTTATCCCTTTCTCCCTTGATAGTGCTAGAGATCTGAGACAGAAGAGAAATAATTCTAAAATCTCAAAAATACTTTCATGTGAACACCAACATTTATTATAGTTGACCAAACTTTAGCTGCCTAGGAGTTAGACCTGGGAGACCATGCAAATTTCCTAAAATGCTCTTTATATCAGCATTGGGAAAAAGTGTCTTCTGAAAAGTGATTCTATTACCAGAAAACAGTACCTAAGATGCACGAGATTAACTAGTTTTCTGGAGGCAGTTACTTCGTTCTATTGATGATAAAGGATATAAGAATGACTGGCCCACATTGGGGTGCTCAAATTTTGATTGCCTTCATTCAAGCATTTTAAATCTGTCCCAGGAGACTCCAGGAAACTCAGTGCTCTTATGTTTAAAGAAAATCATTAGAAGCCAACTTTTAGACTGTCTCCATGAAGTAGTACAGAAAGGGTGTCACTGGAAGACAATATTTTCAATATCTTTTAAGTGAAACTAAAAATCTACTGAAAACTGTGATTTTAGCACATAGTCTAAGATTCTCCCTGGTGTGGATAGTCAGAATTGTGCATGCTGGCATGCACAATATCTAACAAAGATTGATTTAGAGATTCAGTCCCTTTCTTAGTGACACTAGCAAAGGGAATTCACGGCTACCCAGCTGCCAAATTTGGTTAAAATTGGCCAGCAGGTACAAAAATTATTGAGATTGATGCATACATACACAGAGAGGTTTAAGTTATACTCTGTCTCACTTCCTTCAGAGCCAATATAAATGTAGGTGGATGTCAGTCCTAAGAACAGCTATCATTTATTTTAAAAACTGTACTAGTGTCCTTACTTTGGAACAGATATAACCCCTGAAATTTCAGATCTTTGGAGCTACCGTGGAATTACCTTCATACTTTGTGTAGGGAAACTGGTACTCACAAAAGAATGTTAAAAACCCCTTAACTTTCATTTACAGTACATCAGTCACCTCATATTGAGGAAAGATCTTTAAATACATTCTACTCCACACTTTTCCTTTTTGCATCAGCATCTCTAATGTAAAAATATCTTTTTAGAACTGAACTACAATGAATATTTCTTTTCTCAAGAACAATTTGAAAGCAGCAGGTGCTCATCTTTTAGTAAAAATCCAATTGCTAATGACTCAGGGATCCATCTAGTATGTGAGTTTTTTACTTATTCATGGTGTCTTCAGCCTGTGTTTGTATCATATAGTGAAAGACGTGTGACAAACAGCTGCTTTCCAGGAAATAAAGAATATCAACAACTATTCTCCCATCTCATCAAATGTTTCTGCTGGAATGCTTCTTTCACCTAGTCCTGCACTTCAAAAGCAGGAGGACCTAGTCCGTGTTCATGCCCATGTTCATTCTTGCTCCCACAGAAACCATTAAAACAGGTAGGGAAAAAATTCCTGCAAAAGAGATCTGTTTAATGAAGGTTTGTTTCTGGGAGAAATAATTTTTCATGTCATTATTAAATAAGAATTGCAGTACCTCTCTTTCACAGGATTATATACAAAATTATTGAGACAAGTATTTGAAAGTCCTCATTAGGGAAAAGGAGACTTAACCCCAATTCAGTAAACTTCTATGGGACTTCTGGTGCTCCCCACTTTCATTGTCTGGGCTGTAGATATCAGAGAAGTAAATTTACCTCAGCTTCTTTAATTATAATTAAACATATGTGATGTTTCCTTTTGTAACCTCACACAGATGAACAATGTACAATGGCATGATGCATACTGAAAATGAAGATTTCTTCAAGAAATTCTTCCTGCTGCAATCAGAGCTTTTAAAATTAGCTTATCCTCCCAACTGCTTTGTTGGTTTGCTTTCTCTAATTTCTTTGGAATTTATCAGCAAATGTCCAGAAGTTTTCTTAATGAAATAAATGCTCAGACTATTTCTACAGATTTTAAAATGTTAAATTGCTCTTCTTAGGAGGGTAAGGACATTAGTAGTGAAGAGACGTAATCAGGCAACACAATGACTGAATAGAGTAAATGTATAAACTATTTTACTTGCTTCTTCTTTGTTGCTTTTTTTTCTTATTATTTTCATTTTTGAAATTTAAATCCTGAAGATGTCAAGACTAGAGCTAAGGAATAAGGTCCTACATTACTGTTAATATACTTTAATTGATATGCTTCAGTTTTTACTGGTCTTAGCTTGTATTAAAGGTTTTTAAAAACATCTGTTCTTCGGTCAAGAGGTACAGCATGGAGCCTTAGACTACTTGCTGGTTGTGTGAACTGTTGTGTGATGACAATTTCTCAGGCAATAGTACTGGTTGTAAATGGTCACATAAAGCAAAAATTGAAGCATTCAGTTTATTACGTATTATATTGGATGAACTGAGTGATATAGTAGATGATGGTGAACTGTGAGACAATTTATTTATCTTTTTTCATTAAAATTTGATATGCACTCATAACTCACAGCAGGCAGAAAGAAGCTTCCTAGTTTACAACAGAGCATCCTCCATATCTCATATTTTAAAATAAAGCAGTACTTACCGCAAACAAAACATTCCATTTAAGATCTGCTAAGTAACAATTGGGTCAAAAATATAAATATTAACAAATATTAATTATCATTAATCAATACTAATTATTATTTTGGTACATCTATTGATCAGCTTGTGCTAAATGCAGAAATTTAATATGTTAAATGACATTTAACAGTCATTTATGCTGTCCTATATTTTAGGCCATAGATAAAAATAAACATCCATCGCAGTTTTCCTTATGGAATCTTCCTGTAATACCTACCAATACTATTTTATTCCTCTATTTTAGATGTATGTAGGAATCTCCTCACCATGACATCTGATGATCTGTCTAATCTTAGTTGTAAAAATAGTAAGTCTAAAAAATGGCATGTTTCCTCTTGCCTGACTCTCCAGCAGAATAGTTAACTATTCTGATATATTTACCCCTAAATAATATCAACTTCATAGGAGAAAAAAACCCCAACAAATAAAACAGCACACCCCAAAACAGAGATAAATGAATGACTAAAAGAAGAAATTAATATTTTCATGCAAACATTTTGCCACAGAGTTAAGCAGGAATTTTTGTATAATCTGTGTCCCAAATAACCATCGCTGGCTGCACTCATATATTCCCTTATCACTATTTTTCCTAATATTTTTCTATGAAAAAAATAAAGCAACGTTTACAGTACAATGCTAGAGTAACTAGCCATGACACTTCACGGAAGTATAATATTTTTTTACACTAGGAGGAAGCACCTGATTTTACAACTTTATTTTTTTTAAGAAAACAATGGTGAAAAGCACCTACATGATAAAAAATATGGCCTTCCACAACCCCTCTCACCCCAAGCAAACAATCTTAACAGGAATTGTTCTACAGGTACGCTAATGGTGTATCACTTATGACCACTGTTGGAGACAGAGTACTGAGCTAGGTAAGACCTTTGCCCTGACCCAGTAAAGTTATTCTTCAGAGCAAGTTCCATTGGGAAAATTCAAAGCCTAAAACAATCCAGAAAAAAAACCCAAACAAAACAACCCCCCAAAAAAAACCAAAACAAAAACAGAGAAGAAAACAAAGGGACAGGAGAAAGCAAAAAAAAAAAAAAATAAAGAAAGAAAAGGAAAAAAAAGAAGAGAGTAACCTGCTGAAGTACACAGAGACAAATATATATAGAAACTTGAAGATTTACTGCAACTTTGTTATCAAGATGATATACATTTAAACAATATGGTAGCCCATATTTTTGCATGAAGGAGAAATCATTAAAAAGTTCAAATCAGAATGAAAAGTGGAAAAAAAATAATCACAGACTTTTCTGGAAAAGATTTCTCCCCAGATTTTGTTTTGAAAGGTATTATGTACATGCTTTGTTTTTGCAGCTTCTAATTTATTTTTCTTTTTGTCAACAGCAAAAAGTTACAGCTTTTTAACACAATATACCTTTTAATGACTGCATGTAAATGGCATTTTGTCATTAGCAAATCATTCTGACAGAAAAATTCTGAAATAGTTCTAATATGCCTTTAGATGTGATGTGGATGCATCCATACACACACATACACACACACACACACATATATATACGCCCTTAAACAGAACAGAAACTCTTCTCAGTTGTTTCCTTTAGTCACAAAAGCCATGTTTCAAAATGTTCTGCAAGTGTAATGGTAACAATCTAGTATGAGCTCATTTTTAAATAACTATTCTAAACATCATTATAATGAAATGTTTAAGTTACTATGTTGATGGCATCTTCAGCAGGTGATTATCAGGAATAAGTCTCTTTCTATCTCCTTTTATTCTATGTTCTTTTATTCTATTTCTATCTGCATTCGGATGAAATGTTTCTTCTTGTACTCACACAAAGAATCACACAAGGCTTACTCACTTTGTAAGCCTCATGTAAACTTATTTTCAGGCTTAGTAATGAAGAGGCTTTTCATAAGCTTACAGAACAGGAGTGAAATTCAGCTTTTCCAAATGTATGATAGTGCATGTGGAATAGAAATACTCATTTGCAAAGCAGCCTACGATCTTCCTGGAAATAATATACAGTTACACTCTGCAGACGAGATGTATTATCATTATGCTGATGAGAAGATCAAATATTTCTCTTTCTTCCATAGTCAAAATATTGTTAATGAATGATTTTCTGCCTGGAAGGACATTTTATTGAAATTATGTGCTGAGCCCACCACTTGTTGACTCTGTAAGACGAAAACAAATGAAAGAAGAAACCTACATGAGACTAGTTTATGAAAAAAAAATGGGAAATGGGGATGTTCATTCTTATTGTGTATTATATCTTTTTTGTCTTTTCTTTTCAATCTTGTAAGTTAGGTCATATGTTTTTCAGAGAAGTATCTTTTTATAGCTATTTGAGTAAGTTTTGGCGACATATATTCCTAGTGTATATTCCTAGTTGTTTCTTAGGCATTGTTACAGTTCCAATGAATAAAAACGGCAAGGATGTTTCAATTGAAATACTTAGCCATACGGGCTGCAATTTTCAGATCTACCATTGCATTTCAGTGAGAGTTTGGCAATTTTTGAATCTTAATCTCTCAGATTTTGTTTGTTTATTTGGTATGTTGCTGTTCTTCATTTGTTTATTTTTCAGAGTTATCCTGGACAGTTTATACTAGTTAGATTAAACAAAATTATCACTTAAAAGATTATTTTCTATAATTTTAAATGTATGACACATCAATCATTCTGTCAGTTGAAAGGCAGTATAATGCTATGTTTAGCTGATGTAGTAGTCTTGATGATGATAGTGAGCTATTAAATTTGCTTATGCAGTGATGGAAGGAAAGGCTAAGAATTACAATGGAAAGGAACATCTTCACCATAGCCGTTTCTGGATATTTCTGCCAACTGAAAATAAGTATGTAAAAGATGGCACCACCACACTAACATTTGTGTAGCTTTATTACAGACAGGAAAACCCACTTTCAAACTGATGCTACAGGTTCCTTCCCACTCTAAAGCATGTCACCAATTCTGTCCTAGTTCCACAGTCACACTATACAGATCAGCCCCTCCCAGGTTATCAAGGAAAACAGTAATGACTCCTGGGCTATTTTTCAGTTTTAGTTGCTGTTACAGAGAGTTTGAAAACTTGATGAATATCAGAGTGTCTTTTAGCATAATATTCAGGAGCTGAATAAAGCATAGAGATACAGAAGACCAATTGGTATGAATGACATATCTCTGCTATCCATTAGAAAGACTGCATACATAATAGATCTTTTTGGTTGAAAAAAAAAGGAACAGGATGACTTTGCTGGAGCCATTTGCCAACTGTTCAATGAATAGTTCAGAGGTGTAAGAAAGATAACTTCCTTCTTAGAAGTGTTAGATGCACTGCTCATTCATCCTGCACACTAATAGATCTCTGATTCTCTGTAACAGTAGGTACTGAGGAAACATCTCAGTTTTCATTTTCTTCAACTTCTAGTGAAATCATAATGTTGTTTTGATGATGTCATAGTCTCCTGCAATTTCATGGTCTGTGTTATTACTCCAGTCCAGGATTAGAAAGTGTATTGAGAACATAATTTTGATAAAACGTATGATGGGATACATATTCAGTTTTCCATTATCTTGTTGTATGTCATATATATCTTTTCCTGAACATACATGGCTTTGAAATATATTTTATTTAATGGCATGTACAGAATCCTACTGAACACAGAAGTATAGAAAAATAACTGTGTAAGCCACCTCTTTTGGTTGCTTGGAGAGACGAAAAAGAACAGATAAACGCCCTGCCTGTTCCCTCACAGGAAGAAGTCAAAACAGATCCTATGTGTCTTCCAAAATGTGCCTTCCAAAAAAAGCCACGTGCAGCTCTAGAAGCACAAGTTGCGTATTCCTCATTTAGTCAGTTCTTCCATCAGCAATGAGACTGAATTGCTTTACAAACTTTACAAGAAGCATTTCATCCACCAGTGAAGCGCAGCCACCTGTGGAGTGAAACTTGGCAGCTGTTTAACAGAAAACGTAAATCCTACACAATAGTTTAGGGGAAGAATTTTTAAAGAATAATGCAGATGGGAATATGGGGAGGTAGAGTAAAGTTGCATAAGCTGGATGTATATCTAGGCAGGAGATGCAGTTTGGCTAAAACAAGAAAAATTGAAATATTCTTATATCACAAAACATTTCAGGCATTTAGGTATATGACTCAAAGAAAATTATTTTGTAAATGTCAAAATAGTACTGTTTTTGTTTGCTCCCCCCACCCCCAATAGGTCTACTTTAATCACTCTGTCTATCTGCAGATTAATTGAGAATGAAGTCATATCAGTCCTAAGAGACAGTCACCAGCACCGCTAGCCATGAGGTAAAATAATTTGACAGTACACAGAAGTGTTATACCTTCAAATATAAAACATTCACAGAATTTCCAAAGTTGAAAGCCAGGTCTGTAACCCTCATCCACAGATGTGATTCTTGATTTTCAATAGTATTAAATTCTCATTTTTACCTCTTCAGGACCATATTTTTAATGTTTTCTTTTCAGAAAGAAAACTTCCATGGGTCCCAGATTTATACTATCCCATTTGGTAATTCAGTTTTGGAAAAAATTTACAGGAAAAGAAAAAGGAAAGAAAAATAAAACTTTGGATTCTCTTATTCTTCGTTAGTTTCTTTATGAGGCCCTTGAGCAATTGCGTATGCTAGAAGGCATCAGCACTGTATCTATGCTGCTAAGTTAAACAGCCTCACACTGCCCTGTCACTGAGGCTAACTGGCATGAAATGGCTTGCATATATACTATTAGATTATTTTAGCATCCAAACGATTGCATTAAATTTGCATATGTGACCTACATGGGCTCCCTCGTATTGTGCATAAGAGTTACCTAGAACATTGCGTGTTGGCCTGATTCAAAACAGGGATAATTATAGACAATTAATAAAACAAATAATTCCGTTTCAAGGTCTAGGAATGTTTCGGGATGCTGCTCATTTGATTAGCATAGGTGTAGAGGTGGAGGTAGTTTGTTTTGGGGAAAAATTGCCAGCATTAAAAATTCTGTTTTCAAAGCAGTGACCAGCATTAGGCCACAGTGAATAGCCTAACAGGAGTGGATCCTTTCCTCCTCCTCACATTTTGCCTCCCTTTTACCTTTCAGAGAAAAAGCACACTCAAACATTCCACATCCCCTCTCCTCTATCTGATAAGAGCCTTTGGTATTGTGTAAAGCACCAAAGTAGTCTGTAAATTAGGAAGCATCTGGATGTTGTGTTGGGTTCAAGCCATTAAATGCTTAGGAGCCATGTAAAACACAAACAGTAAATTTTCATGTGGTTTGGGATTCTGAACATCCCCAAAGTTGCATTTAAACACACGGTGATAGCTCAGATCCCTATCTGTAAATGAAATACAGTCAGCCAAAAATATCTAAATGCTTCACAAAGGGAATTAATTGATAGTTTAGGTTTCTCTTATGAGATCTTTCATTAGTTTTCTATAGCACTGAGGAGAAGGAATAAACTGTATGTGTGGTTTTTAAATGGCTTTGCTGGCTTAAACCTTTCTGGATATTATTCAAACAGAGAACACTTGGAAGTAAGGGGATTTCAAGTCACCCTTTCACCCCGGAGTGCTATGAACTAAAGCCATTAAAAAAAATCAACATCAAGAAGGACAAGATCATTTAAACTGTTAGTTAAATGCACGGAAATTACGTAAAACTTGTCAGCAAAATGTATTCAATAAATTAATTAAAACTAAAGAAATCTCTAACAGCTAAGAAAAGCTATACAAGAATAAGCTCTAAATAGCAAGTAAATTAAAGTTTCCACTTAAGCACGTTGTTTGCAGTGTATTTTAAGCTTCTTCCATATACTGTTCATTATTGTGTGCAATACATTGAAGCTATCTGTTCTTACATAGTGAAAGTATTAAATAGCAAAGTAGCTGGAAGAAGATTTTTATTTCCATGAGTTTTTGAGGACTTGATTTAGTTTTTCCTGCATTTTATATTACGCATTTTATTAGAATAATGGGTGGTAATTATATATCTTGTCCTCAAATTGTTCATAAGTACCCAATAGCTATCTTCCCCTTGTGTGCTAATGATGATGTATGGCATTTTTGTTTATGATAATTCATTTGTATCATCAAGGTAAGTGACACATGGATGATTCTCAAACTTTTAAGCTAGCAATGTAAATAGATAAATTAGCTTTCTTAAAATTCTAGAGAATTTTTTTTTAAAAAAAAAATCACAATTTGGTACTTGCTGGTGTCTTTTTATAAACTGTTGAATTGTAATGCTAATAAAATAATAGTATGTCTGCTTGGTGCATCAGCCAAAGCAATCAAATATTTTGCCAAAAGGACAGGTGCTAACAAGTGTTTTGTTTTTCTTTAGCACAGCAGTTACTTCCTAGTGAATACCTGACCTTTGCTTTAAAGTTTTTAATGACAATATAATGTTGATGATGTTGGCTGAGTAGATTTGGTTGGGCTGCCAAAAGAAAGCAGGAAGACCCCAATTTAAAAACAATAGTGCAAAGAATAAGATGCTCACTCCTTCACGACTTATTGGTATTAAACACTAATCTGCTGTGCTTTCCTCACCTCTGAGCAGACTCAGATGCTATAAGTCACAGGTAACCAGGCATCAGTACATAGCCACCCTTCCAGAAAGAAGACTCTGGCATGACCCACATGCAGCTGAGCACCAGGGAAGCTGTGAGCAGCCTGTCATTCAAATTACATGGTCTGTTGAGAATAAGGGATTTAAAACAAATGGATCCAACATAAGCTGGTGGTTTAGGGAGAATAGGTTGATTATTGCCAGAATTTATGGTACAAAAGAACAGCCTTTGCCAATATTCCTAGTGGGATGTCCCTACCCATGGCAGGGGTGTTGGAACTAGATGATCTTTAAAGTCCCTTCCAACCCTAACTATTCTATGATTCTGTGATCATCCCTTGCCAAAAAGCACAATTGGCCTCCATCAGAGTATCTCAACACTGTTTCTAGGAAAAATCCTTTTTATGGAGGACTGGACACACTGTAAACAGGATAATTACAGTGGAAAACAAAATTACTAAATTACTCTTCCTAATGAAAACCCACTCTGACAAAGCCAACTGAATGGCTTCTATCTCCTCTCCTCCTCTCTGACCTGCAAACTTTGAATTCAAACACGATACCACTTACAACACTCTGCCCTTTTCTTAGCAGTTAGAGGCTCTTCACTTGACACAGAAAGCAGAAAATTCTCTAGTGTCACCTACCTAAGAATTCATGATGGGAACCCACTGTTATGGTGTCAAATATACTTCAGGGTGACCTTTTTAAATTTATTCTCTGAATTCCTCTGTCCTTTCCATTGGGAATATGTACTGCATCATAAAAAATCTCTGGGAAGAAACATATAGTATGTAAAGATTGGGAAGTATTTGAAGAATATTGGCCTCTTCTCCCAAGTGGCAGGGGACAGGACAAGAGAGAATGGCCTCAAGCTCTGCCAGGGGAGGTTCAGGCTTGACATCAGGAAAAAAATTGTCACGGAAAGGGTCATTGGGCATTGGAACAGGCTGCCCAGGGAGGTAGTTAAGTCACCTTCCCTGGAGGTGTTTAACAGACGGCTGGATGAGGTGCTGAGGGATATGATTTAGTGTTTGATAGGAATGGTTGGACTAGATGATCCAGTGGGTCCTTTCCAACCTAGTGATTCTGATCCTATGATTCTAAGAAAGCTTCGACCTGTCCTGTGTGAAAAATAACAATGCCAACTCCCCTCATATAGCTCTGCTTCAGGATGACTCTTTGAAGTTAAAATTATCAGTGTGGGTAAATAAATAGTTTCTGTTTCGATGCATTAAAAAAGCCTCCTGGCTCCTGACACATCCAATTGTGAGAGGAGGGTGGGCAGTTGGAAATCCTTCTGTCATATATGTCTCCATAGGCTTGAGGCTTGCGGAAATGTATGAGCAAGCAGGCCATGATGTGGGATAGCTCACTGGAAGTGAGCTCATCAATTTTTTATTGAGCTTATATGACAAGACTGAAATCTTGTCAACTTAAGCCTACACTACCACAAAATGCTCTGAGGTTTCACCTGTGAACTAGGCTGTACCCTCATGTACTATGGGCATGCAAACAAGAACCTCCAGACAAGGTTCCTGGTGTAGTCAGTCCCAGCAGAAAGCTGCTAACTGACAGTTGGAAGAGGGCAAGGACCAGTTTCCCAACCTTTTTCCTTGGTTAATGTTGGCTGGAAACTGCCTGCCTGCTGCAGGCAATATCAGTGACGCTGCCTCCCCATGCCAGCTTGGCTCCATCTCAATTGAATTCACACAGTGGGAGCAGCCACAAAGACAAATGAGGAAATGTCTCCTGTGCCTCTTCCCAGAAACAGGAGCCCCCTTGGTGTTAGGATGGGAAAAGGGGTGGCATGGGTCAGCAGCCTTGTTTGGTTAGTTGTCAGCCAGGCTGTGAATCAGCTTGAGACTGAAATCCCTTGCTCGTGTAGACAGAAACATTAGTCATTTTGCAGTTTAATTCTCCCCCAGCAGGACAAATCAGCAGCTGAGGATAAACAGGTCAACTGAGGAGATATGACCTAAGGGTGTGAAGGTGAGTCTAGAGGGACAGTGAGTAGGGAAGACTGGTAGGTGTCAGAACCTAACACTAAATGCCTGTCCAATATTAACCAATGCCCCAATATCCCTCTGTCTTCCCAGTCGGCAGTAGGCACTGCTCAACCATGCAATCATCATTTTTGGTCTGGGGCCAAAATGCATCAGTCAGTCAATAAGTGAGCGTTACAAACACAATCTACTGGACTAACTCTAGGATGTATATTTTCAAAGTTCATATTTATAGTTTGCAAACTCTGTCTTTCAGATAGCAAGTCCTAGTAGCACCAGAAGCTGTTGAATATTCTAATCAAACACAAAATTAGAACAAGATTCTGTGCCACAAATACAAAGTAAAGCCATCTGCCAAATTTCTAAGATATCTCACCTAGAGATCTGGTAATTTCTCTTGTAACATGAACATAATATACAGCTTGCCCCTAAAGAAGCAGTCTCTGCTGCGTATAGCAGATTTTGTAGTAAATCCTGCTCATTTAAAGACTATCTTCATGGTTATGGGTTGCTTTAAAGATGGCAATTTGTCCAAAGATTCTAAAGAAGGAACAATATTTTTCTATTATTTATTAGTTCATTTTAGGTTACTGGAGAACTTCCAAAGACATCTTCCTTTTCTATCTTATAAACCCTGAGAGTTAAGTAAGTATTCTCAAATAAGTGCAATTTACAGTATGCCAGCTTAAAATAAAATCATAACACATTTCTAAATTGATAGAAATTGCATAGCACCAAATGAGAAATAGGGATTTTTATCCTCTCATTTATACATGCTTGTCTCTCTGTCTATAAACATATGTTTGCACATACTGTGTATTGATAGATTAACATATAAAATTACAACACTGCATTTGCAACACTGTACTTAGAGTTGTGTCTGCATTTTTACTTCAGGGGTTTATATCTCAGCTTAAAAAACTCTCTCAAGGCTGAATCTTGGCAAAGATTGACAAGCTACAAATTATTATTTTCTTTTTAGAAAACTTAGGAGAAAATGTCAAGACAATAATTCCATTCTCTTCATAGTGTCAAATGAATGTGTGGACTGATTTAGAATACATGTTAGATAGTAACTCAACCAGAGCCAAGAGAACAAATTTTCACTATTATGGACTTGGCTCATTTTGCTATGGGAGTGAAATTCTGCACCTCCTTAGTAACTAATGTTCTCTGCATTCTTTCTCTGTTTTTAGAAACTTAAAAGAAAACATAATTTCCTTTAACCATTTACTGGTCATGTGTAAATATTTATGATTAACAATTCTTATCTGACTTTCAGTGAAAAATGGTAGAATTGATTCATTAAGCGGTAAGATCAACTTGGGATTTCAGTGCAAGAGCTGGCTAAAGACACAGAAGTGGATAAGACTGAAAGCTAACAGACCTGATGGGATAGCAACCTCATTCCAGCCAACAAC
This sequence comes from Phaenicophaeus curvirostris, assembly GCF_032191515.1. Lineage (NCBI taxonomy): Eukaryota > Metazoa > Chordata > Aves > Cuculiformes > Cuculidae > Phaenicophaeus > Phaenicophaeus curvirostris. The sequence goes on along the minus strand of NC_091392.1, from coordinate 143,506,643 downwards.
TGGAGTTAATATTAGAGGAATTTTATAAAAGACCTAGCAAAAGGAGAGATATAGTACAATTAAAAAGCAATGGCTCTATAGCATTTCCCACGAGTGCCCTCATTTCTCCTATTCGTTCTCCCACCTTTCAGTGCTTAATAGGAGTCTTATAAGAAAGATTTGCACAGACTTTTTAGTAGTGATTGGCCAAGGTGTAATGTTTTTAAATTAAAGGAATGCAGCTTCAGATTAGATATACGGGGGAAAAAAAAATGAATACAGTGGTGAAACACTGGAACAGGTTGCCCAGGGAAGTTGTGGATGCCCCCTCCATGGAATCTTTCAAGGGCAGGTTGGATGGGGGCTTGGGCAGCCTGATCTAGTGGGAAATGTCCCTGCCCATGGCAGTGGGGTTGGAATGACGTGATCTTCAAGGTCCCTTCCAACCCAAACAGTTCTATGATTCTATGATTCTGTCCTCCATATATGTTATTTGTACACCTTGCCACTCTGGCAAAGAGACGGGGTTTGTCCTTTTATATATCTACCCAAATTGCAATAGCCAACTAAATCAAATTATTTGCTGACTTTTATATAAGCATTTCTGCCATTAGAGACTAATTAGTTCAAAGGAAGCAGTATGGGATGTTGGATGAAAAGTTGATCATTGCCATAAAGAGCAAAATTGAAATTTATTCTGGATTCTGCTAAGGATTAAATAGGAATTTTGTGTCTCACAGGAATAATATGTGCCAAAATATGTCACCCTTTGATAGAGCTGCTGCAAACAGCCAGTCTGGTTTGCAATAACTGCGTTTCAATCCAAGATAACAAGTAAAGCATTATGTGCACCCTATGGGATAAATTGTAACTTGGGCAATGAATATCTAAGAAGGCTTCTTTCCATAACAAGCCATTGAGAATCTTCTCATTGTGCAGAGGATAAGAGATCATAGAATCATAGAATGGCTTGGATTGGAAAGGGCCATGAAGGCCATTTAGTCCACCACCCCTGCAGTGAACAGGGGCATCTTCAACTAGATCAGGTTGCTCAGAGCCCCATACAACTTTACCTTGAATGTCTCCAGGGATGGAGCATCCATCAGCTCAACCTCTGCCAGAGCTTCACCACCCTCAGCAAAAAGAGTATCTTCCTAGTATCTAGTCTAAACCTCTCTTTTAGTTTCAAATCATTACCCCTCGTCCTGTTGCTACAAGTCCTGCTAAAAAGAGTTCCCTATTTTTCTTATAAGACCCCTTTAAGTATTGGAAAGCATCAATAAAGTCTTTTGGGGCCTTCTCTTCACGCTGAACAATCCCAACTCTCTCAGCCTTTCCTCATAAAGGAGGTGTTCCAAGCCTTTGATCTTTTAGGGGCTCTCCTCTGGGACCACTTGAACAGGACCACGTCTTTGTGTGCTTGATGGGTTGCAGAGCTGGATGCAGTATTCCAGGTGTAGTCTCACCAGAGAAGAGCAGAGGGGCAGAATCCTGTCCCTGCTGGCAGTGCTACTTTTGATGCAGCCCAGGATACGGCTGGCATTCTGCGCTGCAAGTGCACATTGCCACCTTATGTCCAGTTTCTTATCCACCAGAATTCCCAGGACTTTCTCTGCAGGGCTGTTCTTTATCTCTTCATCCTCAGCCTGTATCAATACTAAGATTGCCCTGACCCAAGTGAAGGACCTTGCACATGGCCTTGTTAAGCCACATGAGGTTTTCACGAGCCTGCTTCTCCAGCTTGTACAAGTCCCTCTGGTTGGCATCCTGTTCCTCACGGTTGTCAACCTCACCAGTTTGCTTGGTGTCATCTGCAAACTTCCTGAAGGTGCACTTGACCCCATTGTCCACGCCACTGATGTAGATATTACACAACACCAGTCCCAGAACAGGGGAGCCCTGAGGGACACTGCTTGCCACCGATATCCATCTGGACATTGAGCCATTGACCACTACCCTCTGGGTGCAACCATCCAACCAATTTCTTATTCCCTGAATAATCCAGCTATCAAATCCATTTCTCTCCAATTTAGAGAGAAGGATGTTGTGGGGGAACAGGTCAAAGGCCTTAAAGAAGTCCAGATGGATAATTATGGACCAGGCCTCATCAGCCTTTGCCAGATGGAAAAGGATTGTGGCCCATTTTACACCATTTTGGGGCCCTCTGTAGTGAAAAGGGCAGAATGGCTACGTGGATATTGTTCCACTTTAACCTAAGGGAAAACTGGTAGGAGTTTATTTAGGCTTAGAGCATAGCGTGATGATAGATAGCTATAGACAGCCATATCTAAAGCTTCCCCACATGAGCTGCTTGAGCTGGAGACTCAGATTTCCTCAGGGCAAATGCCTTTGAGATCCAGACTGGCTGAAGAAGACCAGAGTGCACCATGGCTTATTGAGAAGTGAAGATCAGTGTGCAGGCCATGACATTTCCTGGCCGCTATGGCACATCCTGCAGTGTCCTGCAGAAACAGGTACTCTTCTTTCGTTTTGCCTATTCACTACAACTGGTAGCATAACTACTAGAGTAGACTGTAAGCAGCATCAGTAAAATATTACTCATCACTAAGTAGGAGTAGGTTATGTCCTTCTAGATAAGCCCAAGTATTGATAGAACAGAATTGCTTATTTAAGTAAACAACGTTTCATCACCTTCCATAAAACATTTCATCCATCTTCATTTAACATCAAACCCTCAAATAAATCCATGTATCTAATATATTTCAATTAAGCAGAGGACAGGTGCACTCTGCTGCTCTAGTCAATGAAAGTGAAACTGTAAAAACACGCCTTCATTATTAACACCAATTTTTACTTCATTTTCATTTTTACTCTCAGAGAATAGACTGTGATGTTATGCATATGGGATGGCACGCCATGGGAAAGGGACAAACTCATTCATCTCAAGAGGCAGAACATCATTGTTCAATTGTATTTTTGTTTTCTTATGCCTACCCAAGGGTTTTTAACTTTCCCAGTAGAAACTGCAGGCAACTTTTTAGGATATGGTTGATCTCACAGACTTCTCTCTTCTTCCTTCGCTTCATGGTTGCCTTTGTAAGCCTTTCTGTGCAAACTATACCAGTTACTTCCACAAAAGAAATATACCTAGTGCACAATTTCAGAAGAGAACTGGCACTGTATCTTCAGGTATTTCTGCCCTGACAATCAGTACCAGGTAGGAGTACTGCAGTTGCAGCAAAATAGATTTTTATCTTGAAATACTTTAAAAATTGAAGTTCCAGTACTGAAGTCTGATCTGCATGTGTAAAAGATGAGGCTTGTGCAGAGTGCTATTAACTTCAGCACAGTTTTTTGTTCTGACCCAAAGCGTTCATTTAACTGTATCAGTTTGCAAGAGCAGGGCCTTTAACAACCTGTGTAAAGAAATAAAAATAGCACCAGTGTAATGCATTTCTAATGTGAAATATAGTACGCTTTTAAGAGTGGTCATCATGATTACACGGTGGTTTTGGAATGAAGAGTGCTTTTCCAGTTGAAACTGAAAAGCAATTTTAAACTCTTGGAGGTGGAATTTTGGCTCAGCCTTACTTAGTTTTATATAAATAAAATACGTATCTATATCTATATCTATATCTATATATCTATATCTATCTTCCTGGCACTTTTTCCTAAGAGATCATAAAATCTTTCCGTGTCATTGTAAGGCAGAACCTCTAACAGCAGAGTGGCTCCATGACACAATTCTGGCCCACTAGTTTACAGAAGGAATGCCCAACAAAGTTAGATCATCAAGATTGTTGCCTGTATACAGCATTTGAGTTTTCCCTGGAGCTCTGGTCCATGAACTGACCTAGTCTAATCCTACTTAGCTTGTAGATCAGAACACACAGAGTAGGTGGTGTGCAGTCAGATACTTGGGAGTTAGAAAAGGTTTCTCTGCCATCCATCCCAGATAATACACTTCTTCCTGCCCCCTCAAACAGAAACACATTTTGCCTTGCAGGACAACAGAACATTACATACAATATTTTGTGTTTCTCATATTTCATTATTTAGAATTATTATTTTATGTCTCATTACATTAAGATAGCTGATTATGATTCAAATTCAGATAGTAACTCTCTACAAGTAAAAGGCAAAAAAACCAATTAAAAAAGAGAATGCAATAAACCTACATTTACTGATCTTACCTATGAAGATGCTTAAGTTTCTTTTACCCTGAAAAGGAAGTGGAAACAAAAAGAATTTCCTTCATCTTGGTAAGTCAACAGATGTTTTATTTTTTTTTTCTTATAGAATGGTTTTGTTTGGAAAAGACCTTTAAGATCATCAAGTCCAACCACTGATTATTGCATCAGAAATGTGAAGCTTTCCAGTGTTTTTAAGTTATAAATTAGACATTGCTGTGCTCCTTCTGAATACACTTTTGGGTTTTTTTCTGCAAGATTTCTTTTCATTCTGCACTATAGCTCAGAAGATTCAGATTAAAAATTTTGACAAAAATTTGTCCTTAGGTTTGCCACTTAAGTATTCTCAGTAAACTTTACCTACCTTTGTAGCCCGAAGCCGGAAAGGTATCTGTTGTTATAGAGTGATGCTGGCTGACTCCATAAATCATTCTCAGAAAATTCTCCATTATATTTTTTCACCAGGGTAGGCTCATCTACAAGTGATTGACAGCAACTAAGCATTCATTTGGGTTTTTTGATTTATTTAAATACATTCACTATTGCTCATATACCACAATGATGTGTATTAAAAATAGATGATACATAGCTAATCCTAGCAGTTCCATAAAATTGTAAATTTTTACGTGCTAACTGTGCTGCAATGAATAGTCACGTAATACATTCATTGTGCCTTTCTGAATAACTATGGGAAGATTGTTCAAAGTCCACCTCATGAAAAAGAAAGGGTGTGTGCTTGAGTGTGGTAAAGACAGGGGTAAAGGCGGGCAAGAGCGCTGTTTGTAAAGGAACAGGGCTATCATATCATCTCACTGCCACTCTGTTAGACCAATCTCTCAATCAGTCGTTTAAGAATCACCCATAGAAACCATCACTAAACTCAGGTTATTTAGCTCTTTACACCACTTTAAAGCACTATTATGACCTTGTAGTCAGCTTCAGTTATGCAAAATATACATGCTATGTTTTGCATACAAATAGCAAAGGCAGGAAGTTAATAATGCTATTTATAAAACAAAACAACCCTAATGTTAACTGAATGGCTTTCAGCCATGGTTCAGCCAGATAATGAAACATGTGCCTGGATTCAAGCGCATGAATCATGTTACTGATTCAAAAGCACTCTGCAGGTGCCTACTGTTCAGTGTGCACTTGAGTCATCTGATGGATCAAGGCCTATACCAGTTACAAAAATACACAGAAAAGCGTTTGTCAGGTGGATTTTAGGTCTCCATGAGTGAAAATCACCAAAACAAAAAAAGGATAAGATAGCAAGCAGAACATGCCAAGCTTAGTGTGTCACACTGGCTCTGCATGGGCTCTTTGGAAGGGGTTATGGTGCTGCTGTGTGACCTGGGTTTCATCATGCCAATCTGCCAGCAACGGGATGGGGAACCGGCTAGCCAGGAGGCAGCTTTGTTTTGCCTTGTCTTTCGGCTGCCTCTCAAATGATCTGAGCTGTGTACTGAATCTGCAGTGGCATCCTCTTTTTGGTAGCTTCTTTCTGCAAATTTACTTGATTTTGGCTCCACGAATCACTGCAGCAGCATGCTCTGGAGGAAGGGGTGAGTAGCACCCAGTGCAAGGGCATGATTTTGGAGGTTGGTGTAAAGTCACTGGAGCTTCTCACTGAACTAGAAGCAGAAGGGAACTGCTGCCTGGCAGCTGACTGCTCCTTGCCAAACAGTGTGTTAAAGTACCTGAGCGTGGCTCCATACATGATACCTTAATGTACATGTTAGACACTATAGGGGGACTAGTGGCAGATGTAATACAGATGCTCTTCGTGCAAGCTTGTTTTGCAAAAGAACTGTTAGTAATCTTTGCTGTGACTGAGGGAACACAAGTAGTCTTTATTTAAAATTTATGTGCAGGCAAAACTGTAAATGCCCAGAACCTTTGGTACAGCATAGGACTGTCTAGATCATCACAGCCAAGAGCTGTTACAGCTGAAGAAGGTGGTGAAGCTTCTATGGACTTTTATAGTGGCAAAAAAGACACATTTAAGAATGCAGGCTTTAATCCAGCCATGAGCAAGCACTAGGAAATGGAGCATGCAGACATCACTGGTAGTTAAGCAAACAAAAGGAGGCCTCAAAAGCAAAATGTGTTTTAATTTGATATTTGTAGGAAAAAAGGGGGATAAGGAATTTAACTGTTTTCAAAGTGTTAAAGCAGAGGACAAAAGAGAATAACAGGCTAGAAATTGTGAGCTATTGAGATCTGGATGAAGAAGGGTGGAGGAAGAGTTTGGAGAGGGGCACAAAAGAGAAGGGGCTGGTGAAGGTAAGATCATAAAAGTAGTTTTGTACTCTGCCTTGCTTGGGATACAGAACTGAGGAATTTGCTTCTGAAACAAAAGATACCCTTGAAAGAATTTTAAACTAGTAGACTACTAGAAGTTATAAATAAAGGACATCTTTAAACAATATTTTCATTGGTACATTAACTGGTCTCATGCTTTTCTGTCTCATAGAATGCAAGAATACTGAATAGTTAATGCTGTGAATAAAACATATCTCCAGCCCACTTGTGATCAGTATGCACCAAAATGTGCCTGCTCAGTCAATCTCTCTGACCTGAGGAACATACAGTGCATTTATTAGCACTCTCTGCAACTGCCCACGGTAGAAAGAATTCAGCTACTTCTAGTTTAGGTAATGCCTTGTTTCTGTCTCTGAACTGCTAAATCTCAGGCAATACTCTAACAAGCTTTCCAGTTTTCCACTCTGCGTTAGCTCTGATCTCCTTGGAAAAAAATGTGACTGTACAAATGAAGAAACCTGACAAAGACTAGGTAGACCACTGAAAATTGCAAGCAACTTCTATGGATTTTGAGGGTACCAATATACTTGCTATTTGCTCCAAGGCACTTTAAGGAAATAACTTCAGCTTCTTGTGTCAGAGGAAGTCTTCTGTTAAAGCAAAGGGAGTGCTATTTTGCTGAACAGCACAAACCAACACAATAGTGTTTACAAAGAACTTCAGATGCTTTGCAATAAATCTGGATGTGCTTAAAAATCCCATAAGGGTTTTAAAAAAACCTGAATGTGTTTTCTCGAGTAACTATTTAAAGCATATTAGAGTTTATTTAATTGCATTGGGATTTGTCAAAGCATATCAGGGCAAAACAGTAGAGTATAGGCCCCAATATGCTAATTAATAGCTAGCTAGACCCCTGAAATAAGCCTGCTACACTTCATTAATCAGACAGTAATTGAATTGGCACAGTACTTCTGTGCAAACTATATGTAGATTGAAGTACCAGTCCTGTCAATGGAGAGGGTAACTTTCTCCACAAAGTATGTTTTTGGACAATACATTAACTTTTTTTTTTCAGTGAGTAGTTGGCCTTTATAATTCATACTTTTCTACAAGAAAAAACCTCACATTACTAAACTCAGTGAACTATTGCTCATGCTGAGATATTTTTTTAGGTAGATACTTTTCAATGACCACAAGTACAGCTCAGTGGAAAAGAACAACTAAGAACTGATACACTTTTTTTTGTCATCCAAAGACATCTGCCAATTAATGTTATTATAAAATTATAGTGTTGAACAGATGTTTCATTTACAACATGTATTTTTGACTGTATGAAAGATAACTACCTGGGGATTTAACTGGCAAATACTGACTACTTTGCTTATAGAAAATGAAACATTTTCCAGCAGAACTGATGAAGTGTAATTTTAGATATTCATCGTTCATAGTCAGATCTTATAAAAGAGTTAATGGAAACAAAGGGAAATGGACAAAAAAACCCCTTAATTTAAATTTATAACATTTTTTCTTGTGAAATAACTACTTTGCATTCTTTCAGCTTTACAAAAGAGGCCATATATTTGTGGTACAACTTTGGGCAAATCACTTTGGTCCAAGGTGCTTTCCAGGGTGTCTGGCAGATGTTCAAAGCTAGGTGCCAAAGACATCTTCAACATCACCAAGTTGTTCCATTCCTTCTTTGCCTCAGTCTTTAGTTGTAAGGAGGGTCGTTCTGTCTGTGTACAAACCCAGGAGCTAGAGGAGCATAATGAGGCTCCCGTGATCCAAGAGAAGGTGGTCAGAGCCTTGCTAGCCCGACTGGATACCCACAAGTCTATGGGGCCGGATGGGATTCACCCTAGGGTACTGAAGGAGCTGGCGGATGTGCTGGCCAAACCCCTTTCCATCATCTTCCAACAGTCCTGGAAGACTGGGGAAGTCCCACTGGACTGGAGGCTGGCTGATGTTGTGCCCATCTACAAGAAGGGTCGCAGGGAGGATCCAGGGAACTACAGGCCTGTCAGTCTGACCTCAGTGCCAGGGAAAGTCATGGAGCAGGTGATCTTGAGTGCTATCATGAAGCACATGCAAGAGAACTGGGTGATCAGGCCCAGTCAACATGGGTTCACAAAAGGCAGGTCTCGCCAAACTAACCTGATCGCCTTCTATGACAAAGTGACTTGGCTGCTGGATGAGGGAGAGGCTGTGGATGTGGTCTTCCTGGACTTCAGTAAAGCCTTTGACACAGTTTCTCACAGCATTCTGCTTGAGAAACTGTCAGCCTCTGTCCTGGACAGGCGCACACTCTCCTGGGTGGAAAACTGGTTGGATGGCCGGGCCCAGAGAGTGGTGGGAAATGGTGTGAAATCCAGCTGGAGGCCAGTGACAAGTGGGGTTCCCCAGGGCTCAGTGCTGGCCCAGCCCTGTTCAATGTCTTTATCAATGACCTGGATGAAGGCATTGAGTGCACCCTTAGCAAGTTTGCGGACGACACTAAGCTGGGTGGAAGTGTTGATCTGCTGGAGGGTAGGGAGGCTCTGCAAAGGGATCTGAACAGGCTGGACCGCTGGGCAGAGTCCAATGGCATGAGGTTTAACAAGGCCAAATGCTGGGTCCTGCACTTGAGGCACAGCAACCCTGTGCAGTGCTACAGACTAGGAGAAGTCTGTCTAGAAAGCTGCCTGGAGAAGAGGGACCTGGGGGTGTTGGTTGACAACCGACTGAACATGAGCCAGCAGTGTGCCCAGGTGGCCAAGAAGGCCAATGGCATCTTGGCTTGTATCAGAAATGGTGTGACCAGCAGGTCCAGGGAGGTTATTCTCCCTCTGTACTCAGCACTGGTGAGACCGCTCCTTGAATCCTGTGTTCAGTTCTGGGCCCCTCACCACAAGAAGGATGTTGAGGCTCTGGAGCGAGTCCAGAGAAGAGCAACAAAGCTGGTGAAGGGGATGGAGAACAGGCCTTATGAGGAACAGCTGAGAGAGCTGGGGTTGTTTAGCCTGGAGAAGAGGAGGCTGAGGGGAGACCTCATTGCTCTCTACAACTACCTGAAAGGAGGTTGTAGAGAGGAGGGTGCTGGCCTCTTCTCCCAAGTGACAGGGGACAGGACAAGAGGGAATGGCCTCAAGCTCCGCCAGGGGAGGTTTAGGCTGGACATTAGGAAAAAATTCTTCACAGAAAGGGTCATTGGGCACTGGAACAGGCTGCCCAGGGAGGTGGTTGATTCCCCTTCCCTGGAGGTGTTTAAGGCACGCGTGGACGAGGTGCTGAGGGGCATGGTTTAGTGTTTGATAGGAATGGTTGGACTCGATGATCTGGTGGGTCTCTTCCAACCTGGTTATTCTGTGATTCTGTGTTTCTGTGAATTTAAATCAGAAGACGTCAGCCACTGTACCAATTTTGAAAATTTGGAGATCTGTAATTGAGACTCCCTCATCTGATCTGCCATTGTTTGCCTGTCTTCCCTGTTGTAGACTTCTGAGACACTGTCCACAGGCCTCAAGTCAGATATTCATTTGACCCCGTTCCTAAACTGGGTCATTAGTATTTGGCAGTTTTGAAGTTTTCAGTATTTGAAGTTTTCAGTATTTACATTAGGAAAAAACATTAGGAAAAAATTCTTCACAGAAAGGGTCACTGGGCACTGGAACAGGCTGCCCAGGGAGGTGGTTGAGTCACCTTCCCTGGAGGTGTTTAAGGCACGGGTGGACGAGGTGCTGAGGGGCATGGTTTAGTGTTTGATAGGAATGGTTGGACTCGACGATCTGGTGGGTCTCTTCCAACCTGGTTATTCTGTGATTCTATGATTCTGCTAGATAGATATATATATATACACACAGTATGTTAGCTACATTTTATTAATTTATTGGAATGTGCAGCCATTTTTATTGGAGGAAAAAGACACTTCATTATTGTAAGCAAGCACTCAAAATTTTCTCTCTAAACTAAGACTTAGAGGAATTTATAAGCAAGTGAGAATTACCCTGGATAATGAAAACACTTGAATACCCTTAATTAACTACAAGCATTACAATGTACACCAGCTATAATGTACATGTGCAATTAACAAGCAGGACAGGGGGATGGGATAGTTTTTAACATATAGTTGTATTATATGCTCATCAAGGCAATAATAATAAATTAACATTATGTTAAAGGAGAGAAACAGCTGTGATAATCACACCATTTATCAGAGGAAGATACAGTTTTTTGATCTAAGAAAACCAAAGAATATTTCCTAGTGTTTTTTCAACAAACAGTTTAAACTGATTAGATGTTTTAAACTTCCATGCCTGTTGAGGAAAACACTATCTTTAGAGTTGGCTTGTTAACTAAAACTAGTGTAACACTGTGTTCTCCATCTATCTTATTTCTCCTGATCACTGTCCCCTTTCACTGGAGAATTTCCCATTCTTCAGCAACATATGGACCAAACATTTCTTCAGTGATCATGTCTGAACAAAATAATCATTCCCTCATTAACAAATTATTCCTCAGAATCAAATGAAAAAGACATATTTGCTAAGACAATTTCCTTTAATAAACCCTATGGAACTGTGCATTGTGCATACCCTATTCAAACAGTTTAATTGAAAGATGACAGTGTAGATGACGAAAAAGGATTCTTGTTTTACACAAACAGTAAGTGATCCTTGGAGCAGAGTTAGAGATGCAATTATTATCAGATTAAAGAAAAAAAAAAGCAATATTAAAAGAGCAGTAATTCTTGGCTAAAAATTTAACCTTTTGCTTCCGTGTTGGACAAGGGAATATACCATCACAATACGTGGCAGTTCAGAAAGCACCCAGTCAAACTGTTTAAAGGCGAGCCTTTAAAACTAAAGGCTGTTTGGATTTCTAAGCAGGCTGATCAAGACAAATCTGATCTTGAATGCTCAAAGTGAAATTAATCAAGCAGGTATGTGTTTACTTGTTGTATACAGTAGATTCGTTACCTCTTTCTCAGATACAATTCACTTCTTTCTTTGATAGCTTAGAAACTTCATTATAAACTCAGAAAACAAACAACGCTATGTTATCCTAGTTTCTTTCTCCTTAGTACTGAAACAGATAGTTGCAAATAGAACAGTGAGCTCTCTCTTTAAGCTATAGCCAGGGTTTCAGCATTCTTCAGTTCCTTTGTTTCTTCTTGCTGCTTTCAGAGAAAAACACAACCTGAGAGTGATTTAGGGATAGTTAGCTGAAAAGCAAAATTCTTCAGCTTTCATTTGGCTAAAACTCCCAGGGACTGAAAGCAGTGAGCAATATCTTACAGTACATTTAGAAAATTTTAAGCTCTTCTGAAGTATTACTATTGTCAGCTATTTCCAATTTGCAGTCTGGAGTCACAGGAGGAAAACAAGAGCAACCAGATTTTTCTCTAACACATTCGCTAGTGGTCTTTCAGCAGTAACTCGCAGCTTAACAATAGCACCCTCAGATCCTTCCTAAGCTTGAGATGCAGATCACTTTGTGCATTTTTGTTCCTCACAGCAACAACTGTGATACGTGGAACTGTCTTTTATGCACCAATTGCTATCAAACCTTAGCCTGTAATCCCCCTACATGCTAACGGTGTATCTATCATAACATCTGTGCTTCCTTGTCCTTTGGCTCAGTGCTTGCCCCAACTCGGCAAGCTAGCTATAAACTAGCTCAATGGACATCAATAGCAGCCCATCTGAGGTAACATAAAAGTCAAGATTTGCTGCAGAATTTGGCTAGAAGCTAGGTAAAATACTCTGTTAGTCTGTGCTCGCCCTGGTGAAACTATCTGATTGTGTTTTAAGAGTCCTGAGTTATGTTGCCTCTGTGTATTAGTTCATTTGCTGAAGTAAAAATTTTTGGACTGTATTGCAGATTATGCATGCAGGAGACATTGCTTACAAAAGAGACGTATGCTGATTATAATTAACCCATGATTATGTCCTTATTCAAACTAAAAATTAGCTCACAGTTGGGACAGATATGCCAAAAATACCTTCAAAATTGTTATTCATATACCAAATGATCTGTCTTCTTATTCAGATAATCTTCTTGGTAGTGTAAGGGTGCTGTTTTCAAAATCCTTACAATAATTTTATTTCTCTGTCTATAAATCCGAAGTCTCAACTAGTTAGTCACTCCAAGTGCCAGTGAGACTGTGAGATCTCCACAAACTAATGGTGACAGCTGTCATTCTATTGTGAAACACTTTCTAAAAGTTTTATTCTTTACCCCTTGTGCTGAAGAACTGGATGCTTGGGATAGGGATCTGGTGTAAAGTCTGTAATTTTCTGAATACTGGCATCAAATCGCAAGCCAGCTCATTCACAGCTCTCATACTCAAGGGATTCTGAGATGAAGTCACTATACATGAACAGCCTACACATACATACAACCTGGGGGTGTTGGCTGACAGCTGGCTGAATATGAGTCAGCAGTGTGCCCAGGTGGCCAAGAAGGCCGATAGCATCTTGGCTTGTATCCGAAACAGCATGGCCAGCAGAACCAAGGAAGTGATTCTGCCTCTGTACTCGGCATTGGTGATGCTGCACCTCAAATACTGTGTTCAGTTTTGGGCCCCAAATTCATTGAAATCCCGGAGCGTGTCCAGAGAAGGGCAGCAAAGTTGGTGAAGGGGCTGGAGAATAAGTCTTATCAGGAGAGGCTGAGGGAACTGGAGTTGTTTAGCCTGGAGAAAGGGATGATGAGAGGAGAGCTTATCCCTGTCTACAGTTATCTGAAGCAGGTTACAGCAAGGTGGGTTTTAGTCTCTTCTCCCAAGTGACAGGTGATAGGCTGAGAGGAAATGGCCTCAAGTTGCACCACGGAAGGTTTAGATTAGGCATCAGGAAAAAAGTCTTCACTGAAAGGTTCATCAAGCACTGGAACAGGCTGCCCATGGAGGTGGTTGAGTCACCATCCTTGGAGATATATAAAAGATGGGTAGATGAGGTGCTCAGAGATATGATTTATTTGTGGACAGGTACAGTTGCACTCAATGATATCAAAGGTCTTTTCCAACCTAGTGTTTCTATGATTGTATGATTCCATGATATATGTTTTTAAAACAAAAAACTTTCATTTCTGGATTTGGTCTCAAAGTAATAAATACAATAATCAGTTCTCCTTATATTTAGAGGTATTTTACTCACTTTATTATAGAGTTGTCTACCAGAGTAAGAATGGCTCAGTTTCCGCTATCATTTCTATGACAAACAAATAACTAGCCTTTAAGAATCCACTCAGGGATGAAATGTATTAAACGTGGCATCTGCGTGAAAAAAATTCTCACTTTTACAAAAGAAGATAAACACTAGAATGCTTCTTTTTTTTTAATCTTTCTCTATAGGCTTTTCAAACAGAGAACAACTAAAAAAGCTTTGCAGGATTCACAGTTCTCTTTCTATACAATTTCTATTATTTAATATATTACATAGTTAATGACACCTCAATGTCTTTCTGACAAAAAATTAAATTACATAGAATCTTAATTCACATGCATTACTTTTTTTTGCAAAGGGATTAGGTAGTAAGCAAAGATACTTTAATTCACTAGCCAAACACACTACTTATTCAAATTTGGGATGACTGTAAAACATTATGTTGATGACAAGTTTCCTACATTCCCATAAAGGATAGGGGATAGTCTGTCACAGCTCTGGGAATATCTTTATGGTCTCTCTGGTGACACATCTGTACATTAAGGACATCAGAAACTAAACATTAACAGTTCTCTGGGCACTTACTTCCATGTTCTTACTAAGAATCTTGTTTCAGCTGTCCTACATTGCCCTTCTTGGGATATTCTTCTGCTTGCCAATTAAGTGCCTCAACGACTCTGCAAATGCCATCTTATCCAAAATGGCTATTGCCATTTGAGCATGTGACACTTGAATAAGTATTTCTTTTTTTCCACTCCCCACCTTTGCACACAGTATTCAGCCCTTCCTATACAGACTGTGTATAATGGTACACTATAAGTTTTTCTCATTTCCAGGTCTTTTTCTAATTTCTCTTCCCCAACCCAGCCTTTACTAGTGCATTTTCCCTATGAGTGAGACCAAATATAGGTGTATTTTTTCATAATATATTGAACATTTTAGCACACATTGAATTTGATGATATTAGCATGGTCAGCCCCTGAGATGACACCGACTTTGCTCTATTTGTTTTTAGTGACTGGTAAGATTGTCTTTTGTGTACATATAGTGGAGCATGCAACACAACCCAGGAGGCAAGTGGGAGTGTGGTAGCAGCCTTGCAGGGTGAAAAGCGGTGCCAGGCAGAGTCCTTCACTTGGCCCCAGAAGCAATATGTTTGAAGAGCTAAGACAATATAACTGAGCTACTAAGCCCCCTCTCACTGCAAGGCTAATTAGCTTAAGTGGTTTGCCAAGTAAACGCAATATTACTGCTTTTGGAGACAGCTCAGTTAGATGCTATTTTTGGAGGCCTCTCCTTGTTAAATAAACATATTTCACTGTATGTTGTGAACATGCCATTAGTTCCTCTTCTTTTTCTAATTAATGAAGAATATTGATCATAATTATGCATCATTATATAAAAACTTTATCTTTCATCCTATAAATGGATACATGTTACAGAAATTAAATAAATAGAGCAATGTACAGGAATTTATCAGTCATTTCTAAGGAACCTGAAAAGCTTCCATAACTACAGGGCAGCTAACCCAGCAAAAAACAACAAAAAACACCCAAAAATCTCATGCAGCCCTCTGCCCAGCAATCAAACTCATCTGTCTGTTTCTGTAAGGAAGTCTGAACACAGGTGCTAAACTATCCCAAATATCTAATGAGAATTCAGTGTAGGGCGTTTTAAGGAAGAACATATTTCAGTTTGTTTCAGGCAATTGGTTTCAGGTGGTAGCATAATAACCTGTGCAGAAGCTTCTGCCAGGGGCTTCTCATGGATACAAACACCGTGCACTGACACTTTTCCAAATAGGTTTTGAATGCTTCAGCACTGGAGCAGAGATCAGCTACATAATCCACTTTTTTATGATTATATCTAGCAAGGTGTCTCTGCCTGGATTATACTGACTAAGAGGGTAGTGACCAAGGTCAACACAAGGTGCACATTTTCTATTTTTATCTTAAACAGGGATTCAATTGAAGGTTTATGCTGAGGAAGACCAGCCTTCTTCCTTTGCAATGATCCTTATCAGAGCATCACAGAAAATTACGGTACAGACAAATTTAAAGAAAAGGCACTGAGAAAAATAAAGCTTGAAATTTCAGATTATGTATCACCTTACTAAAAGGGCAGCATATTCCAGGGGTGGAGGAACACTCCAGGAGTGAGGTAAGAGACAAAGACTGCTTGGCACAACTGATCTTGCAGCCAGCTCCTGCTGATGCTATGGGGCTTGGGAAGGACACACTTTATGTCATTATCACAAAGAATAATTCCCTGCTTCCACTGCTTACTCTAGGACAAGGATCTTTGAGTTAAGTTTTAATTTTAAGCACAGTTTGCAATTTTATTATTTTTCCCTTACACATAAGTCACAGGTGTGCATAGGTCTTAACAAACAGTAAACCTTGTACATCTCTCACTTTTAACTTGCTCACATATCATGGTTCTGGCCAGTAATTTTAGAGAATCCTTATTAAACAGCAGTAGGGGATCATACAAAGACTTTCTTTGCCTTAAGTAGTCAAGAAACAAACCCAAACCCACAGACACTTCAGCAAAAAGGTTTGGGCGGTAGTGCCTGAGATATTCACTCCACCCTGATGCCAAAGGCTGCCAGCTAACAAGGGTGGGGGGTAGTAGCACAGATCTCCCCACTTCCATTGGCCTCAGGTTGTGCACAAGTGTATCAGAGCAGGACTGCAGCAAAGGTAGGTGGGTAGGTTTGCTCTGGCATAACAGGCTATGAAGTAGGGTGGCTGATACGTGGCCTTGGTTTTAGCATGGTATGGGCAAGTGAACACATTTATCAAAACAAGATCCATAGCAATTCTTCATGTTGTTCTTTCTTGTAAGCATTTTCAGTATAGTTTACCTCTAATTTATTGATCTGGAAAACCTTTAAATATCTGACCTAGTAAGAAAAAACACTCTCCTCTGACTGACATCCTGTCATGAATATTGTCTAGGAGATATTTTGTTAGCATCGCATTCACAGCCCATCCTATATATATATATGATATTTTCACTGCACTGAATAAAAATATCATACCTAAAAAAATAGTATTTTTTTCTTTATCTTCTTTTTCCTGGAAAGTGTACAAATGCTGACAAAATATGTTTAACAAGGAATTGAAAGGTCTGAAATTTCCACAGAAGAGGGATTTTTTTTTTAATTTGTATCAAATTACATTTATAAAAATAATTATTTTTTATCAGTCAAAATATTTAGCTTTTCTTCAGTATGTATATGGCTTGATAATACATGAGAAATATATTTCAACAAAAGAAGAAATTTCAAAGTTTAAAAAAATGAAACTTTGCATTCTAAAAGTATAAAACCAGGACATTTCAGCCTTACTGAAATATTTTTTCTAAAAATTAAATTTTTAAGAAATAAATCAGCCTTACTGAAAGTGGCTCATGCTGATTAAATAGCATTTTAGTATAGAAAAAAACCCAAACAATTGTTCTGCTTGAATACATGTTTCCAAATCTAGTGACTGTACATTTGCATGCAGCGTTATCCTTGCTGCAACGGATGTGGTCAGGCCCTTATATGATTCATTCAGTTTGAGTTTTATATTCACTATCCTTGAATGCCCTCAGACAGTGCAGTTTGATAACAGTTCAAGAGAATAAAATTTCAACCACTAAAAGGTTCATAGAAAGTGATCATAGAAGAGGCATAAACACAGCAGCCCATTTCTAAAACTGAAGTGAATATTCATCTCCTTTTTTTTTTGCGGTATTCATTCAACTCTATAAAATATTCACCGTTCATAAATAAAACAGCACACCTTACAGCTACAAATACATTAACTAAGTTTAGGTTTCTGTCACTGAGGCTAATTTTAGAGCTGTGTGAGAACGATTAAAATGTTTTCACAAAAAATTTGGCTTGTAAATTTCCATTTTGTTACTGGCAATGCCGCACCTGCAGAATACACTTTTTTCTGCTCACTCTGTTTAGAGGCTCACATTTCTTTCTGTGATCAGGGTGAAGCAAATAAGGTAGCTCTTTCACTGCCTTCCTGCTGAGTACTTAAAGGGAGGAAAACAGAGCCAGAAGCTACTGCATTATGTTTCCAGGACTCTCCTCCTCCAAGTTCCTCCTACCAAGCTCGACACAATGAATGAGATTGCAAAGTCCTGACCCAGGTGTCAACACAAAGTACTTTTCCATAGATTCTCATATAGGAGTAACATCTCACTGGCAGCAGGTTTTTAATAATTAGGGCTCAATGGAATTTTTTTGCTTAAGTCAATCCACCCAAATAATAAAAAAAATGGGTTAATTTTATTTGTGAAAACCAACATGTCAAAGAAAAACAGAAGAAAAACCCAGGATTTTGGTCCCAAGATTCCTCTCCATCTAGCCTTAGCAGCAGGACTGATGGGAAAAAAAGACTAGACATTTCTTGGTGCACACATGGCACTACATACGCAAAATGGTATGTTAGGACTGCTCTGCCATTGGATTCTCAGGGGGTACTGAAGTATATTTGATCCTGACAAGCAATGGAATCCTGAAGCCCTACAAGTCAGTACGATGACTCATGAAATGTGCTACCAAAAATTGCTACATTCACACAGTATTCTTCTTTTACAGAACTTCTAACTTGCTCCTCCACCGTCACACGTCTCTCTGCTCACAGCCGAAGTGTTACACTATCTAACACTTGCAGGATTATACAGTCAGTCCCTGCACTGAAAACGCCAAAAGGAAAACATATTCTGTGTCCCATAAATTGTATACATTGGTGTCGGCCAAAATGGTCTCTCCTGTTTTTTTGTGAATCTCCAGTCTGAAGGATGTATGTTGTTTTTTCTACTTATATAGTACTCTTTTATCAACAGAACTATGATAGAAAGCAACATACATCAAACCTGTATTTAGCATCCTCAAGTTATATGTAAGTTTATGCAGTGAATAGATTGGGGAATAGAAAGCCTACTCTGAAACACACGGAACAAGCTCTCAGTTAAGTCAGTAAACAGAGAAAGAAAAAACAGAATATGAAAACACTTGGATACTTCTCCAAGCTATTCCAAATAGATCTGGGAAATATTGGAATAAAACTTTCTTGACCACATTAATGGGTTAACTGGCTCTACAGAGGGCAAAGGAACCCAGAAGATCTTCACCAGCTAGGAACCTATGCCAAAGTTTTCTGATTTTTTTTTTTTATTCTGGCATGATCCTGTTTTCCTTTGGTATTTGTCTGTTCCTGGCATATGTCCCCTGTTCCTTTTATGAAAAATAAATCAAAGAAAACATTTAACTCTCCTGAAGCATCTACTTCTCAATAAATTACCCTTCTATTCTCTTTGAGGCACTGCTGCCTCCTGCACTGACCTCCCATTCCTTAGACACTTGAAAAATGCCTTAATATATATCTAAACTTTTCTGTGATATTATTTCATTTTTCACCTTTGCTTTCCTCATAATTTTTGGTGAAATTCATTCTCTAATATTTCCAGATCTCTCTCATACCTGGGTGTTTTATGCCTCACATATGCCTGTGTCTCAACCCTTAATTACTTTCTCACATCTTTATTTACCCACATTGATTTTTTTTTACTTCCTAGTGTATATATTTCTGGATAGGACATGTAACCCTTGACCATACATTAATTTATCATTGCACATTTTCCATTTCCCTTCTATGGCCTTTGTACAAAATCCTATTACTTTATGCCATTGGATTTCACCCAAATCTTACCATATGTTTTTGAATTTCATAATCTGAATTTCAGCATCTTATCACCAACCATTTAGCTCTGACTTCATCATTAATTATAAAATATGAGTTCCAAATATGTGACCACTTACATACACACAAATTTTCTTTCCAAGGGTCTGTAGTGTGTAGCAGGTTTGGAGCCCAGTTGGTGGAGATGTTCACCTATTCAGACTCATATACAGCCGGAGAACTGAGGTCCTACTGCATTCTGGATTTTTCGCCAGGATTTCCCTGGGCATATTCTGGAATTTGATCAACACATAGAACTCATTCATAAGTAAATAGTATGTTTGATTAATTTCATTTCCTATTCTATTCAGGAAAATAGTATTTTTTATTAGTTGCCTCCTTTTACAGTTATGAAATATATGCACTGTCCCCTTAAACACAGCCAAATATTTTCTGTCTTTGGATTTCTGTTTAAGTTGTAGAGTCAAACAGTGAACAGCCATGAGCTGGCTGGCACCATTTCTGTGTTGCTGTTGGATGGATGTGGTCCTTGTGATCGGGCTTCCTAGGGTAAGCAGTCTGCAGCAGCTGATTTTAAAGGTCTGTTTCCATAAAAGACTGGTGCCAGTAAGATTAAACCAAACTTGCAGAGTTCAAATGCAAAGAGGATGCAAAGAAAATAAAATGGATTTACTATGGAAATGTAAATGAATAATCACGAAAGATATTTGTAGTGAGGGTTTTCCAGCATTATTGACAGTGATCAAGGAACTGATCACTTATGGCAGCACTTGTACAAACTGATTTTTCAGGTTGACTGAAAATGATTCCTTTTCAATTTCCTGCCCAAAGTGAAAACCAAATACTTTTCCATTTGCTCTGTATATATTCTGCCAGTTAGGGATAAGTTCAAACTGTATGAAAGACAGGTACTATCATTTCCAAAGGCGGAAAAATCACAAGTAGCAGCTTTCTCCTGTTTGAGTATTAGTACAGAAACAGGCCAACTGGTTTGGGAGCGGGAACATCCCTTACATGGCAGAAAATATTCTTTGTGGGATAGATTGTGTGCTATCATTGCCCACAGCTGAGACAAAAATCTACTGGCAAACAGTTAAACAGTTCTGAACATCATCCTTCAGATTACTCAAACAGGGCATTCAGAAAGCAAGGTGTATGTGTTCAGCGTCTAACTGCCTTAACCAATACCTACTTCCAGTCACAGAACTTAATACGCTTACCTTTGGAAGCCTCTGTCTTTGCAGGGACATGTTATAGACCTTATGAGCTGAGGTGAAGCAACAGGTTGAGACAGTTAAGAAGTTAAGACTCTGAGGAAAATATGGCAAACTGATAAAACAGGAAGCCCTCTCCAGGGGGGTCTCCACAAGGTACATTCGTGAAAAGAAGTAACACGAGGTTGAAACATACGTGCAAAACCTATGGGTGCTTTGGAAGAATTCAGCAGTAGGAGGGCTTATGCAGAGGCAGAGGAAGTTGCAACACCCATGCATGATGTGACACTTCCAGCGGCTTTGGCAGGACTCTGCTCTGTGTATCTGTTACACAGATAGAAATGCACAGCACATGCTACTCTGCAGAGCTGGTAGCCACTGTCTTGCTGGAACGGATGAAGACAGTTATTGGGCAGAAATCATCAAGTAGCGAGACTTACTCATCAGTTGCAAGGAAACACACTCTCATAGTGTGGACTAGCTCTCATCTGCACACCTATGTTAAGTGTATTTAATGTGCTAGAGAAACAGATACGGTCTAAAACAACCACAGTACACAGATTTTGAAACAGAGTTTCAAATAGGGTCTTACTTGTGCATTTCAGTGCTTGTTAATCATATTCATTCACATTCCTAGCAGGCATATGGGGACAGTCTATACAGAAGCCAGCCAAGAGGAAGAAGCAACTAAAATAAACAGATGGGTGGACAGGGAGGAAATAATATTAAGTAGTTAAACACATAATATAGTGTCTGGAGAGAAAAATAAAAGGGCTAGGAAAAAAAATATCAGGCAAGAAACCTTCTCTTCTTCCTTACAACACACATGGAGCAAGTGATAAGGGCTCTTTGGTAAAATTGTAAAGTGTCTGTAAACAAATACCGAGATTGTAAAGATGAATAGAAGGGACATAGCAGCACATGCAGGGGGGTCAGACACCATTTTATGTTATCCTGGAATAAATAAAAATAACTTCACTGGCTTTCAGTGAGTTTCCTCTAGATTTACACTGACATAATTGAAAGCAGAATCTGGCCCAGAAAGTGGATTCTTGAATTTAACCAAAACATTATGATGAAGTGAAAAATCAGCAGAGGCTAAAATAGTGATGGATATAAACTCCAGCTGGTCAAATAATGAAAGACAGATTCATGAAGATGTGACTCAAATGTGATTTTTTTTTTTTTTTTGCTACCAGTGGAGTCATAATCTTCATTATTCTCCTAGTCTCCCATTTAAAAGTTTAGTCATGGTGAAGAAACAATACCATGTGAAAACAGTAAATGTAGTAAACAATTCACCAAATGAACCATCTGAACTACACAGGAAAAACTGACGTATTCGTTATCAGTAATCAGTAGCATATAGGGTAAGCAATCCACAAAGAGGAAAAGAATTGTTTGCCTCTTTGATTCCTCTATTACTACTTAGCCACCTCTGGTATGAATATGCACTTAGTAGGTGCAGGGCACCACTGGCAAAAGAACAAGGCAGAGCTTTAACTCAAGGGTTCAAAATTTGCTTTATGCAGAACACAGTGAAAATACCATAATGTGGATATTGGGAACTCCTTAGTGCCACTGAGACAACTCAGAGCAATCGTGACAACAAAGAAGAGCCGAGTCTATTTGGCATTGGATTGACTCAATTTCCAGTTCAACTCAGCTCCCTTTCTAGCATATTGTACAAGGCTAGCAATAATACTTGTCATAGAATAACGAAGAACATTGAAGCACTGGTAACCACAGGACAGAAGCATAAAAAATACAGTGTCTGGATTGGATCCAGCCTGCTTGGTATAATTTGAATTTACAGAATGTCATATAATGTTTTATACGCATGTCTTTAGTCCATGTAGCTACAAATAAAAGAAGATGTTGCCTTATTGGAAAACACTAACCATTGCCTTCCTGTCTGTCAGAAAAAGGGAAAAAAACTAAGAAGGACTTAGAGAAATACTGAAAAAAGCAAAACAGGCGTATCCTGAAAAATGCCTACTGACTTAGGGCATTCTGCACAATGCTAAATTTGTGGTCTTGCCCATGAACGTAGGAAGTCTGCATTTTTTTGAAAGGAGGTAACATTTGCTGCTTAGATGTAATAGAGGATATAACAACACATTTCTCCTCTCCTCTCCACTGATCCCAAATGGGGCAGATTTTCTAGGCTCGTAGACTTCCAGAAGGTTTTTGTGAGCACGTGGTACTTCCCTTTTCAGTCCTGCCAACTTCTCTCCCATCCCTAAAGATGAGACAACTGTTTTGGACAGAGTGAAAGTTTTATAGACGTGTAAACCCTAGTGATTCGGTGATGAAATGCTTTTCTATTAGGTCTTGGAGAAGACAGGGGAAATAGTATAACTTAAATGAGCAGACACAAAGTCTGTCTTTCTAGACTCACCAGTGATGATCCAGTGCATGTATTTTTTTCTGTGATGTCTTCTTCCTCTCCTTCATCCCTTCCCCCAAGGAATATGGATACTCTGCACATTCACCCAAATACTGACATTCAGAGCACACAGCTGTAAGTACTGGAAATGCAATAGATTTTTTTTTTCTTAAATGTTAAAAGAATTATAAAGGAAGGGAGGAGATAGGAGGCTTAATTATCATCTTTCGGAGGTGCAGAAAAGTCTGAAAGGACTCACATTTATGGAAAGACAATGATTTTAGTTTGCTCTAGTGCATGAGGGAAGTGGAGAAGGAAAGTGTAAAAGAAAATAAAAACATGACTGCTCTGAGTCTGCTTTTCTGGGAATTACATTGGGTTGCTGCTGGGAGCAAGGAAAAGGTATCCAGAGGAGAAAATGGCAATATTAAGCCACAGGGTCTTGTGAAGAGGGGAAACAGAATGCAGTGAAGCACAAAATGTGCTGTGCTCCTTAGGCAGTGCTGTGATAGTGTTATGCTAAATCATTAACTTCGTAAAGCCAGAAGCTAGAAATTGGGTTGAATCTTCATGGAGACATTGGAAACACACATTTCTTTCTATGTAAGATAGTTGTAACAACAGAGTTACACTGCACCTCTGTTTGTTATTGTTTCCAAGTTTCTGAAGCCACAACAACAAAAATAGAAGTATTTCAATTATAAGTAGGTAATAACTTTAAATGGTGGAATGCAGGTTTTATTCCTAATTCATTTCAAGCTCCGTTATCTCACAGGATTTAAAACATTTACCACCAGTTGTCCCCACCTTTACACTAAAAGTAGTGACTTTTTTTTCCATGCAGATTACCTTAATATCTCTTTATTTGTTATAAAAGAGAACATATTGTAGACTTACAGTCTCCAAATTATGGTATTTTCCACAAGCCATTCAGAACTGTACTTAGGTGTTTAAAAGGTAAATTCAGGGCCTTACACTGCCTGCATTATCTCTCAGAAGAGGAGAAAAAGCTCACGCTAAATTCAGGGTTAGATTTAAAAATGAATATTTTTTATCATTCTTCATATTATATGATAGATTGTTTCCTGCATTGAACGCATGTGCCTGAAGTTTCCTGTCTTTTAGATTCCCCCAGAAGTGGTTGTACTATGCTGTGCTTGCCATTTTTGGATAAGGTATTGCCGTATTCTGTCCAAAGGGTTCTTAGGAACTTGATATTTTGGAGTGAATGACTCGTCGTGCCAAAATGAGTAGAATGGATGAGAAACAGGAATTTTATATTCACCATTTTTTACTCACAGATCTGAAGAGCTTCCTCTATATTTTTTCATAAAAGAGTGGAACTTCACTGGGAAGATTACCATACACTGTGTTTGTGTTTAACTTCCACTTGTAAGAATTATGCAGACATATCAGTAGGAAAAATGCAGTTCTTCAATTGTGTTCAAAAAACATGGGAATAGATTTTCTTTGTTATTATTGGTCTAAAAAGCATTATTATTGACTTACAGATGGTCATCTATGCTGGAAGCTTATGAAAGAACCTTAAATTATAGAAAGATTATTCTAAATTTAGGGAAGCACCAACTCCCTAATGCTAAAGGTGGAGTCATGCTGCTAAACATATTAGTATTTCTTAATTCAAACACCTGTTCTGCCCAAAAGATACATAAAAAAGCTCTTATTTATTACTTGCATCTCCATTTCAGATTTAATCTCACTATAAATTCATCTCATGTTAATTTATGTGCAAACAAAGACACACACATTTTAAATATCCAAAATGCTGGAAATAAACTTATTTTTAATTTTGTGCTTGTTTTCCATTTGTCAACCAGCAAATGAAAGGACTGAATAAATCATGCACTAATTGCCAGCGGTGCTAAATTTAGTGTGAGATCTGGAATCCTTTTGATCAAAACCGCTGAATATGAAATCGTCCTCAGCTCTCTAGGCAACTTTATCCGCCTTTCTATTCTCCATCTGTCAGTCACCTGGGAATTTGTGAACTATTCCATATGTCAGGCTTGTCAATCACAATGGAATGTGGGAACTATCTGCCTACTGCATAGGAATTCTTGTTAAAAATTAATCTGCACTAAACTAGATGTTCTATATTTTGAATACCGTATTGTTTAGTGTTACTAAACATTTTTACCTATATAAGGCTAATGAGAAATTATATTTGACACGGTTATTTGGATATGTTTTTGTAAGGCTTTTTATATACACACAGACTTTTTTCACTAGTTTTGGAAGACTTCGGAAATGCTGGTTTTATCACCTGTTTCAGTGGGTTTGAGTTTTCTCCATCAGTTCCTCAGGATATGGAATTATAGATTCTTTTTCTCAGCCCAAGGCAATTTGTATCTTTAAAGTGGGGGCAAGGAAGTTTGCTGCAGCCACCTTTAGCTGAACTTAGGGTGGAAAAATAGATTATCTCTGGTCCCCTCCTGTGTATTTCGTTAGAACCTGTTGAACAGTTGAAACCAGACACTTTAAATGTGTAATCTGTATTAAGAAAGACAAACCAAGGACATTAACAGTTGCTTCACCAAATGATAAGTTGTGGTACCTTCTATTTTGACTTACAGAAATCTTATTAAAAAATTCTGTTTACTTTCCTTGTATTTAATCAGGAATGACTTAAATACATTTTCTGTTACAACTTGTTGAACTATGGACGTATTTATTGAATCTTCTGCTATAAATAAGTGTTCATAAAATCATAAAATACCAGGCTGTAAAGAACTGCAAGGATCATCTGGTCCAATCTTTCTTGGCAAAATCATGATCTAGACAAGATGGCCCAGAACCCTGTCCAGCTGAATCTTAAAAATGTCCAGTGTTCATCACTTCCCGAGAGAGATTTTTCCAATGGTTGATTGTTCTCATTTGGTAAAATTTTCTTCTTCTGCCCTGTCAGAGTTTCCGCACAAGTAGTTTGTACACATTACCCCTAGTCTTTTCCATGTGAATTCTTCTAAAAAGGGAGTCACCATCTTCTTTCAAAATAACCTTTAGATAATAGAACATACTGATGAGGTCTTCCCTAAGTCTTCTTTTTTCAAGGCCAAATAAACCCAGTTCTCTAGGCCTATCTTCATACAGCATATTTCCCAGTCCTTTGGTCATCTTTGTAGCTCTTCTCTGGACTCTCTCCAGCATTTCTAAATCTTTTTTGCATAGGGGGGACCAAAACTAAATGAGGAACGGCCTTATGAGGAGCGGCTGAAAGAGCTGGGATTGTTTAGCCTGGAGAAGAGGAGGCTGAGGGGAGACCTCATTGCTCTCTACAACTACCTGAAAGGAGGTTGTGGAGAGGAGGGTGCTGGCCTCTTCTCCCAAGTGACAGGGGTCAGGACAAGAGGGAATGGCCTCAAGCTCCGCCAGGGGAGGTTTAGGCTGGACATTAGGAAAAAATTTTTCACAAAGAGGGTCATTGGGCACTGGCAGAGGCTGCTCAGGGAGGTGGTTGAGTCATCTTCCCTGGAGATGTTTAAGGCACTGGTGGATGAGGTGCTAAGGGGCATGGTTTAGTGTTTGATAGGAATGGTTGGACTCGATGATCCAGTGGGTCTCTTCCAACCTGGTTATTCTATGATTCTATGATTCTAAACATATTATTCCAGGTATGGCCTGACAAGTGCTGGGTAAAGTGGGGTAATGACTTCTTTGTTCCTGCTGGTGATGACCTTGTTGATGCAAACCAGTGTCCTGTTGGCTTTCTTTGCTGCAGTAGCACACTATTCACTCACACTGCGATTGTTGTCCAGCATGACCCTCAGTTCCCTTTCTACAGAGAAGCTCCCTATCCAGATAGATCCCAGCCTGTGCTGCACTTCTGGATTATGTTTTCCCAGGTGCAAGGCTTTCCACTTGTCCTTGTTTAATTTAAAGTTCTTGTTAGCTTACTCTTCCAGCCTATGAAGTTCTTCCTGCAAGGTGGCTGTCCCTCCCAAAATGTCCACTTCCCCACTCAGTTTAATATCATCAGCAAACTTCACCAGAGTGCACTTGATTCCACTGTCTAGATCACTTATGGAGATATTAAACAACACTGCGCTCAATATTCACCCCTGGAGGACACCACTTCTTACTGTTGTCAGTTCAAAAAGGAGTTATTTGTCACTACCCTCTGGATGCAGCCTGTCAGTCAGTCCTCTGCCCACTGCATAGGGCACTTATCTAGACTATAATACATCAGTTTCTTTAGGAGGAAGCTGTGGGAAACTGTATTAAATACCGTGGAGGAATCCAGGTAGACAATGTCACTCCTTGCCCAACATCAGCCAAGGAGGTTACTTTGTGATAGAAGGCAATCAGGTTTGTTAAGTACGATTCATCCTTGGGTAATCTGTGCTGGTTTTCCCCAATCAGTAGTTTATTTGACTTGTGATAACCCCCAGAACTATTCATTCCATTAATTGCCATGGGGCTGAAGTAAGACTAATGGGACTAATAATTTCCTGGATCATTCCTGTGGATGGAGGGTGAAATTGGCATCTTCCAGTCTTCTGGGAAATGCCCTGAACTCTATGACTTCTCGAAGATTTTGTAGAGCAGCCTCACAACTATGTCAGCCAGCTCTCTCAACATCCTTGTGTATATATTGCCAGGGCCTTCCTTCACAGTCCTCCAGTCATGTGAGTTTCCCCAATATGTTACAGTTATTTGTATAATATCATAAATGTCTGACTGGGAGTAGAGTTCTAGTACCTCAGGCTGCATGCACTGGCATACATACGCTTGAGCACCTCAATGGATAGCTCCAAGGGATCCTTCAATGACTTGTTTTCTCACTCTGAACCATCCACTTATTGCCCTGCTTCATGCTGACATATTTTCCAGTTAGTCATCCACTTCCACTAGTTCACTTGGATTTTCTTGTGTGCAGAAGGAACACTCGCTGAACATGCACTTGGAGTACTGAATCACATAGTCCTCTTGGGGCCAATGTGGCACCCATCTGCTTTTTACCACTGCACTTCCACGCTAGAAGTTAGTAATGCTTTAATCCAAATTACCAAAATAGTCAAATTATCATTAAGTCTTAAATTTTGTACTCCTTTCTTTTTCTAATTTTGTGGCAGCAACATTGCTTAAATGTGATATTTGCTTTTAATGTCCTCATTTAAAGAAAATGTAAAGCTTATACATGTTTAAACTGTGAAATAAATACACATATTTCTGTGTGACATTTAGAAGCAAGAAAATATCAAAATCAAGTTTCTCCTTTATCTGCAGTATATGTAAGAAATGTTTGAAGATAATTTAAAGAATATTTGCAAGCATAACTTATGGCAGTTTATAAAAAAGTTATTTATCATTTAAAAACGTAGATATGTAATGACACATGATGTTCATCGCACTTATAGTAAGTTCCTTGATAATGCTTAGTTGGAAGCAAAAAATAGAATTTTACTGCAATGAATGCCAATACACACCGGTTTTCTTACTATCTTCTGTCTCAGTATCATTCATTAAAGCACATAAATAGTGAACTTCACTTTTTAGTTAAAAATTATTGTGACTATGCTACTATGGAGTTCTATTTTTTCTACTTATGGCTTGAGAATGGTCTTGTATATCTAAAAGTTTGATTGTTTTGTCCAACTTTATCAGCTGGTTGAACAAAAGATATAATGTACTTTTACAAACATTTCACAATTTCTTTTCCATAGCATCACTCAGGACCTAAGCACAGTTTTTTTACTGCCTTCTGAACAGTTCAATTATTCCTGCCTGTATTTTACCTTTGACCTTCAAAATTGTGAATATTTGCACAGACAGCATCACTATGTTTGTAGACATCTTCTGAAACTTCATAAACTTAGCAACTTCACAGATGTGTTCTGAGAAATTTTTCAGTGTTTTCTGATTGTGTCAACAATTTGACTAAGGTGTTCTTCTATGGTAGTTAACAGTGTTATATTCTAAGAAGGTGCATATTATTCAAAGTAAAATAGCACATGCAATACCATTGAAAGTCATGTACTATAGGCTTAGCTCAAAGGAAAGCAGTCTTCAGTATCAAGCTTTGGTTCTAAATCCTCCTTTAACCTTATAAATTAATCAGTTTTTGTTACGCTTTATTTTTGCTCCCATTTAACCAGACTGAAACTCATGAAAGAACTTTGCCTCTAACTCCATGATTACTTGCATTTTTATTACAACCGCCCAGTTAGGACTGTACTCCAAGGCATTCTGGAGGAACATACACATTGTGGTGCTTGGATGGAAGTCTTTTATGACAGTGACTTCTCCAAAGAAGCTTACTAGTCTGGAAAGAAGTTATTTTCCTTTCAGAGACCTAGAATTTCTATATCCATCAGACTGGAGCCATCAGCATTTTGTCACTTCACCTATGTGCTAACTTCATGGCTTATTTTTTGATGCCTTAAAATGAGGCTTGGTGAGTCAGTGGAAGTCTCAACCAGATGCTGCTTCAGTTGTTTTTGAAGAGAAAATTAGCAGGAGCAGTTGTACCTTATATTGACTAACCATTACTAGATAGGAAAAGCAATATGAGCATATCCTTACCTTCAAATGATTTTATGAAGAACTAAGGAAATTAAAGCTGAGTATCACCAGTGCATACAAGCAGAAAAGCATAATTCACTGAGAGACTTAACAGTTGCCCTAAGTTTATAGCTTTCACAAACTTGTTGGCTGGTCTAGGTAGGTATTCTCTACCTCTGTCTCCAACCTTCACTTGTAATTCTAGATCAGTCACCAGGACAACTGAGGGAGCCTAGAGGCTAGGCTTATGAACAGCTCAGCCTTGGTCTGCTTGGCAAATATATTTTGAAACATAAACATTTCTGACATAAAGATTACTTCCTTGATTTTTTTTTTCGATTAACTTTTCAACAAAAAATAAAACAAAAGATCATTTCTAAACATGTTTACTTTTGATTGCTAAATATTTTTAACCCTTTAAGCAGTACTTGCATCAAAAGAAGTGTAGCCAGCAGGACGAGCGAGGTGATTCTGCCCCTTTACTCTACTCTTGTGAGACCTCACATGGAGTATTGTATCCAGTTCTGGAATCCTCAACATAAGGAGGATATGGAACTGTTGGAACGGGTCCAGAGGAGGGCTATAAAGATCATCAGAGGGCTGGAGTGCCTCCCATAAATGACAGCCTGAGGGAGTTGGGGTTGTTCAGCCTGAAGAAGGGTCTGAGGAGACCTTATAGTGACATTCCAGTACCTGAAGCTGGCGTACAAGAAAGCTGGGAAGGGACTTTTTACAAAGGCATGTAGTGATAGGACTAGGGGGAATGACTATAAATTGGGGAGAGGAGGATTTAGACTAGACACTGGGAGGAAATTCTTCACAATGAGGGTAGTGAGGCCCTGGAACAGGTTGCCCAGGGAAGTTGTGGATGCCTCCTCCATGGAATCATTCAGGGCCAGATTGGATGGGGCCTTGAGCAGCCTGACCCAGTGGAAGGTGCCCCTGCCCATGACAGGGGGGTTGGAATTAGATGATCTTTACACTCCCTTCCAACTCAAAGCATTCTATGATTATGCTTTGCATGTTGAGATCTTTTCTCTCAGGAGCACCAGGCAGCTCTGCTTCCCTAGCACCAAGGGAGCTGATCTCCCCCGACCCTGTGATGTCACCTGCTCCTTCAGCAGCTGGTTCCTTTATAATGGGTAAAGGATTGAGTATGTAGAAAAATTGAACTATCCAAAGCTGGGAAAAAGCAGATGTCCCTTTCTAAGTAAGATTGCTGTGTAGTCCCATGACTGTGCGAAAACCTTCATGTAAAGTAGCATGAGCTGCAAGGGGAGTAAAAGAAAGAGAAAGCAAATTTTCAGCAACCCCTTCCCTCAGTGTGCTGTCCCTGATCCTGAGCACAACACAGTTTCATCTGACCTTTAGTTGTAAGAATGTGGTTTTGTTGAGGAAAGATATTTAAAGGTGATAAAGGAATAATTTTTATTGTTCTGAGAGCTACCACAAGATCTAAATGATCTATTTAGTGAAGAAGGAAAAGAGAGAACTTAAAGGTGCCACGTATGATTTTAGCAAAGACTTGTTCTCTCTGTTGCTTACAGCAGAACATTTTCTACGATGGTTGTATTTCCATGTCTGCATGCTTTGGATGTAGTAAAATTGTCCATGAACTACTGATTTATTGTGAATTAAGAGAAAAGCAGATCTATGACACTACAGTTGTTAATAGATTTTCCCCTGATTGCAATTAGCCAAAACAAATAATGTTTCAAATAGGGTAATAGAAATTATCTACCTTCGTGTGAATTTGTTTCCTCTGCCTATTCAGAATACATATTCATTCTGCACTGTAGAAAAGCATGTTACCAGTATTGGAGTAATTTTGTCAGGGCATTGGGATTCTAAAGGGAGCAGCAGGCAATTAATGAACTGTTGCACTTTCTTCCTTACTATTATTTTTTCTCTTTTTGTCCTTGTTTATTAGAACAACTGGAAATAATAACGGTACACACACATCTCACCAATATAACCTACTGACTGCATTTCTTACTTATTTGTAGTCCCCCAGTATACTGTAACAGACACACTATACATCCACACTAAATGGTTGATATTAAAAAGTAGCCATTGCCAAACAGTGCAGTGTTGACCATGAAAACACGAATTCTGAGTCTTGTTTTATTTTTGGTGACCTGTGTATTCCAAAATATAGCAGTATTAAACAATCTTTTTCCCCTCTTTCTTTGCTGTCTAAGGATGAGTTAAGTCTTCTGCCATTCCCTAGCATAAAACCCTTCTTTTTCCCTGATTTCCCGCAATGAGTAAGTGTCACTTCATTTTCTGGCTGAGCACAACTGATGGGCGTCCAGGACAGAAAGGCCTCTCCTGGAGACTACATAAAGACATACTTCAATACAAAAGCTCAGCAGTGATACTGAACTTCCTTACTACGAGATATCTTCAAATAAAAATGAGTAGATGCTTAGCCTGCTTCCTTCACTGCTCTTGCTGCTCACTTGAGACAGTAACTTGTGTCCTCACTGCTGTGGAAGTTTTCAAATGACAGCTAATCATATCCAATCCTCAGCCCAATGTCAGACACAGTCCTTGTTGTCCATACAGAGCATTAGGATAAAGCAAAAAAAAATAGCAGCTCTTGCCTTCTCCAGTTGTAAGCAGTGGACTCTGGGTCATGGTACATCATTTGCAAGATGAAGCTCTTCATCCATAAATAAGCTGGAAAAAAGGGTGTTTTACTGTCAGTAAAATATCCAGAGTTGGATTTGACTTACAGCTGCTTCTATTTATTTATTTATTTATTTATTTATCTGTTTGGGGTGCAGGCTATCTTGTATTTTCAAAAAAAACTGTAGAAGGACACCAAAGCGGTGCTTTGAAAAATGTTATCATGTATAAATAGTACTGCTGAGAGCAGAACACAGGCTTTGTTGTGTTATCACACAACAGATCCAACAAAATACTACAGATCCATATTGTCAAATGAAATGGAAAAGAAAAACAGTTCAACAGGAATGCTTCTTACAAAAACTACCCAATTTACTGGTATGTGTCTCAAGGCCAAAGCTTCTTATCTTTGCACAAATCATTCCTCTGTAGTGAGTAACAGCAATACTTTTTCAAGTGATTTTCTGTTGTGTGTCATAACAGGCTTTATATTAATGCTGCCAAAAAGGCCTCTAACATGATTTTAAACTAGAAACGGTTACACAGGTTTTATTCTAGAAGAAAAAAGTTGTATATCAGATATAAATCCATTTTTAGCTCATAGAACCTGAGCAAATAGAATCATAGAATCGCTAAGTTGGAAAGCACTTTTGAGAACGTGGAGTCCAACCACACCTGTCCACAACTAAATCACATCCCTGGGCACTTCACCTACCTGTTTTTTAAATACTTCCAGGTATGGTGACTCAACCACCTCCATGGGCAGCCTGATCCAGTGCCCG
Organism: Phaenicophaeus curvirostris; assembly: GCF_032191515.1. Taxonomy (NCBI): domain Eukaryota; kingdom Metazoa; phylum Chordata; class Aves; order Cuculiformes; family Cuculidae; genus Phaenicophaeus; species Phaenicophaeus curvirostris. Next base: position 143,473,857 of record NC_091392.1, on the reverse strand, counting down.
ATGACCCCTTCTGTGAAATTTTTTTTCCTGATATCCAGTTGGAACCTCCCCTGGCACAATTCAAGGCCATTTGCTCTCATTCTATCACCTATCACTTAGGGAGAAGAGACCAACACCCACTTCGCTATAACTTCCTTTCAGGTAGTTGTAGACAGTGATAAGGTCTCCCCTCAGCATCCTTTTCTCCAGGCTAAACAACCCCAGCTCCCTCAGCCGCCTCTCATAAGGCTTGTTTTCCAGCCCTTTAACTAACTTCATTGCCCTTCTCTGGACACTCCAGGACCTCAATGTCTTTCCTGTAGTGAGGGGCCCAGAACTGAACACACTATTTGAGGTGCAGCCTCACCAGTGCTGAGTACAGGGGCAGAATCACTTCCCCGATCCTGCTGGCCGTGCTATTTCTGATAGAGGCCAAGATGTCATCAGTCTTCTTGGTCACCTGGTCACACTGCTGGCTCATGTTCAGTCAGCTGTTCACCAACACTTCCAGATCCTTCTTGTAGATGGGTGTTATGTTTGCCAATCTCCGGTCAAGGCGAACTTCCCCAGTCAGCCAGGACTGCTGGTAGATGAAATATATATTTTGCATACTAGCAATAGTGTTTTTTATTCTTTTGCTGTATGCAAGGTTGACCTCTTTATGGCACTGTTTTTTGGACTTCTGGTATTACTTTTATTAGTTTGACCAAATTTTCCCTCTCCAACAGAAGAAAAGTGTTCAGCCAATAAGGATAACTTTTTATTGTGTAACTGTTACGCGGTTACTCTAACCAATGCACAGATATTGGCTCAAGTATACAAGACCAATTAAAACAGGACACTGGCAAGAGAAGGTAGTAATACTTCTTCAATTTATTTGTTACGGTAAATGGCTCATGAAAACCAAAATGCCACTATCGAGTTCTGAGACGGATACATTCCTTCTGTACTGTAGGTAATTAAGTGTTTTGGTGGGAATTAGTTCATAGGACTGATAGACAAATTCATTCACATATTGTGTTTCATTGAAATCTGTATGAGTCTTCTATGCCTGGCAGTGAGTCCTGATCCTAGATGCTTTTATGCCTGATTAATTGTCAATATTAGGCAGAAATTTGCTTATTAGCTCCTAGCAGGGCACATCTCAAATTGCAGTGAAGTCCTTTTAGAGACGATATGCTAACTGTTAATAAATTGCATGGATTGTGTGTGTGTGAGAATCTCAGTCAGCTGACTGAGATATATATGTATATATGTGTATATATGCACCTACATATGTATGTATACACACACTCAGATATACATACATATATGTGTGTATATAAATACACACACATAGACCTATCGGTTAACTCCCTGGAAGAATGGAATAAATAGAAATTATTCCCCTGTATACAAGTTGTGACTGCAAGTGCTGTTAACTTATTCAGGGCTCCCTAGTGAATAAAAACATCCCAACAGAAATTTACTGTGTATTATTCATGCTACATTTTAAGTTTTCAATCTGTCATGTCAACTACTTTAAATCATATCTAAACCAATGTGCTAAACAGACATCACTTTTAAACAAAAGGAATAAATTAAAGAACATCTTGCTGTACAACAGACATTTGTTTTGTATATTCATTTTCCAAGGGCTACATTTCATGATCTAGGGAGATAGAAGTTTGACAGAGAAGCAATCGATAATACAAACTACTTTTTCCAGATCAGTTTTATAATACCTCCTAACTAACAATAATGCCTTGCTCAACAATCAGCTTCAGTGACGAAATCTGACTATTCCTAGATCATACTTATCATGTCTAAAGGGTAAATATGCTTCATTAATGTAATTGTTTCTGCCCCTAGATTTTGAAATCTCTCCTGACAGATGAAAATGAAGTTTCTACTATGTTAGTAAAAGACTTTGACCAACAAGCTCATGGGAATCAACAGTAAGCCACAAAAACAAATCTGCAAACTTCCCATCATTAAAGATTATGTGCACTGAGCACTTAAGAAAGAAACACTGGAAAAGTAGACAAATAGCAAACCAAAAATTACCTATTTCAGTCTCATATGTGAAGGAACAAAGGTGCAAAAGTAGCAGTGAGGACTATTTTTTAAATGTAAAGCAATGAACCAAAGACCTATCAGCTTCATTCTTTGATGGGACAATGCTGCCTCCACGTTCTCCGATGTTGTAACTATACTTCAGAGGTGACGATGAGATACTTGCATCATGAGGTCTTCTGTAGCAATAAGACTAAAGAGTTGCTACTGACAGTGCTTAAACGTGAGAATTTGGGTTGTTTGTGTGTTTTTTCAAGGAATTCCACTAAGAACCAAAGGTTACCAGGTTGAATCAATAAAACACTTAATCCCTGGATTAAACCAAAAAGAAATACAGAAATATGAATACAAATAGCTACACAGACGTCTGTTGGGAAATACATGGAAAGATGGAAAGAAATGTAAGGAAATGGTCTTTCAAATATCCAGAAGAGGCACAAATTTGCTTTGATATGTTTTTACAGTATTTGTCAAATGTTACTTTCCAGTGCCACCACCAATAAGGGATTGACTCACATATCAGTAACTTCAGTTAAAAGGCCCTAAACTATCTTGATAATATCATGAGCAGATAGTTGCACATTTCAAAGTCTATAAACAGTCCTCACATGCTAACACAAGATCAAGCGTGGTTAGGATATGGATATATCAATGAGAGGCTACTTATATATTACTCAGGCATCTCCTGAAGCAAACAACTGTGGTGGCATTGACTGGCAGGTAGTGTCCATCATACTTGGAAATAAATGAGGTACCATGGTTATCTCCAAAATGGAAGCAGTTCCGAGAAGGTCATTTTCCAACGTGATTAGGTTTGAGGTAAATCTAACCCTCATTAAGGTTTCTTAGTTTTTAACGGTTATTTCTTTCCTTCAGACTTTAACTTCTGCGGCTCCTACCACACTGATGGAATATCTTTAGTGCAGAAATATGGGATAGTGTTTGATTTGACAACCAAAATCCTTTTTGCTCAACTTCAAGAAACAGAGAAAAGCATTTTGTTGACAAACAGAAAACATGTCTAAATGGGAGACTCACAAGTCTTCAGTGGTCTTCCTCCCATGTTCCTTCCATTCTTTTGTACTGAGGAGTGGTGGGTCCGGTTAAAGCTTTGGTACACATAGAGAAAGAATAGGTCACATCTTTTGAAGAGCAAGGTAAAGAGTGGCAGAGGTCTCATAAATTAAGATCTTCAGAGATGATGAAGAATCTGGAATCTAAGAGACTTAAAACCTCGTTTGAGATTTAATATCAGAATTAATCTAAAACTGTGAATAACATAATTTAGAGACTGAAAGAAGGGTCACGCTGTGCCCATTTTTATAAAGGGTAGAAAAGATGACCCTGGGAACTACTGAACTGTCAGCCTCACCTGTGTGCCTGGGAAGATCATGGAACAGATCCCCCTAGAAGCTATGCTAAAGCACATGGAGGACATGGAGGAGATTAATAGCAGCCAGCATGGTTTCATCAGGGGCAAATCCTGTATGACCAGCTAAGTGGCCTTCTATAATGGAGTGACTGCAGCAGTGGACATGGGTAAACCAACAGATGTGATCTATCTAGATTTCTGTAAAGCCTTTGACACGGTCCCCCACAACATCCTCCTCTCTAAATTGGAGAGATATGGATTTGATAGGTGGACTACTCAGTGCATAAGAAACTGGTTGGATGGTCTTAATCAAAGAGTAGTGGTCTCAAAATCCAAATGGAGATCTGTGACTAGTGGTGTCCCTCAGGGGTCTGTACTGGGGCTGGTGCTGTTTAATATCTTCATCAATGATATAGACAGTGAGATTGAGTGCACCCTCAGCAAGTCCACAGATGACACCAAGCTGAGTGGTGCAGTTGCCACAGCAGAAGAATGGAATGTCATCCAGAGGGACCTGGACAGTCTGGAGATGAGGGGCTGTGTGAAATTCATGAGATTCCACAAGGCCAAGTGCAAGGTCCTACATCTGGGTTGGGGCAATCTGTGTTTTCAGGACACGATGGAGGATGATGTGATTGAGAGCTGCCCTGCAGAGAAGGACTTGGGGATGCTGGTCGATGAGAAGCTCGACATGAGCTGGCAATGTGCACTCAGAGCCCAGAAGGCCAATGGTATCCTGGGCTGCATCAAAAGAAGCGTGGCCAGCAGGTGGAGGAAATTGATTCTGCCCCTCTATTCTTCTCTTGTGAGACCTCATCTGGAATATTGCATCCAGTCTGGAATCCTTAACATAAGAGGGATATGGAACTGTTGGAATAGGTCTAGAGTAGAGCTACACAGATGTTCAAAGGGCTGGAGCACCTTCCCTATAAGGACAGGCTGAAAGAGTTGGGCTTGTTCATCCTGGAGAAGGGAAGGCTCCGAGGAGATCTTATAGCAACCTTCTAGTACCTGAAAGGAGCCTCCAAGAAAACTAGAGAGGGATTGTTCATAAAGGGTTGTGGTGATAGCATAAGGGGGGAATGGGTATAGACTGGAGAGGGGCAGATTTAGACTTAATATAAGTGAGAATTTCTTCACCATGAGATAGGTGAGACACTGGAACAAGTTGCCAAGGGAAGTTGTGGATACCCCACCCCTGGAGGTGTTCCAGGCCGCGTTGGATGGGGCCTTGGGCAGTCTGATCTATTGGGGTGTCCCTGCCCATGGCAAGGGGGTTGGAATTAGATGATCTTTAAGGTTCCTTCCAACCCAAACTATTCTATGATTCTATGTTCCACCAGTTATGTTAAATCATATGCTAAAAGTCACACAATCAAGAATTTGTCTAAATACTGCACTATTAGGTGTTGTTCTCTGCTAAGAAAGCATGTGTAGTGGGAATGGATGAGTTGTGGGGAAATGCTTGCTTCTTCCATGGAATTAATTTTGGAAACAATAGAGTCTTTTGCTTCATAATATGAAAAGGGAGTTCCACCTTCAACCACAATGTGAGCATAAAGTTTGGAAAGCATGGAGACCCCTCTACTCAGGTCAATTTCAGAAGTCAAAAGAAGACTCACTGTATTTTGGTGACTATAATAAACTTAACTCCTACAACCTCTCCAATATACAGCTTCGAACATGTGGAGGTGATTAGAGTATGTATTATCTGATGGTTTACAGGAAATATTTTGAAAGGCATTATGTTTTCGAAGAAGTGTTTGGATACTTTTTAAAATCAGGCAAATTTAAGGAGTTTCAAATGAGGTGCTAATGTATCTCTCTATCTTCAACAGACTCTTGTCAGTAATTTTGTATTCCCTGAACTTTTCATGAAACCTTATTCTGAGATCTTCCTCACCCTCATTAAAATATTTTTTTTCAGAGTGTCACAATATGGATAACATATAGTAATCTGTTTTAAAAACAGACTACAATTTATTTGTTTGTTGCCTTTGTTCACTCAAAATGCTGCTGAGTTGCTGCTGTACATAGACAACTGCAAGGGTGATCCAAATTAAAAATCATTAAAATAAGTAGTCTCCATTCATTATGAAATAAATTGTACCTATTACACTTTGCAGAGCAATGGAGAGAATACTGTAGCTCACTTTCTTATGGAGAAGTCTTTCTCTTCTTAATCACTGACATGTTTTCACACTTCGTGTTTTGTTATAAAGCAGAATACATCCCTGTGTTAAATGAACCATCTCCAGCAGCCCCCAAAGTAAATTATTCATTTGTCATGCTTCGCCCTGTTTCAGAAAAAAAAGCTTTATGAGGACATACCTGCACTCAGTTTCCTGGTTCTAGGGCTGTAAGATCAGATCACGTATGTGATTATTGTCATTATATGATGGTCATTACAACACAATGAAAAGGAAATGTTATCAAATTCTTCAGGCAAAGAATCAAGTCTTGAGCAAGAGAAAGACAAAATATTAACCCAAAACCTGAGGCTGCTTCAAAAAGCCTTTGGAGAAAAGAGGGATAAGTTCAAAAGAAGGATGAGTTCTCTCCATCTTGGCTGGTGGTAAAATAAGCCTAAGCACAACTCTTTGCATGATCAACACTGAAGGACACTTGAAAAAACAGAAGTGGCAAAGGTCACGGCTAGCTGGGTGTTTCATCTTCATCCCTGATCTTCTCCATTGATTTGCCGACTTGAAATGCCTACTGCAGGATAATGACTGGTCCCCTAGAGGCATAAATGATTTTAAAATGTGAAGGTTGCTGCTCCTCACCTTTGTCTTAAAAAAAAAGAAAAGAGAGAGAGAGTGAGGAGAGAGAAATTTTTTTAAAAAAATTAAAAGGTTCTTGAATCAGATAATTTGTTGACAGCAAACATGGTATTTGGATTATAAGACCATCAGAGATACACATCAATAAGTTTTGCTTTGTAAAATGTGGAAGATAAATATATGACCATACCACAGTGGAGTATATAGTTCTCTGCTTTCCAGCAGAGTGAAGCATTAAGTATTGAGCACTAGTTGAAACATGCTGATGTTTAGTGCTATATCAGCAGCAGCTGGTCACTAACTGCAATGCAAGCTCCAATAGAACCAGCTGCATGTGCTCAGCTAGCATGCAAGGTTCTGAACAGCAAAACTTTCTCATTTAAGGTATGTCTAAATGGACCCTGAAGAGAGAGTTAGAAACAAAAAACGAAAAAGGAAAAAAATGGATACAGCAATCATGAACTTCTTTCTCACTCAAGTAGACAACTTTTTCTGATGTGATTCAGCACTGAGAAGTGAATATCCATGATGATACAAATTTCTGCTGGCCATACAAAATCCTGGAGCGTCCTGATGCAAGATCGTTGCTGATTAAGAACTTGGTTTGAAGCGGCATGTTCGTTATTGCTGAATACTTCCACTGAACCATTTTTCCAGAGTGCCTGAGTACCGTGCAAACACCAGACCATCTCCATGTCTAGTAAAATTTAAGTAAACTCATATTATACGTTTTAATACCAGTCTTTTCTGTCCACATAAGTGAATAAGAAGCATTAGCTGCTACTAATATGGGTCCCAGAAGAGAAATAATATTTTTTCCCCAAACTACAAAACACCAGAAGAAAGAGCAAGAAAAAAAACAGTGACTGTGTTGAAGATAATTCTGTGATTGAATTTACAAAAATGAGAATCCATGCTCAGGATGTCAGATACTGTGTTACGTGTCAAGAGGGATCTACTATGACTCATTTCACAAAACACTTGTTTGGAAACTGGAGGAGGCTGACTATTACATGTCCTTTTTCTTTCTTCTTTACTTTTTTTCTTTATTTTTCCCCCCTCTCTCAGTCAAGCATTATTCTGTCAGCTTCAAAAAATATTATAAATGGTGGGCAAAACAATTTTTTTCTAAAGACAAAATATCAACAATGGTTAGACTGAGAAAGTTCAGGCAGGAACTAATATAAATATATAAAAACATTATGCAGCTCTCTCCTATTGTAAAGGGAAATTGATACTAAAATCAGAACAATAATTTCCTAGTAGAAAGGGAAGAAATTTAGACCAAGTCAGATAGGAAAAAACTCTTAGAGTAGTTTAAATAAAATGCCACCTACAACATCATTAGAAGCACAACGGACAATATTTTCTTTATTTATTAACATTAACATGGCAATGGCTGTTTATTCAAAGACAAGCTGCATAATCAAAATGCCCATAGGATATTTTGACTCCAGAGGTTTCAAAAAATCTATTACTTACTATGATTCTCGAGTAATTTTCAACTTTCCATTTCTCAGGTCATAAATACAAGTGTGTGGGATAAGTCTGCACTGTTTCCTTGTAGAGTGTTATATTTGGAATGCCTCTACTTCTGGGAATGAAGCTAATGAATGAGAAAAGAGAGAGACTGAAGTCAGTTATAGCAATAACTGAAAAGCGAACATCATTCCAAAATCTAAACCACATCTAAAATGCGTAGGGATTTTAATATCTTTTGTATTGTTATCAGCATTCCCAGCTGTACTTTTGCACTGTAGAGTTATTTTTAAGCTGAAGGAGAAGATAAAATTATAAGATAAGTGCTAAAATTAAAAATGGAAGCCCTGAAAATCTATTAAGAAAATCAATTGTTAAAAACCCTCCTTGTAGTGTTGACAAGTAAATGGTTCCCAGTAAGTTTGCCAAACTGCTCATGTGGTTTCTGTCATGTAAACAGAGCCTCCCCCTAGCATAAATGGCAAAGTACACTGCACAGGCACACTCAGGAATATTTGATCTTCTTTTCTACACCCATTGCTGCATGTTTTTGCAGCTCAAGCACAGTGAGTGGGAGTCCGATAGGTCTATCGGGTATGAAATCACAGTTCCAAATTTCTGTAAAGACATGGAAGCAGAGCAAAAATCTGTCAGTGTAGAAATTTTGACTGGATCCTCATGAACTCCAAGTACATTACGTACAACTTCTTTTACTTCCCCACGTTTCATTAGTTTTATGTTTATTGGAGCTGAAGTAAAACAAAACATTTTTTAACTCCAGTTATTTAACTCCAATTTATTTTTTCTCATCATTGTCTACATTGACAAGAAGAGTACTTTCCAAAGAATTCTCCTTTGCATTTTTCCATTCTTCAGTTTAACAAAATACAACATTTCCTGAAGAGTTTACGTACTTGATGCTGGATCTAGTTGAATGGTCTCAAGGTGTCTGCATAGACAGAGAAAATTAATTTCTATAGTAGCAAAGATATCCTTTGTCATTTCTCCAAAACTACCCTAGGATGCTGAATATACTTTATTTTATCTTGAAAGTATGAAATCATGAGGGAAGTAATCAGAATAAACTAGGAAGTCTACCTCTACCACTTACAAGAAAATAAGGAGAGGCAGGAATAAACTAAGGTACATTACCTCATAACCTCCTCTTTGTTTTAATCTTACACGTATAGAGGCAGAAACAGTATCTATTCATCTTAAGAATTTCCTCTTGCAAAATGAATACTGCAAAATCTCTAAAGATCTGCGGCAATAGAAAACCCTGGATTTTAAGTCCAGTGACTGATCGACATTGAATAGATTCCTTTTTGATTTGCTTTTCAGATTTTATTTATCCTCTTTCCTACAACTTCTACCACATGAAGCTTACTTTCATTTCTTTATGTGAAAGAGTCATTTGAGGCAAACTGGGCCATTAGAAAACACTCCTACTCTGGGGTAGAGCAGTACAGTATTTCCTTTGGGAGACTACCGAGACCCTTGGCTCTAGGAGTCACGCCAGGGATCAGCTTGGGCATTCCACTTCTCTCAGTGTGCTGGGTTACTCAGTGGAGATGTTGGCATCCTGGTTAGGGCACAGATTGCCTTTTTCCCACAGCTTATTCCTTGTGCAACCCAGACATGATGGGAATTGCATGGAGGCTACTGCCCTAGCTGCAGCTAAATAAGCACTCAGAAGTTACTCAGTCATTTAATCATGCTGACTAGTGGAAGAGGCAGAAGATAATCTGACCTTTAAGGGGTAGCTGTCAAAAGAAGGAGATCAAAAATATCCATTTTTGAAAAGCAGTGGTGTAGAATACAAAAGGTGTTAAGCTGCACATGCAGTGGACTATGTCCTTATGTTCTTCCAACACAAAGACCACATGTTGCTACCACTGGCAGTGTCTCCTCTCAGGCTCACCTACATCAAATCCCTTGGGCAATGCAATAATTTCCAAGAAGAATAGCATTTCAGGAAGATAAGCAATAGACTTAATTTATGAATGAACAGATTTTTTCCTTCTATACACAAGCGTAAATAAGCAACCCTGTATACCAATTTGCACAGGAAACCGTGGGTGTTCCAGAAGCAGAACACTATTGCTGTTCATGAGCCATAGAGCAGTGCGGCAACATCTGTTTCAGGATCTTGTGAGAGAACATGCAACCATTCAGTACTGGTTCTCTCTTCAAACCTTACCTAAGACAAATTGGTAATAAACAGCTACTAATACCACAAAGCAGCTTGTTAAAGACTCTAAAACTGTGTAATGGCTTTGTTGCAGGTCAGAGAGGCCATGCAGCTCTGCTCTCCAGCTTTGCTGTAAAGGCTGGGTGCCAGGGAGAACTCTTAACTCTGAAGACCACAGAATTGGCTTCTCAAAGTCATGATTCATGCACATTAACTAGGCATGACACATGCCTGGTATGGCATGACACATGTTCATCTTCTAAATGACTTCACTGCCAAGGCATACTGATCTCTGGCCTTTCTCAATTTGTTAATTAACTGCTGGTTTGTTTTTTTCCTTAGGTTCCTTTAGGTCACTTAGAAAAATGCAAGGATCTAGTCTGAAGAATAAGAAGTTAATGGCAGTAGCAGGCACGTGTAAATAATGAGGCTTTGTGACAGGGCTACTGTTTTTAGAACTAACTTCAGAGCTCATCACATAACTTTTCCAAACACATACAAGAGAAAGCAAGCTATCCAAATTTTAATGAAATTTGGCTATTTCTTTTCAGGCTAAAGAAAAAATAGGTGGGTTTTTTTTTTAAATTTGTTCTTAGATTTTTATCTCAGCCTCATTGAAAGAAAGGATAATCAGTTGTTACATAGCATTTGTTATCCCAGCTTCCTTAAAACATTCAAGCATCCTGCTAAAGTCATTGCACTTTCTGGCTGCTGCTTATTTATAAAGATCAGGAACACAGGTGTTTTTGAAAGAAACTCCTTTTTCCTTTGTGAGGTAAGTTTCCCTGAATGCTTTTTAATGTCATGTGATTAGGGGTAGAGATGCTCTACAGGGATAACACATGTTATGTGACAGGAGACAAGGTGACATTAAGCAGCTTTATTTTCTTCATATCAAATAAACATGATTATTGCATAAATCTGATCTTAGGACACTTTTAGTGATTGATCAGTACATCTTTTTTAGGATTTCTAAGAGGTCTGCTCATATCCTATAAATAATGTTTTATTTTTAAATCTAAGTTACTTTCCAGCTGCGTTCTTCTGGGACTGTCACTGTTCAAACATCTTATTTAAAGAGCGAAGGAAATCATAGCTCATCACAGAAGTAGTCCTCTGTGTCATTTTGGTTTTTTATCATGGATTGTTTTACTGTGTACCTCACCTACTTTTAGGTAAACTTTGCTACAGTTCACACAGTGCTAACTATGGATTTCTGCAAAAATATTTTTATCCTTCTTCACGTGAGTGGATAAATATTAATTTCATGCTCTTTTTTAGAATTTAATAATGTTACTCTTGCCTGTAAGTTTTAATTTAGAATACAACTTATGCATATATAAAAAAATTTTGTGAGCTTGAGACCAAATTCTAGCCTTATCTGTAAAAATGAAAAAATATTGAAGAACACAAAATGGTTCTTCCTGACAGAATTTCTGAAATAAGCTGCAGCTTTGTGTATTGACTTTTAGTTGCAAACAATAGTAGGTGTAAGATAATTCATCCTTTACAACCAGTACAGAAAGCTGAATCTGTCTCATTTTCAGCATTAAGCAATACATGAAACCCACCTGGGGATCCTGGGAAAGCCCATTCAGCACTCACTTCAGCTTCGTTTTGTATTTCTCCTCCCACTGCCCGGCCTACATGAACTCTGAAGGACATACAATCCTTCTCATTTTCCTACCTGTAACGAAGTATACAGGAGCAAAAGCCCTGCTACAAGAACTCAGTTACAAATGCTCTCTTAACCCATTACAGCTGCAGCAGTCACATAAATTGGCTGCATGTACTGTGTTGTTTCATTTTAAATACACTCTACCTTTACTCTTTAATCTGTCTTCTGTTGCCATAGGCGCACTGGGTTGAACAGATCTAGCTAAACACAAACAAGGCAAAAATAAAATGTGTGAACCTGTGCCTTGAGAAAAAGACACCCTGCCTTTTCCAAGGATTCCACAGAATGAGCATTTTTGACAATATTTATATATTCTGGGTTTTCAACTCTACCTTGGACCTCCAGCATACAACGATTCTACACATACACACCCACGCTGTACACACATTGGCATATGGTATTTACAGTACACCTTCCATATTATCATATAACTTTCTTATTTCCCACTATGAAACACAGAGAAAATTTATGCTGTGTTGCATACAGTATGCTGTGTTCAAGTGAACTTTACTACATACAAAGTTTCAAGAGCAGGTCTGTGTGAATCATTAACTTTTCAAAAGGTACCAGTTCCCTTCTGTCACTAATGACATGCGTAACAGTTTAATGTAATGCTACTTTTAATTATTAGAGCCCTTTCTTTTAAATATCAAATTTCTCTCTCTAAATTGTCCTGAGTTCTCTTTACAGTCTCATCTGTCACTGTAAATGTCATCACTTTATTCCTCCTTTGGATGCAGTGACAGGACCACTCTTATCCCTAGCTTTATCTCTTTTTCCATCTTTTATTGTACTACAAAGATCCTTCTTTCATAGTTTACAGCTGTATCCGCTTTCCACACGTGGCAAATGATTGCCTCGGTAAAGGTATTTTCTGTTTCAATCTTGCATTTTCCCAAGGGAGAACAAAAGGGACAAGCTTTCTGGAGTTGGTTTCACTGAGAAAATTGTTTAGAATTGCCTCATTCCTCAACAGATTAACGAATGCATACAATCCCGGCTTAAGTGCTATTGTACAGCACAATTTGTCCATTATACTTTGTCCTTTCCATTTAGAAAACCCCCTCACCAATTAAAGTAATACAGCCTTCCAATACCTGCTCCCAATTAAATCTGAGCTGTATTACCTGCCTTGATGCAGCTGGTCACAGATTCCTACCACTTACTAGCATTCATTAGCCCTATTCATTATAAGGGGGCTGGTGGCAGGAATTCAAGCTACTGGCTTTATTCAGCGGCCATCAAAATTATCAGCTTTCAGCACAAGGCCCCAGTAAGAACAGGATTAAGTGAAGGGAGATTGAATTTATACAGTAGCAAAATGTCATTGTTTCTACTTTGCTCATGTTTCTTCTAGACCAGTGCATCAGGAACATCCAGTTGGGTGTACAAAAGAAGACAGCTGGTCAAAATTGGAAGAAAGCGTTTTCCTCGTTTGCTTTCAGCATAGCTCCTAATTTTGTTTTCCTGTGCCTCTCAGCCTCCTTACTCCAAAAGGTAGCCTACTGTCTGAACTGCAGCCTACTTACAGATGTGATCATTAACCAGACTGATTCAGTACAGTTTAAAGACATTGTTTCACTTACTGAGATTAAAAAAAAAACCCTAAATTTTCTGGCAGTATGAAAAATCACCAAATAGCTGAGGTTTCAGTGCAATGGGGCTTTTCCAGGCACATGGTGCTCCTGAGATGCTCTGCTAGGTGACAGTGTGCAGTGTAGCCAGTTCTATAGCAGGAAAAAAATCATCTGTTGCTCTTAAGTTGTTAAGTGTCAAGGCCCACTCTGTAATCAGAGCTTCCAAGATTTGCTGGATGGTGGTGGTAGCAAGCCAAGCAGCCACACTAAAAGCTTTAGGGCTGTCACCAGCAGAAGAATTTGGAGGGTAAAAAAAGGAGAATTACTCTCCCCTGGTACTTGGAGGTGGCACAAAGCTGTTGTATCCCAGCTTTGCCCACTCCAAAGATGACTGTGGTCTCAGTGTGGCCTGCTGCTGGCCCGTCTAAGTATGGTTCAAGCACAAAGATTAAAAAGAGAGTGGAAACAATAATATTATGTGTAAATGTAGAGAATTGAGAGGATTAAAAAAAAATTAGACAGTTTTTGGACCAATTCTAAACTAATTCTTTACTGCAAACACTCATCTCTTATCAAGGATCAGCAACATATGCATATCCATAGCATTTTTTAAGGTGGTGGAGGATGTATATTAGTGTTTTCCTCTCAATTAACTTCTAGGCAATTTTCCCAGCTAAATACATAACATCTTTGGCAATGTGCCAACCAAAACCTTAAGACCCAACACTAAATTCTGTACTTATACAGGCAGCTTAGATTTTCATGTGGTGAACTGGAAGAATGCCAGTAACTCCTACCATAAACCTAGCAGTAGGAATGCTATATATTTTTTTATCACGAAACTCTGCTTTACTTTTCCAAGACCACTTGAAAACTGCACCATTTTCATGTTCCTTTAGCACAAAATAAAAGAAAGATTTAACCTACTATTAAATTAACCCAATTAGCCATTTATTTCATGTAACCTTACACCTCTGATGGCATTAAATCAAACACACCAACATGTGGATTTTCTAAGTTATGGTAATTACATACTGCATGCTAGACAATAAATTTCTTGCTAGCCATTTGTCCTGTTCATTCTCTTTGGAAGAAGATTATTAGAACTGAAATGGTTTGAGATCCCTCCTTGTATAACTCCTATAACACTGTATTAGAAAAAGACAGAATATTTATGCACTTAAAGAAAAAGAGTTGGAGGAAAAAAGGAGGGTGAAAAAAATAAAAAAAAAAAAAGAAAAAATAAAAGAAGTTAAAATATTTCCAAAGGGCTGGCTTCCAGGCATGACAAACTAAAGTGCTGGTGAGAATAGAATGTACTTGCCATTTGACACAAATCACATACCAAAGACCACTGTTTTCTTGATGCAACATCTTTTTTTCTGATTTTTTTTGTAGGGAGATGGGATGGGGAGAAAGAAAACCCAGTTCAAGTAAAACCTAGGAATAATTTAGAATCAGAATTCCCAAATCTAATACTGTTACATCCATATGTAACACACCTGCCCTGCTGCTGCCACTGAAGCAGAGTGTTCCCTGATGTCCCATCCCTCTCTTGCCATCCAGGCAAAGCCTTTTGCAGTCACATTGCTTCTGCTGCTGCCCTGTGCTTGCCAGTAGGCTCCTTCATATGCTGATGATGTTTTGTCCCATTTTCAGACTGGCATTGAAATGGGTTTATCTCAGAGCAGAGGATGCTCCAGGATGGTAGTAACCCCCAGTCCATCCTAGGGACCTGTCAGCAGCACTCTGCGTGGCGGATGTTCAGTGCCCTGTGAGAGGGAGCAGGGGTAGCTCCTCTATCGTGGAGCATCTTTCCCATCTCATGCTGTGCCTGCATGGAGCCCTGGCAGGAAGACTATCAGCAGCATATTGGATATCCTTATGAAGCAAAGACAGTGCCCTCCTCGGTTCTGTTTAGATATCTTTCATGGAGCTTACTTTCGAGGATGGTTCCGACTCCTGACCCTGCTGCAGATGGCATAGCTGTTACCTTGGCAGGCTGCCACTTACTTCCGTTTTCCAGTCTCACATTCTCTTCCCTTTTCAGCATGGGTAACCCTGCTCCCTGCTTGTAATTTCTCCCTCTCCTCACCCTCCCCCCACCCCTTATTTTTTTTTTTTTTTTAATTTTCTTCTGTTCTTGTTCCCTGGCAGGCACAGATCTTTGGCTCCAGAAGCTTGTTAGGTGTTTGTCACTGAAGATTTATTCTTCCTTCCATACAATTCACTCTGATGACGAAACTAATGTAGCTCTCTAAGAAGCATCATGATATTCTAACTAAAAGCAGCCAAAAGAATGACCGAAGTGTCTTTACATTTTCTTTTTTCTCTATTTTTTTTTTCCCCACTGGCTGTCAATGTTTTAATTTCTCAATTAACTTCGCTCATAGCCTTACTAAGCACTAACAATCTTCTGAATCTTATGTGGGTTTTTAAATATGAAGGGCTTTGTTATCTTCACAGACTTTTAAAGATAGATTGATACATTGTAAATAGTATGAATTTGATATGGCAGTTTGAATTGATATATCTAGAAGATTTTCTAACATAAATTACTTCCAAGTCATTATCTGTTATTAACTCTTCAGGAATCACACAATATGACGCAGTATGAAATATGAACAGTTCATCTAAAAATATGTAGCCATTACCGTTTAGTTCAAAATCAGTACTGGAGAAGTTCGATCCTTTCCGTTTTGTTTCCTCTCTATGATGAAACTTTTGGACCTCAATTCCTTGCTTCAAGTCAATAAAACTGTTGCCTCTCTGAAACGTGCACTCTGCAGTTCTGGATTTACATCTCCTAGTAGTTGAAGGGAAACCTTTAAAATTTTAACTTATGTAATATTTAGAATCAATGTTTTTTATATACAGAATTGCACTGTGCTCTACATAATCGCCCTCAGTTTTGGACTACAGAGAGCCAGACCAAGATTCCAGTTTCCTGGTTACTTCTGAAGTGGGCTGAATTGGGGAGGGAAGGGAATGAGTAGGTCCCAAGCTACCACACCTTTGGCTGAGAAAAGTGTCATAGAGTCTGATCCCCAAATTCTGATACAACTGGACAAAAAAGGGAGATGTGTTTGCACATGTACTTTGCTGCCCAAGGTGCACCACTCTTGAGTATACTGCTTTCATCTTTCTTTTCGTTCAGTCCTATAAAAACAAGCCTTGTAATATTCAAAAGAAGATAGTTTTTTAGCAGAGGACAGATATCAAAATTTCCTCAAAGGAGAAAGGAAAAAAATTCATTGTGGGATAATCTTCTCCCCAATTCGTATTATCAGGAACATTTTATCCTGTCACGTGGTCTGATTGTCCAGCACCTTATTGTTCCCAGATAACTTAAAACATCCGCAACTTTTAGCTAAACAGACTTACTCAGTTGAGCCTAAGCAAACTGCTCTGCATTTGTGGGATCATCTTTTCCAGACACTGGTTTCTTCTACTGAGGATGAAGGCAATACTGAATATATGTATGAGGTACATCTTTGCAGCACATAGGTCTGTGCCATTATTGCCTCTCTTTAGATTTGTGGGTCACATACCAAAAAAACCATTTTTTTTAAAAAGAGAGAAAGAACAAAACATGCTTTCAGTGTGCCTCTTTTCAAAGAACTTCATCCATTTATCTGCACTGCCAGGGCCATCCTCTGTGGTGAGAAGGACTTCTGAGGTACCCTTTCCCACCACCCTGAAAACAGTCTTAGCTGCTGTGGCACTGCCGCTCCTTGGATTTGAATTTTTGCCCAGGTCTAGAGCAACCCTTTCATCATGCTTGTAGATACACAATAGCTTTGTCTAGGATCTATAATGCCTTCTGGCTTGAATTCTTTTTGTCTCTAGCATGTTTGGCTGTTCAGAGATTTGTAGGGTAACAGTCGGTCTTCTCACATGCTGTTATCACCCAGTGGAGGTGGTCTTGAATGCAGACTGTGGTTCCTTAGGGATCTGTAGCCTTAACCAAACAGGTATACACTTTCTGTCCATGTTTCATACAACCCATTTTATTGTGTGTTCAGCTCCTGTGCTGCTAATTATTGCAACTTCATTTTAGTATACTGAAACTTTCCATGAAAATGTTCAGTGATATGTAAACACTACCTTAGAATTACTTTGATCTTCTTTTATCTATACAGAACAGTGTCTGTGCTTAGGAACTGCACCTGGGAGGAAACTACTCTACAGGTAGTACTGATCTAACCTTTGTGCTCCTTAGTCTGTGCCCAGATGAAGATTTGGTTTCCACAGGTATGACTAGATGCTTTACGAAGCTGAAGTAAATATTTTGATTTGATTGTCCTAATTTTTCTTGTTTAGCATCTCTGTGAATATTTGTACATTTTTTCCTGTTATTCTTTGGATCATGGATATACTTTCAACAGGGAACAAAATGGTCTGTGGGTTGCCATGACTTTCTCTGGAAGAATTTTTTTTTTCATCAGTACTAAGCCATCAACTTTGGTTTTTTATTTAAAAATGTGTGTATCCAAACTAAAGGCAATGATGCTACCCCTTATAATAGACAGAACAACCTTAGCAGGTCTTTTGAAAGACTTTTTTGCATCATTCTTAGGTTCTTATTTTGAAGAAAATAGCTCAAAATCTTGGTTTTAGTAATTTAGTTCTGCAATTTTTCCAAGCCATTTTGATGTGCATACTTTCTCTCTATAAAACTACCTGAAAAACATACCTTTTGCAGAATTTCTTTTTTTTTTATGACTTTCATTCATCTTCTACTTGTGTCTCTCTGTGGCTTTAAGATTATGTGCAGAAGTTGTGGTGGTACAGAACCTGGAGCCTTCTCCAGAATGCTCTCTGAGATTTTGTAATGTGTTACAGGTCTTACTATTCTAGCATGTATTTAAATGGAATGTGACGAAATTTCTGACTTTCAATGGCAATGAAAACACTTCTTTTAAAAAAAATTAAAGGATATTTATTTCTGCATTTGTGCCAATACTCTCCACCTATACATATAAAATTGGTCAAACTGGGTCAGACCAATGGTTTATTTCCCATCTCCAACAGTGTGCAACAGCAGACATCTATGGAACATTACAAGAACAGGGCAAGCAGGCAGTAATACCTCCCAGCCCTCAGCACTGGTGGTGGTAGCCATGGACAGTAGATTTGTTCTTAATTGTCCTTGATGGATTTTTTTTCTTCTGGGAATATGAACCCTTCTAAACATTTGGCAATTATAACATCCTATAGCAAAATTTCTGCAATTTAACTTGCATTTACATCTCTGTCAGTCCTGTCCAGAACTCACTATTTCTTATGAGGTTTTGTTATTTAATTCTTTGATGCTCTGTGTATTCAAATACCAGTTGTATTAATTTGCTGCATTTTTTTATTTGTATTTCAAGTGTCTTTTTTGTGATAAAGCAGCATCTTCAGACAGGAATGCTGAAAATACTTAATTTGCTGGTCTTTTTTTTCAAGTTTTATTGTAGACAGTAAATAATTTTTCTCTGTGGGAGCCAAGGTAAACAAGTTACTAGGTTTTGGTTTGTTTTCTCCAAGGGCTGGTGAATGTTTTGACTTTCCTGTTTCCTACTGGATTGGCTGAGCTATGCTACTCCATTTGTTCCTTCCTCCACTGGAGGAAGCTCATGTTGTGAGCTTCATAGAGCTTCCCTCTTTTCTCTAGACTTTGGAAGACATTGTCACATACAGAACAGCTTGTGTATGCATAGCAGTCTTGAATATGCAATGTCCTCATAGATACTATGTGACTAATTTCAAAAAATTATTTCTCATTTTTTTCCAGGACACAACACCTTGCAATGGATTCTAGTGTCAAGTCTCAATATCTGCTGACAGAATTTACCTTTTGATGTTTTTTTATTCTCTTTGTGTTTAATATTTAATTCACCTACTGTATATAAAAAATGCTGTCCACATCCTGCCAGTTTCATGGAAGCAGACAATATTTCTGCTGGGCAAGGAGGTAGACTTCTATCCTTTTTCCCAGGAATGTCATTCATTCGGTCCCAGCATCAGATGTAGATGTTAGTATTATTTCTTACAGAAACTGTATCCAGGAGGATATTAGTTACCAGAACACTAGAACCAAGGTATTTAAGCTTGCTTCATCATCTTCCCTCTCCTTATACTGTTTTGTAACCAAACAGTATCATTGTTGCTAAAACTCTCTCCCTGTAGGTGTTCTCCAACTGTATTACTCCCACTGCTTCACTGTTTGCCTATGTGATGTACTCAAACATAATGTCTAATGTAATTATTTTCCTTAGGCATGGGTGTTTCTTTTCCTTTGCATGGTGCAATCCACTGCTATTGCAAACGTATATTGCTGGGTTTCTGTCACTTTCTTCAACAGAAGTAATAAGCAGAATTGGCTTTCTTGTCTTCACAATGAACACTGTTTTGGCGGAAGTATGTATTCTACCAGATCCTGACGTTTACAGATTGGTACTTCTAAATAATGTCATATCCATTTGGATATCCACTTTGGCTAGGTCAAATGCTTTGACTATCCTATTGAATTGCTGTTCTAATGTTTATAATTTTCCTTCTTTTTTTTTAATTTGCATACTGTATAGCATAATTCATATGCATTTCCATTTTTTAAAATATGGGATATTTTGCAATCTAGTGGGTTAACTAACCATCAGCTATTTTAATGAGATATTTTTCTAAATTCTCCATACTTCTATTTTTTTTTTAAGTAGAAAAATGTTTCGGTTCTTATTTTTCAAGACAAACAATCTTAAATAAGTTAAACAGCCTGCCTGGATTTTCTCCCTCTACTTCAATGTACTTACAGCTAGCGACCTATGCACTGTAGATACTGCTGCCATTTTTCATGGTACATAATAGTAAATGAAGAGCTATTTAGATTTATAGATTACTTATTAAGAAGATATGATAAAGATATCATCTCCTTTAATTCTTTCTATTATTAGCCCTATCTTCTGATTAGTTTCAGTAAGCCATACTTTATTTCTAATGCCGTGAATTGTCTTTATTTACACTGCTCACACAAACATGGAATAGAGAAGGGCGTACTATGAAAAACTTTTAGGACAAACAATTTGAAGTACACCTTTCCTCTCAGCGGCTGAGCTGAATTTGGCACAATGGGGAGAGGAGAAAAGGAGATTCCTTCCTGCATGAGGAAGAGTCCTAGTGTTACCCTTTTGTTTCTCTTATGAGAGATATCATTAGTTATCAAAAAACTGCATTAACACTGTACAGAACTTTTGTTATTCATTCAAGTGTTTCACAGAGGAGAAATGATAGCTCTAAATGTAGCAGATTACATGGTGAGGAGAAAACACTTCCTGAAACACAATCCAGAAAAGCAAGAGGATCTAGACCACTGTCTCCCTCTTGAGGGGCATTTTTGAACATATGTATATCTATTAACAAATACGTGTATCTCTATATATGGACATATCCACAACCAAATACATATATATTACATACTTGTATATATACATACGCAAAGGCAGCATGAATGGGCTGCTAAAAATCCAAGACAAGTGGATATTACTTCAGAGATAGTTGAAAGGACCAAACCTTCTCTTCATGTAAGGACTTCTGTCACTTCCTGTGGCAGATACACAGTTTAACCAGGTTGATATACATGTGTAGTCATTTAGATTCACACAATTTCTATAACTTTGGCTCACACTTCCTATCCCCTATTCCCCATTTTGACAATTAATGTGTTTTGCTACTGAAGTAACTCATACATGCAGGATCATTTTTCTCTCGTGACGCTCAGCTTATCATCAGTTTCAACAGTATTACTGATCTCCCACACCTTATTTCTTCTCTGAAGGAAAAAAACCAACTGGGAAAGGAGCAAAGTTAAGTGGAATAATAAAAATAACGACCACTTGAAAAGGAGTAAGAAAATAAAACAAAGGAAAAAAAGGACTTCAGCAAAAAGTCTAACGGGAGATATCAAGAAACTAGAGATGTCATCCTCCGAGATGATGCAAAATAAGGATAGGTTTTATTTAGGCACTTTGGGGTCATTTTTTTCTTTTTACTTTTTAATTTACAATCTCTATTTAGACTTTTAATTAAAAACAGTTACAAGGCAGTGATATCACTACTGCTATTTCATCTTCAGAGATGAATTACTTGAATCATTGTTGCAAAGTCTGTTCTATATAACTTTTATCTGCTGGCTAGCTGGAGATTGTTATGGACTCATTACTTGCCATGATCCATTACTCACAAGATTTTTCACCTACATGTTAGATTCTCTCTCTTAAATTACTGATATCAAACCAGCTGGGGCTTAGATCTAGCCTCATGATCCTTTTAGTAGATTCTTGGTTAAAGAATGATTTTGTATCTTGCATGCACAACAAATGATCAGGGGTATGAGCTACTCACCTCATAAAGCTCTATCCATCCACTAGAGTGCAAAATCTGTGAATGTAGTTATAGGGACCTGCACATCACTTTGTTTGGCTTCAGGACTGCTGCTGCTGGAGATGATAGGCACATGAGATATGAAATTCACCTTTTGATCTCTGCTACAGGAACTGCAGGAGACCAGTTTTAACTAGACATATAATGGGTCAATATGATCAAAAGGATGGAAGAGGAGTTAACTAAGAAATAACTATGACCCACTGCTCAAGGCAGGTAGCACTACATGTCAAGACTGCATAGAAGACAGATTTTAAAAGACCTCACTTCCCTGACATATGTAGATTTGATCTTCCACAGGTGTAATGATTTTAATCTCTGTAGGATGTTCGTTTATCATCATCATTCCATTCATCACCACTGAAGATCAATGGACATATCAGTTTTAGGCCAAACACAGCATATGTGGTAACGTATTTAACAAAACCATATATGAGGGAGGCAGAAGGGAGGAAGAAGGGGTTATTCATACTGCTTAGCATTCGATGCTTAACTTGGAAACCAATTTTGCTAATCACTCAGTGCAGAAAGGCAGATTACCCTGGAGCAAAAGCCCTTACAGAGGTGTCCAGAACAAAGTCTCACAGTCTTCCAGAAGGAGACAATGTGGTAGAAACCTCACATTGCTACTATCTTGCTCTAACCCCGTGGTAAGGGCAATAGAAGGAATAGGGACTAGTGTGTGTTCAGTTTCAGATGTTCAGAGTCACAGCTGCCAAAAATAAAGAATCAAGCACTCATACAGCATTAAGAAAAAGGAGACTCCACGGCCTATTCCTTAATCTCTCACTATAAACCCTGATGCATATTTTTTATTTAACAGGAAACTATTTCGATATATAACACTGACATTTTCCAAAGAAATCAGTTCTGATTTCAAACAGTAAAATGCTAAAAAGGATGATGGTCGCTTCCTCTTAATTCTTTACTCCTGATTAGCCTCTATGATAAGAGTTTTTTTAAAAATTTTCATTCTTATTTGTAATATTCAAGTAAGTGAAACACACTCATCTTCATATTAAGAGTCACAAAATCTGTTAAATTCTTACTGATATAAAATCAATGATTAATGAAACATTTGCACACTGGATATGCCTTTAATAATTATTTCACAAATCTGATGCAGGTGTCATGATAATTACAACCATAATGTCTCTAATAACTTTGGAATTGATTACCATGGGTTTTTTTAAACTTGCCAAGACAGAAATAAGCTGAAGACCGCTGCAGATATTCTGGTTTGCACCTAAAAGTTTTCCAGCTTTTAGAAAGCCTCTGTAAATTAGAAGGAAGTCTAATCATGTATATTTTTTGCCCAGGCCTTCTAAAACAGACATGAATGGGACATGACATAGCCAGTAGTAGCAATAAATAAAAACAACTATTATGATTTTACATAATGAATGGTAAAGGTAAAAATAAGCTCTGAACAGCAACACCACTTAGACAAGTGGTGTCTAAGATAAAAGATAAAAATCAGACATGAAATTAAGTATCAAAAGTAAAAGTAATTTTTCTCCCTCTGAGACAACTTGCAGACGATTTTTCCCTGGAAATAAGCATACTGGGAACTATGCAGTGAAGAATTCTGAAAGTAGCACCAAATTCCAGTAGTCTCTCATTTGCTAGTACAGAATTAAGTAACAGGGGACTTTGTACTATGTAAGTGAATTCAGTCATTTCTTCATCTACAATATTTTTGGAGGTTAATGGTCTTTCAAGTTTTAATATTACAGAAAGCACTTAATGTTTATGATGGCCTCAGCCATGGTAGTAGGTGGAGCGTTTACCAACAAAGTGATGAAAAACTATTATGTGCACTATGCGCATTAGAAAACATGGGTTACAACATCCAGATGTAATATTTACATTTCAAAAATTCCAACATTCATCTTTCTGGTAGTAACAATAGAAATATCTAACCTCTTAAACAGTACTTCAAATCTTCACTTTTACACACTTAACTAACCCTTAATGAGACAGCAGCAATATATTTACATAACATTAATTCATCAATATAATGGGGAAACCAAGTTATTACAGCCTACTTTTATCTTATCTAAATTTAAAAACCGTTTTGGAGTACCTAATTCCAGGATTATAACTGTCTGGGGTCCCTACACAATCAATGAAGAGAAGTAAAGAGAGAGATAAAGATGGAGACACCCAAGAGCAATTCTGCCATGAAGGAATGTGACATTTATCTTCTCTCCAGCCTTTGAGGAAGAACTGTGATTTGTTATCCAGTAATGGACAATGTTCACATTTTGATCCGTGACTTCAAGTTTAGTGATGCATACAGGCAACCAGTGGCCTGTGTCATCTCTGATTTGCTACGTAAGGACGCAATTCAGCATGCCTAAGGACATTGCTCGGGAAGAGGTAATACAAGAAGTGGGCTTCAGAGCTGCTAGGAAAATGAAAACCTCAAACCTCATTCCCAGTTGCTAGTAGTGTAATTAATAGACTATTGAAATCAACACAGTTCAAGTGTTATAATTATAACTAAAATACTCTGAGGGTATTAGTATGGTACAAAGGCACAGGCCTCATGATTCATTCAGTTTCTCCAGATATCAATGAACCACAGAGAAGATGCCACCAGAACAAACAAATTAGCAGACAGACACTACATCCTCTGTTATCCCTTTGAGGCAATGATTCTGTGCAAAGGCTGGCCTCGGAAGAGATACATTATTTGGTATTAATATAGTTACGATCTTGTTGTCTAAAAGTATGCATCAAGTGTTATTTGAGATACCCTATAGCATACTGGCCATAACTGACGCTCTAGAGGAAAATCATGAAGTTGTGGGTCTCCCACATGTCCTACATACTTTCTGCTGGCCGCTAGATAATGTTTCAACGTACCTCAAAGCGGCAATAAATGCCTATAGCTAGGCAAATAACTGTGTGTCTGTTTGCTGCAAGTCACCTGAACAAGGAAATTGCTACTTTCTGGTAACAGAAGTGGCAGCATCCAATACAGATATTTTTTGCTACTTACACCTCTTGAGATGAATATGTGCCAAGTACATGTAAAACTCTGTCTACGGACTTTCTTCCCTTTCTTGAATTAAAGTGACTATTTATCTGAAAGGCGTAACATGATAGATATAATCTCATTTACATTTAAAATATACCAAGATTTCTGATTAAAGATGTAAAACAGTACACATTAAGGGAAATGCCAAAGCCATTCATAGAGTAAAATCTGTTTATAGGCTGCAATATAAGCAGAGATTGTACCAAGTTGTTATTTTTACTACATTATGTTTATTTCAATTTTTTATAAATTCTCATTTCATATTAATATTCAGTATTTGCGCTGTATGTGGACACTGTGTAAACATGAATGTTCACATTGTCATGTTGTTATGACAATTTGGTTCATTTTTTATAACTTCCATAAATTATCTATGGAACTGCAAACTAGCTTTATCACTGGCATCATCATTTTCAGAAGCATATTAAATATTTTGTGAATCGACATAAAGAAACAAAGGGAATAGCTCATCATATTTGATTATTTTATAATATATTTATATAAACACTTTGTATGGTATATTTGATGTCTGCAATCAGGCACCTGGGACAAATTCACAAGAACAACCTTTAGAAGAGTGTCTGATAATGCATTTAAATGACTGAGAATCTGCAAGTGAAAAAAATGATTGTTGTATCTGCGTAATTTCTGGGTTCTGTGTAAGTGTAGTGGGACTGTTACCAGCCCACTTTGAACTGCTGCAGTGATCTCATTGACCTTTTGCTCCTGCAGATTCATTTTAGTGGTCTGATGTCTCTGGATAGATTTATCCCATGAGTCAAGAGTTGACCAAATTCATTCATGTTCTTGCTTGTAAGCTCCTGGGACCAAGTACATGTAAAAAAGAGTCTATGACGTTGCATTAGATTTTAACAGCAGGAGTGTTGTCACCTTTCTCTTCAAAGACAGACAAATATAAAGAATTTTCTTTTGTCTTACATGAAACGCTTAAAAATGCCACAGAAAAGTAAGCATGACAGCAGAGCTCTTTTATAATTGTATGGCAACCTCTCCACATAGCAGAAGTTTCAAAGTAACCAGGCATGACTGTAGCTTGCCAGCAAGTAGGAACATGTAAAGTCTTATGAATAACCTGGCCAGCCAGCTGAATGAGAAGTTATTGGTAGAAGACACCATTTGGCATATGTACTTACATTCTCAAAATCATGTTTCACTTTGGAATATATGTTAACTAAGTGAATTAATTTCTCTTATTATGGAATGCTATAGATAGATTCTATTGGCTTCTCATCTTCTCATCTAATATCTCTTATATCATTATGAAAATCTTGGATGCAGTTAGACACATAAACACTACTTGGCACGTAATAGACAAGTAAGAAAGGTCTAACATAATTTTCAACTTTTTTGTCAATAGTAGTACAACAGAATTCTTTCCCCAAGCATTATGTGGAGAAAAAGAAACAAATAAATTTCTTTTGTTTCTGCAGGATGAATGAACAAAACAATAAGAGGTTTTGGCAAGTTGACATGTTTGTCTACGTATTAGTAATTTTCATATTAGAGGAAGCTCAGATGTCACTGCAAATTATTAGGCAGCAAATTAATCTGAAATCAGCAGGAAATCACTGAATGTCACTGAAGGAAAGGTGAGGCTAGGCTCGAGTTTGTTATTGACATATGTTAGTTCCAGCTAGTCTTCAAACAAAGCCTTTTTGTATAAACAAACCACCATTTACTTTGCTGGAAAACTTCTGACTAGGTCTACTGCTAATCTGCTCTTTCCACTGGCCTGTCACTAGTCCAAGGAATCTGACAATATGTGGGGTGTTAATACCAAGCATAATTTAAAACCTCTGAAGGATTATGTAGATTTACATGTGTACTCTTTCTAATTTCACTGTGTTGACAGCTTCAGATTTCCCGGCACCAAAACATAGTATTTTCAAGATGATGCTGCACATCTGGGACATCCAGGAATAACAGAATATAGGTCAATAAAACTGTCATTCATGGGAAGTCTTACAACTGCCTTGTAATATGTGGAAGCCACCAAGCCAATGCACTCATTTTGCATGACTAAAATACCCAGTGAAATGCCAGTGATGAGCCACTGCTGTTGCCCATTCTGTTAGAAAAGGTTTCATCATGATGATCAGGAAAGCACCATCAAGTGGACCTTGTGGAATGAAATTCACAGTAAAAATGTGGGACTAGCAGTGCTCTTTAAAAATTTGTCTTAAAGGATGTCACCCCATGTTCATACACAGATCCTGAAAACAGCATTGTACTTGAAACTGAGTGATGCAAATGATTTGAGTAATAGCAAACAAAACACAGTTTTATGGGTCTTAAGTGATAATACGGAAAAGTCACAGTAAAGAAATACTAGCATACTAAAGGAGAATACAGCAACTTTATAGCCATCTATGGAAAATGATAATCACCTTTTAATGAACTTATGGATATGGAAGGTCCTTGTAGAAAACCTTATGGGTCTACTAAATAAATTGCAATCACCTGTGACATAAAAGATTTACTTAATTTGAATAATCATGTGAATATAGGTGATACACTTGAGGGAAGGGATGGCATGTAAAATGACCTTGACAGGCTTGAGAAGTGGGCTGACGCAAACTTTGAGCAACTCAACAAGGCCAGGTGTAAGGTCCTCCACCTATGTTGGAGAAATAACCAGTTTCAGGACAAACTTGTCCTTTACCTGGCAATCTGGTGCATGGCTCTTCCTAAAAGCTGGAAAAGCTGGATTCCTGTCCTGCAGCATTGCATGGTTCTACAATCCCTCTCCTCTTCCATACCCTGTGTCTATCCAGCAAGAGTGTCAGAGACCCAGAGACTGAAGCACTGGGGCAGACATTCAAGACAGGTTTCCTGCTATGCAGGAAAGGGCCTGAAAGCCCCATGACTCTGGATTGTAACCATGGCTTGGTTCCCAGCATCTCAGCCAAGGTTTCCAGAGCTCCCAAGTTTCCTGTTTTGAAGTTATGTTTCAGTGCAAAGTCATCTCATTTGTAGTGATCTGTGCCTGTGGGATGGTCCACGTAGCAAGGGTGCTGGAAGCCTGGGAGACCTGCCAGGTAAGGAAATCAATATTCTTGTAATATACTCGCTAGGGACTGACAAGAATGTCAATCTCCTTAAAAAGTTCTGAGATCCAAACCACTTTGTTTGAAAACCACAAAGATCTGATTTTTCTACTTTACTTTTCCTTCAACTTGCTTGAGTTTTAAAGGGTCTAAAAAAAAGGTTTAAAGGTCTAAAAAAAAAATATATATATATAAATCATGCAAAGCAGGGAAGCCCTAAGTTTTTGGCCAGCTCTAATCGACACTTTTCCACTGTTGGTTTATTTTTCTTTTTCCCCTTGTGAGGAATGTAATTCATTATTTTGTTAAAATTAATCTCTTGGCTCAATGCTCATCTATACTTTCCTGTTCTTTATTGTGTTACTAATTCTACTACCCAGCCCCAAAAAGCAATTTCATTATGAGCTCTATTAATAATGGTAGAATCAGTTTTGCTTTGTGCAGGGCAAGAAGTACAGGAAATGTGTTGGTTTTTGTTAATGAACAATGCCAGAATTCCTTTGCAAATTCCAGAGAATGTGTAAGCGTTATTAGAAACTCATTCACAACCACATATGAATCACCACGGTTTTCCTGTGTAAGAATGCTTCGCTCTGAATAGGATATTACACATAATAACTGGGCCACCAGCAAACATTACCCCACTATGCTTTACCTTCTCTCCACGTCTGCTTGCCAGACTGTTCAGTAGCTGTTTCTCTCTGTCTGTGCACAGCTATCCTGACTTCAAAAATACTTAAAGAACTCAGTCAATGAAGAATTTACATTCACTGCTGCTAATGTCCAGAATGCTATTACTTTTAATCAATTTTCAGATATCAGGTGAAATAAATGAAAGGTCTCTATGTGATATCCTTTTCTCAAAGACTTCTGAGAAAAGGAGATCTTTATCCTAATTCTAAAATCCCAGAAAATTCCAGGAGGAAGCTTCCTTATGAGCTCAAGTAAAGCATCCTTCCCTATCCAAAAGAAAGCAGAAATAATAGATGAAATAATAAGCACAACTATGCAAGCTATCTCACATGCATCCATCTATCCATGGGATTAAGTTAGAAACATAGCCCTTAGCTCTTGTTACAGACAGATAATAGAGGAAAAGAAAGAAAAAGTTAGGTGACTCAGCTCTTAGTCAGGCCGTGATTAGTGTTTACAGTCTTTTAGCCTCTTTACTGTTTTTGAAAAAAAACCCAAACTTGAAACAGTATTTTTAATTTAGATATTTCTGTGCTAAGACTGCAACTAAGTAGGACAATCTAGTCCTGAGTGTTGCTGTATGTGTAAGGTGAGTTGAATAAGTAATGAAAGATTTATTTTCCATCAAGATCTTGATATTTACAAAGTTACTGCGTGACATATCATGTCATGTATTATGAACTTTTTAAATGAAGGCCCAAGTTGAACATGCATTCAGGGATTATATTAAAAAAGTTTGGGGTTTACTTACATTAGTACAGTGATTATCCATAAAAAAAAAAAAGGACCCAAATTCTTACTTGTTGAGGGGTTTATTTTTAATGCGCTGTCATGAATAATAGGTTTTTACTCAAAATAACAAATACTGTACTGTTCTTCTGTTTTCACACTGGATCTGTATTAGGTACTTCCACAGCAACTTCTTCCACCATTTAAGGAAGATCTCAACCTTGCTGTTCCTCAAGGGAAAATCAAGATTTCTTCTATTGCAGTGCTGTGGGAGTTGAAACCAACAAATGGCTGGTCACAAATGAGGTGCAAAATTATTCCTCACTTCTACAGTCTGCATTCTTATGACAAAGTAGTAATAATTGCAACTATATAATTACAGTGAATTCTGATAATTCCTCCATTTCACCTCCTTGCTCTGAATCTGCATGGATTTTTTTTTATTTTCAAGAATACAAGATATATTTTCTTTTGCAAAATACATTTGAAATTTTATTAATGATTTCACTAGCAATACTCCTTTTAATTGCTAGCCAGGCAAGTTTTTGCTTTTAGAACAAAGCCTTCTGGCAATTTCAGACCTGTAGTTAGAATACTGAGTAAAGACCAGAAGAGATTGAATGGGAAAATGTGTGACCTGTACCTCCCTGGGATGAAAATTTGAGGGTGGTATGACTTAGAGGAAGAACACTGTGCCAGAATTTCCCTCAACTAACTCCCTCTGTCTCAAAGACACAGAAATTTGTTACTATGACACACCAGTCATCATTTACAGCACTAGCACTGATGCCCAGGAAGATTTGTGAGAGCAAAGGTGAAGGATTTTGACTTTTACGTCCTTTCTGTTTCTTTCTGTTGTCTTTTTCAAGTATGGAATTTCCACCTCTGATCCAGTACTTGCAAAACAATGGAAAAATCAAGCAAAGCTTTGTCTAGCCCTATATTTTATAATGTTTTTATTGACTTATAGTATGAGAGTTTTGTTTTCTTATATTTTAATTTCTTGAAATTCTGCCAGTGCCTCATGGATTGTCTGTGTGAAGGATAACAGTTTCTCACTGTTGCTACAATTCCAAATACTTTCAATTTTTTACAGAAGTTTAAATGTGAGCAAGAGTTAAATGATCCTTCATCATCCAGGAATTTCATTAACTATTTCAGTCCTTCAGTTTTCTGTGCCTCCAATGGAAGAGAAGCATTAAACCGTGATGTAAAGCCATATTAGGTGTAGGTGGCCAGGTATCAGCTGTGGGGAGGTATAGGGGCAGCCTCTTTGAGATGAGACAAAAGGTTGCCCCATGCTGTATGTAGCTGGCACCGTGCCCCTCCAATGGATCCACAGCAGGACACAGAGAAGCCCAGCAGCCTCAGTCCACAAATGTCCTTATTCTTGGGTTTTCTTTTTCCCTCCCCTTATCCTACTCGGGTGGGAAAATGGTTGAGCAGCTGGGTAGGAGTTTGGCTGCTAGTAATGGTTAACTCGCTACTGAAGATGAAAGGTTTTTGAGTACAAGATCTCTTTTATCAAGGCCTGTAAAATCAGCTAGAATATGCAGTATAGAATGAGAGTTGTTAAATGTCCTTTGTTTTCCATATAATGATGGAGAAAAAGACGTTGTCTTCACAAAGTAAAATCACAGCTGATAAATTTGCAAGTGATTTCAACTTCCTTTTTTTTTTTTAAAACATGATGTCAAATTGCAGTCTTTGATTACTTCAGTTTCCATGTTGATAGCCTCTATGACTCTTTAACTTCGCCTGACCTCTCATTTCCTTGGAAATTGAAAGTTGTGGTTGCCAAGACACTCTCCATGGTAATTCAAAAATCATGGCAATCAGGACAAGGCCCTGGTAACTGGAAGAAGGGTAACATTGTGTCCATTTTTAAAAAGGGCAGAAAAGAAAACCCTGGGAAGTACCAACCTGTCAGTCTCACCTCTGTGCCTGGAGAGAACACGGAACAGAACCTTCCAGAAGCTATGCTAAAGCACATGGAGGACATGGAGGAGATTAATGGCAGCCAGCATGGCTTCATCAGGGGCAAATCCTGTATGACCAACTTAGTGGCTTTCTATGATGGGGTGACCGCAGCAGCGGACACAAGTAAACTGACAGGTAGTGTCCATCGTACCTGGAAATAAATAAGGTATCATGGTTATCTCCAAAATGGAAGCAGTTCCGAGAAGGTCATTTTCCAACGTGATTAGGTTTGAGGTAAATCTAACCCTCATTAACGTTTCTTAGTTTTTAACGGTTATTTCTTTCCTTCAGACTTTAACTTCTGCAGCTCCTACCACACTGATGGAATATCTTTAGTGCAGAAATATGGGATATAGTGTTTGATTTTATAACCAAAATCCTTTTTGCCCAACTTCAAGAAACAGAGAAAAGCATTTTGTTGACAAACAGAAAACATGTCTAAATGGGAGACTCACAAGTCTTCAGTGGTCTTCCTCCCATGTTCCTTCCATTCTTTTGTACTAAGGAGTGGTGGGTCCAGTTAAAGCTTTGGTACACATAGAGAAAGAATAGGTCACATCTTTTGAAGAGCAAGGTAAAGGGTGGCAGAGGTCTCATAAATTAAGATCTTCAGAGATGATGAAGAATCTGGAATCTAAGAGACTTAAAACCTCGTTTGAGATTTAATATCAGAATTAATCTAAAACTGTGAATAACATAATTTAGAGACTGAAAGAAGGGTCACGCTGTGCCCATTTTTATAAAGGGTAGAAAAGATGACCCTGGGAACTACTGAACTGTCAGCCTCACCTGTGTGCCTGGGAAGATCATGGAACAGATCCCCCTAGAAGCTATGCTAAAGCACATGGAGGACATGGAGGAGATTAATGGCAGCCAGCATGGTTTCATCAGGGGCAAATCCTGTATGACCAGCTAAGTGGCCTTCTATAATGGAGTGACTGCAGCAGTGGACATGGGTAAACCAACAGATGTGATCTATCTAGATTTCTGTAAAGCCTTTGACACAGTCCCCCACAACATCCTCCTCTCTAAATTGGAGAGATATGGATTTGATAGGTGGACTACTCAGTGCATAAGAAACTGGTTGGATGGTCTTAATCAAAGACTAGAGGTCAATGGCTCGAAGTCCAGATGGAGATCCGTAACTAGTGGTGTCCCTCAGGGGTCCATACTGGGACCAGTTCTATTTAATATCTTCATCAATGATATAGACAGTGAGATTGAGTGCACCCTCAGCAAGACCACAGATGACACCAAGCTGAGTGGTGCAGTTGCCACAGCAGAAGGATGGGATGTTATCCAGAGGGACCTGGACAGGCTGAAGAAGTGGGCTTGTGAGAACCTCATGATGTTCCACAAGGCCAAGTGCAAGGTCCTACACCTGGATTGGGGTAATCCCTGATTTCAGGACATGATGGGGGAAGATGTGATTGAGAGCTGCCCTGCAGAGAAGGACTTGAGGGTTCTGGTTGATGAGAAGCTCGACATGAGCTGGCAACGTGCACTCAGAGCCCAGAAGGTCAATGGTATCCTGGGCTGCATCAAAAGAAGCCGGCAGGGCAAGGAAGGTGATTCTGCCCCTCTATTCTTCTCTTGTGAGACCTCATCTGGAGTCCTGAGTCCAGTTCTGGAATCCTCAACATAAGAAGGATATGAAGGTGTTGAAATGGGTCCATAGGAGGACTACAAAGATGATCAGAGGGCTGGAGCACCTTCCCTATGAGGACAGGCTGAGAGAGTTTGGCTTGTTCAGCCTGGAGAAGAGAAGGCTCCGAGGAGATCTTATATCAACCTTCCAGTACCTCAAAGGAACCTATAAGAAAGCTGGAGAGGGATTATTCATAAAGGCTTGTGGTGATAGGATGAAGGGGAATGGGTACAAACTGGAAAGTGGCAGACTTAGACTAGAATTTTGGAAGAATTTTTTCACCATGAGAGTGGTGAGACACTGGAAAATGTTGTCAAGGGAAGCTGTGAATGCCCCATCCTTGGAGTTGTTTAAGGTCAAGTTGGATGGGGCCTTGGGTAACATGATCTAGTGGGGTGTCCCTGCCCATGGCATGGGGGTTGGAACTAGGTGATCTTTAAGGTCCCTAACTATTCTATGATTCTATGGTTCTATGATTCTATGATTCTATGATTCTGTTTGACCCTTTATCTGTTGCTTTACCCTTTGTGAAGCTCTGAGGGGCACACAGCATTTAATCTGGCCTTGTACAAATTCTAATATTGGAGGTTACACTTGATAAGACCTTTTTCAAACCACTGGAATAAGCATGTTGTCTAACACCATGCATTGAAACTACTCTCTGTAAATCTAATACTTCTAGCAATCTTCAGGATAGAAAAGGCAAAAACAAATGGAAGAAATTTAACAGTTAAAATGAATCTGTACTATCAAATTTTAAGATAAAATATATGAAATCAGTAGGCATTTATACTGAAATGATATTGTATTGACAAAAATGCAAGCAAATAATTCGTAAATCTGAATAACTTCAGGGGGTTTTGCTGGTTTTTTCCAAATGGGTAAGCCCACATGAAATGTACTCCAATGACTGCCTGTTATTCTCCCTCCTAAACATCTTTGGATAATTAACATTATTATATAATATCATAAAATATATTATTAATTAACCTCAAAGCTAGAATAAGAGCCATCATGCATTTGGAAACTGAAGCTTTATATAGCTGCAAAATTGTGACACACAGAGACAGAAAAAAACATAAATGAACCTAAATAATTTGAACTCACTCTGAAACAACACGCTCATTTTTGAAAGACAAATCAAGTAAAAAATCAACATAATCTACCTGAATCATGGAAACAATGTGATTTGTGAGTCAAAAGCCTAATAGCATTTTACAAATCATACTACTGTACCTCTGATTAAGGAATGCATATGTCCCAGGATTGTAAAAGAAAATCTGAGCTTGCTATCGAAGGAGCTGATCTAATACTTGATAGCGTCATTTTTGTTGATGTTAAACTGTACGAACTTCAGAAAATCTTTCCATACTTCTTACTTGAAATATGGAGCTTGAAAAGTGACTGAAATATTATAGTACAGAGGAATAGAGGAATAACATGCTTTAAGCTAAACCTTCTGAATACTAAGGGTCTTCTGTTTTTTTTTCCCATGTTCTTCTAGCGTGGCCATGTTTTTACAAAAATCATTTGCAAGTTATGATTTGCTCCTCAGAAGATGGTACTATCCATGGTAGATTAAGATTTTTTTTGGTCTGTGATTTCCCATGCTGGCATCTATATGTATTGTATTCATATAAACCCTCTGTGCCACTAACAGGTTTTGAACATAACTCAGACATCTTCAGACTGGTCAATCTACTGTTGAATTACCAAGTAGGTATTTGAAAAAGGCAGTGCTCATTTTCCCTTTTTTTCTTTTGCTAAACAAACTGAATGGGATGCAGAACCTTTGATGATTTATGAAATGCTTCTTTTGTGGTCAGAAATCTTACAGCAGCTGGCCAACAGCTGCAGCATATACCAGCATTCAGTACCTTAGCCTTCAATCATCAGATGGATTCCACTTCATTCACAACAGTGCTTGCGGTTTTCAGTAGGGGGATCCCATAAAGCCCAGGCAGTTTGTTCCACTCAGCTACTCTAATGCATTAAGTAATCCAGCAGCAACTTTTTCTTCCTATTGCCTCTGCATGAATGACCCTTCTTGTTTTCATACTAAGCCCCTGAAGAAGACAAGTGAAGTTGTTCATGATATTTCGGGTTAGCCTCCATTTGGCATAGATAAGATTCTATGGGATAGTATTTTGGGAACAGATCTTATACTTTTAGTTTTGTACATGTGACCAAAATTAAGAGGATTGCAGCAGTGGACAAGTTATACCCTATTCCAAATTACACTATGTTAAGTGGACTTGGGATTTCACTGAAAAAGGCTCACTTGTTGTTTAGTTGGACTGGTGTGTAATTGGGTTTCGACAGTGCGATCTCAGCATCTGAGGATCATGAACATAAATCTGGCTTGGACTCAAGTGAAGCCCTTGATCTGGGCAGAGATACAAACATTGCTTGCAGGAGCAGAACTTCTGTGGTAAGAATGGATTTTTAGTTGATCATGTAGATGTTGAATAATACAAACTCAATCACTTACTCTTATAGTAGGTCACACTGCAGTCTCCACTGTTGGCTCTGTTTCTTGCCAGTGTTCAACATAGAAATCACTGTGGATTATGGGGAATTTTGTTCTTTTTTAGATAGAAATTGTATCAATCATGCTATGCATTGATTTTCTCTCATCTATTTTGTCTAAAAGCATCTGGTGGTATATGGTGTCAGACACAGCTGATTGGCCTTTGAACACTGCATCTGTGCCCATATCACTTTCAAACCCAACTTCAGCAAGTTGAATGATGTTCAGTGCTCAGCCAGGACATACTTTCTCAAGTGTAATTCAACTTGGTTGGAAAGAAGGTGGTGTTCAGCCACTGGTGACAGACAGTTTATAAATTACTTCAGTGCTTTATCTTTAAAATGGTATATTAAAGACATTGGCTTGATGGGGTTTGGCTCTGGAGCATCCTTCCCTCTTTTTAGAAGTGCTGTAACACAAGCTTATAACAATTTCCTAGGGGCTGTCTGTGTAGCTGAGCATAATTTATGCAACTGGATCAGCCAGGCATTTGTCACTGGTCCCAAACGTTAGCTCTGAAATAAGTCTGTACTTTAGGCAGATACACTTGCAGTATATGTGGAAAGGGTACCCGTGATGGGACAGTCACTAGGTCCGAAACTTTTAAGCTTGTCAGCCAACAAGTCTTCCCCCTTTAAAATGTACAGTCTGTAGAGCAACAGGTGCAGTTCAGGTGTTTTGGATGCATATCCATTTGCTGGTCAAGAAACATTATCCATACCTGGTTATTCACACATTAAAAAATGCTGCTGAAAAGAAACTGTGACTACCTGAAACATGAATATGATCTAGCTTTCCAAATGTTAATTCACCAAGCTCTACCAGATCTTTTAGAAACTGCTGGAACTGAATCTGTTTTAAATTATTCTATTTTAAGGCCAGAAGTGATCACCAGAGGTTAGTCTGACATTCTTCATAAGACAGAATAAAGAATTTCACTGAGTTCTCAAGACCACAAATCCCTTCTTAGATCAATGAAACATTCATATATTTGTCATGCAACTGCAAAATCACAGAGAGTTTGTGAGGTGTTTCCAGGCTGTGATTTTGTGGTTTTAAATCCAGACGTTTAGCTATTTAAGTAATAATATAAGATATATGTCTTAAAACAATGAGTTTTCTGGAAAACTTTGTTGCAATGTACCAAGATTGCTAGCTATGGAGAAAGGGAATGAAACCAATTATTTCC
The DNA here is from genome assembly GCF_032191515.1 of Phaenicophaeus curvirostris. Classification (NCBI taxonomy): domain Eukaryota; kingdom Metazoa; phylum Chordata; class Aves; order Cuculiformes; family Cuculidae; genus Phaenicophaeus; species Phaenicophaeus curvirostris. The sequence goes on along the minus strand of NC_091392.1, from coordinate 143,437,439 downwards.
TCTAAGAACTCAATTTTGATAAAATAATCTGTGTTTGAGCTTTTAGGAATTGTTGTTACTCAGTTTTAACACACAGTTCCTTTTCACTTTGTAAAGCATTTTCAACAGGCATCTGATCCTGGCAGGACTGTAGGTAAAATGGACTCTTGGATTCTCCCAGAATGGCCTGTCCCTTTCCTGCATGACAAATAGGAAATGCAACAAAAGAAAAATATGTATACTGCTTTACTTAAAAGTGTAATTTCAAATATTTATTTCCCCTAAACAAGGTAAAAAAAAAAAAAAAGTCCAGAAGTTCTAAAAAAGATAATGCCAGGTGTTTTGAAGGAAAGCTATGGGAACAGATGGCCTTACTGGAGGAGGTAAAATAAAAATTTCTAGATGCTATATTTGAAACTTGGTGAAGAAGAGCAGCTGAATCTGGAGGATGGTGCCAGCATCTGCCCTCTGATTTGAGTGAAGAACTTGACAGAAATGCAGAACCAAGGCAATAAGGGCTGTGTTTCTTCTCGTTTCCAAAAATCAGAATGAAGGCTGACACCAAATTAATAATATAGCCTTCACGTGAAGGCTGTGCTCTGACCATACATGGCCTTGTTCTCAACAATTGTATAACTCTGTAAACTTCCATAGAGCCAGCACACGTAATCTCCATTGCTGGCACCAATTACATTTGGCATTGTATCCAAACACCCACTTTGCACCAAATCTGTCAGTATCAAAGCCATGAGGCTGGAACTTTTCCTGTGCTCTGGAATACATTGATTCAAATAACTCGTCAAAGCTGTAATTATGAATAACTGTGAAATCTACATGCTTCTTTGGAACTGGATGTCGCTAGATAATAGAAAGTGATAATAGAATCAATTCAGCCATTGCAAGACACTGTACTGTAATATAGGGTCCGTTGTGCAAATGACAGTCTGTACCTCAGGAACTTAGGGAAGCAGGCTCCTGCCTTCTTGCACTGTTGATTTGCAGTTGAAAACAGTAACATATACCTCCTTTTCAAGCTTATATGCTCTTAACAATTTATACAGATGAAATAAATGTGTCTCATTTATAGGGTTTTAAACAGACATTCACATGCATTATATTCATATTTGAAAAAAAGAAGTCTAGAGTGCCTGGAGGCAAGCAGACCTAGATCATCGATGAGGGAGATTGCATTTGGGATCTGTGGGAGGGTACAAAAAGAGCAATGATCTGATGAGGCTCACTGATGATCTGCACAGATAACCAGAAGGATATTAATCTGTGGTCCACATGGTGTACTTTACCTTTCACCCAGGTACCTGTAAGCAATCTTGATGAAAACTATACTTCAATTATTCAGCAGATAGCTTTGCAATGCACGTTTACCAGGGAAACTCGTAGGGCTCTATTGTGCCTTTGCTCTGGCTTGCACAAAACACGGTTACACAGCTGAACAGCCCTGTCATCCACAGCAGGGATGAATTCTTTCTTGCTCGGCAAAACAGGTCCTATGTGAAGGCAAGAACACATATTGACTACTAGTCTTCATCATGTAGTTTGTACATCTAAATTAAAACAATCATGGAGAAGAAATGAATGTACATTAAGATATTTGCTCCTCTGTCTGAAAATATCTTCCTGAAATGCTCTTAGCAGACTCAACGTTTAACCATAATAGTTGTGCAAGTTATTTTGTAAATTGTTCTGCAGAAGAATAAAAGCTGTATAAGCAAGAATTGAAAAATACAATGAGATATGTATTTCTGAAAATAATTTTAGGGCATTCAGTCCAGCTGTGCATCTCTTTCATTGATTCTTACACACAAGTAGTCAATTATGTGAAATATTTAAACAAGAGACATTCTCTTTGAAACTTGTAACATCCATTACTTACAGCTCTGTTCTTTCATATTAGCAATGTTACTAGAAAATGGAAATAAAATAATTTTTACTACAGCTGTATGCTTGCAATTAGCAAAAGGGGCTTGTATTGGGAAAATGGTCAAACTGATGCAAGCTCTTTCAAATTGCACACCTGTGGCATGATATGGTTTGATTCACATCAGAGTGGCAGTCAAAATACCTGCTTAACCCTGATGTCCTGTATTACTTGCCTCTCTCTCTCTCTTGTTCAAACATTTCCACGACCCTCCCCTCTTTAAAATTCCTTGTTTCCATGAGGTTTTCCCAGTTTATTTCCTTAAATCTTGCCTCCCCCTGCTGGTTGCGCAGAACACAATTTGTGAATATAAAAACACTGTCCCAAGGGTAGCTGGGACAATAAGCAACGATAGTTCCAATCCTTACCCTGCAGTGGCATGGGCAAATCACCATCTATGCACTGGAGGTTCTTGGACCTCCTACAGCAAGATCTACTTTCATCTCAAACATGATTCGACTGCCAGGTTTTGGGGTTTGTTTTTTAGAGGGGAGGTTGTTGCTTTTTGGTTTTTTTTGGTTTGGTGGTTTCTCTGTTGGGTTGGTTTTTGGGTTTTTTTTGTGAAACTGGTAGTGTAACAAAGTCTCTGCAAATAGGAGCCTCCGCCTATCTTTTAATGAGTGAGTAAAGTTAGAAAAAGACACAGATAGGCAAAGTATTATTTTTATTATCTAACACATTTTTACTGAATGACTGTGTACAGTGACAGAATGTAGCGTAAGTTGGTGCTTTTTCTAAGCTTCTAAAAATTTAGTGAACAGCCAGGAGTTTATTTCTATAAAGTCTTAATTAGCTTTAATTGCCATAGGTCTATTTATACCTATTTTCACCCATTTATTCAGTCTCTCTTCATGTTTACAGAACCAACATAAGAACATCTAGACTGTGATGTTGAAAAGGTTTTACTAATTCAAACATATATGAACCACAGGATGTATAATTTTCAGAACTACATCTACGTGGGCTGCAATTTACATTAAATTGCTGTTTTGGTTAAATGGCACCTTAGCTACCAAGCAACTCTTTGAATAGTTGTTTCTTTAATTATTATTTAATTTTGTGGTTATGACTGGTTTTCAGTTAAAGAGGGTACTACTGACAAATTCAATTAAAGGAAAATAGGGGACTTAATGGTCCTTGTTAATGATTCATTTAATACATAATATTTTATAATTTTCTGTGCAAATTTATAATGAGTGCTTAGCTTGTATTAATAAATGCTTACATTTAGTCTACATAAACTATAGTGATTAAAATACTTTGATAATTATATCTGTTGTTAAATGCTTTTAAAACAATTATGTTCTTACTTTAAGGTAGTTTTATCAGCACAACTTTCTATGAAAAATGCATATTTTGTCATTAAGAAGAAAATACAGGTACAGGAATGTAATAACAAATCCACAAGCAATGCTTTTTGATATTTATACAGCTCATGATATGCATCTGCTACACTCAGGAAAACAAACTTTGAAGAATTATGGTAATCAGTTCAGCATGCTATCTGATTTCATAATATCACACAAAGAAGAATGAGTTTGATAAATTGCCTTTGTAGGTAATCTGAATGAAGAAAAAATACTTCTCTGTTCCACAGAAGAGGAAGAAATTTTGGGTTCTAGTGTTTCTAAGTACAGTATGTAGGATTGAAAGGTAGGTAAGTAGCTATTACAGTGCTGGTTTTACATTTTGCATCTTCACTGATGAAGATATACTGCCTTCCAACATGAATAAAGTCATAATTTACAAAATGTTAAAGAGATTATATACTGTTTAAGACACTTTGCTCTTTTGGGACAATTTGGTTTTCATTGCCTTTTCTTGACCTAAGGAATTATTGCACAATCATTTGCTTTAAGTAAAGAGTGATATTAATTTCAGTAGTAAAACAGACATGCTGCAGTTGCTTCTGCAACCTACTTGACTAGAACGACTGGGATTTAAAGTAAATTGTTTCAGCGTTAAGCATACAAAATAGCAAAAACAAGGGAAGGGCTAAATATTTTTAAAAGCAGAGGAACACAAACCTGTGCAAAAGTCAAGAATAGTGACGTTCCTAAACCACTTACATAATCTGTCAACACCTTATTGTCTGCTTGAAATTTTAGGTGGTGACACTGGTTAGGGATTGGGATGAATGAGTTACAATTAGTTTCTCTTCATGACTCTTAAAAGCACTGAAATTCAGTATGCCTTTTGGAAGTGACTGTCACTTCACAGAATCGTAGAATCATTTGGTTGGAAAAGACCTTTGAGGTGACCAGGTCCAACTGTACCTGTACACTACTAAGCCATATCCCTGAGCACCTCATGTACCTGTCTTTTAAATACCTCCAAGGATTTAAATATCAATCAGGCAGCCTGTTCCAGTGCCTGTAAACCCTTTCAGTGAGGAAATTTTTCCTGATGTCTACTCTGAACCTCCCCTGGTTCTTCTATAAACATGAAAAAAAAAACCCAACCCACCAGATTTGTTCTTTGAAGCAAAAGAATTCTTAGATCTTTGCCTAAAGAAACTCTTTACACTGGTATTCACTGCCAAAATCTCTGCAGTCTACCTTTCTGGAACTTCCACTACATAATCTATTGATACTGAAATCTAATGTTATTTAAGCTTCCCAGAGAAAACAATCAGATTTTAAGAATGAACATAGATCAGGATAATCAGGATCATGCATGACTGATCTCTGCCAAGTGATGTATAACAATCAGAAATTTAAGTTTGCTTTCCTTTGACAAAGACTGATAGTAACATGCTTTTCAGATTCCATCATGGACTGGTGAAGTTGCATTCTTGAAAAACATAGGTCCTGCTCTATATACTTCAGAGCTCCACATATGGTCATATTAGTACTTATCTACACTACAAGAATGTCAGCAAAAGCAAAATGTATTTTTTGTTTAATTTGGAGTTATCAAAAAAACAAGATTAAAAAGAGAATATATTTTTCTTTGGTCATGATCTTTTGGTTCCAGGCTACTTCCAGAGGAAAGAGCTGAAAACTGAGATTTGGTGTTCAGGTACAAGTTAGTACCCACCAGAGCAAAAAGCAGATATGGTAGCACAATCTATGTTATACACGTGTGCATTTCTCCCGCAAAGGTAGGCATTCATCAACAGGCACTAAAGGAATCCAAATAAAATACATTATATTTTCACCTTCTTTGACTGAATTTTATTTCAAATTCCATCAGTTTGTATCAATATGGACTTTGTGTTTTTTTGCCAAAGTCTTGGCAAGGCTGACTGAACTGGTGGTGTCCCTGAAACATCACCGTAAGGTTCATGGCCACAGTAGCCATGATTTCAGACAACTGGCCAGAGGTGGCATGGTGTTGGGGCTTTGTCACTTGCATCTAATAGCTACTGATCTACTTGGCTGTCTGGAAGCTGATCATGGGTAGTTGGTGCCCACAGCCAAGTTGACTGAATGGCAGCAGAAAGTCTGTAGAAATGTGCACCCTATTGCATCCTCTGACTGTCTCCAGGATTTAACCTATAAGCTGGATAATAATAGGAACTGAAGTTAGGAAGATTGTCATTAACTTCATGTACTTCTTGAGGGATCATTTTAATATACAGTTTGTTATTTATCTGATTTCCTACTTAAAGTTATTAATGTACTGATGTATTCCCAAGTGCTTTGCAAGTAAGGAAAAAAATCACCTGTCAAGAATTTCCAGATGTTTAAAGTTTCTAAGCCATAGAGTGCATACAGCTATCAATCAGTGATTGAGCCAAACAGGTGACAGATTCTTGAAAGGATTCTTAGGAACTCAGCAGACTTTGCACTTAAATACTACAGATGTGACAGAAGTATTAGATTATGTTCTTCACTGGGCTATCTGGGTGGTTCCCTGCTATAACTGATTGTCAAATATTATAGGTTACTGGGAGTGCTTATCTGTGGCCTTGCTGCTGCTTCTTCTTAGCAAGGGGGGATGAGATGGGATGGGGAACTATGGCAGTGGACAGGCAGCCTCCAGTAGCAAATACATGGGGGAGTGCATGCAAGTGTTACTACTGTTCTGTGATGATTATCATAAAATATTGATAGGCATTTTGCTTTCAAATATTGACTGGCACAATCATATCTGTATTCTCAGGAATGTTTTCCATCTGTTTGTGACTATAAACTTTGACGCTGCAATTACATCAACCCACAATTGTTTATTTTGCTGTAAGGTCCTCAAAAATACTTTCCAGAGGTCAGCAGTGTTTTTTTGCCACAGTGTTATGGATTTCCACCTCTAAATATTTCTCGATATATTTCAACTGAATGTTTTGCTGTCACTGGCAGGAGTCTCTACGCTTAATATTTACATTGCAAGTACTATGAGAAAGGATTCTTAGGAAATTATAAGGCACCTTATAAAAGGTATATAAAATGCATATATAACCCTTATATTACAGCAGTGTCCTTGAGAAAGATTATTTGGAAAATGGAAAGATTAAGGGGAGTTTGCAATAAAAACACATTTTTATGAGAAGTTTTGTCTACTAAGAGATGCCATGTTAAAAAGAAACAGAAAACATTGGTAAAGAAAACACAGCCATACTAAATTTTGCTGCCTTCACTGCAGATTTCTAGATGCCTAGGTTTGATGTTTGTTCTTAGTAGGAAAACTTTTATTACGGGAAGAACACATGGACTCAATTGTAAGTAATGGGAAAAGGCTAGAGCAAACCCTCGATTCCAGTCCCTAACCTGTTGTATTATGACAGATTTCACGGACTTTACTGCTATAAACCTGGGTGGTTAGCAGGTCACTTCTATCAACTTAGGCCTAGGCACAGAGTTCAAGGTTTATCTCACCTTTCCTTAGTCACTTCACCAGGATGCCCAGAGCAGAAAAAAAAATATGTTTTTTTAGCATATATTGAATTCAAATGGTCTTCTCAAGTTCCCTGATTTCCTTAGTTAAAAAAGGCAGCACAGGTATGGTACATTTTCCACTTTGGTGTCTGCAGCTAAATGGGCTGATTTCAGACCAAACATGTTATGATTATGATAATGAATAATGTTTGGTCTAGTTATTGAAACTGCTGCTGCTGTTTCCTGGTCTTAGAGCAGTATTTCCAGTACGAACATCAGTTCCCCATGACTTATTTTCTCCAAGAATGATAACGTGTTTTACAGGAAGAGATGGGAGCATATTGCCTGTCTGTATTTCATCTTACAAGGTAGGTATCAGGTCTTTAAGATATTGTACAATTTAGTAAATTTGACTCTTTTTTTTTTTTTTCAATCAACAACCTAAAGAAATGGTTGGACTTGATGATCCAATGGGTCCTTTCCAACCTAGTGATTCTATGATTCTATGATTCTATGAAAGTTGATCAAGACTGTCTGAAGTCTCTGACACAGCCTGGGCCATTTTTTTTCCATAAAAATTGACTAATGAGTTAATTTTTTAACCATGCAATAAAAGACAATTTCAATTATTTTAAAGCAGAAAACAGATGTTAGTGAATTTGCACGGGCTAATTAACTTTCTACAAATACCTCACTGTGAGTTCAGAAAGCTTCAATTGCAAAAATTAAACATATCAAAAGAACCCAGTCTAATATGCCCAAAACAAAGTAGAACCATCTGAAATGTGAGCAACATCTTAATGGTTATTCAGAAATGACTGAATTCCATTGGTTTTTATGTGAGCTGCATTAAAAAGAAAAAAAAAAAACCAAAACGGCATTTAATCATTTTTTAAAACTACACCATCACAAAAAAAACCCCCAAAAAGCCCACTCAAAAAGCCCATGAGTCAAATATTAGGCTGCAAATAATGAACGCCTATGAGCTCTGACCAAACATATAGCGTCACTTTATTTAACAACCTCTGCACTCAGTGCATTTGTCTAAGTTCAGGAACTGATCTGACAGTTCAGACCTTTCCTTGCAGCTAGCAAGTCCTGCCAAACTAACTTGATCACCTTCTATGACAAGGTTACCTTCTTAATGGATGAGGGAAAGGCTGTGGATATAGTGTACCTGGGCTTTAGTAGAGCCTTTGACAGCATCTTTCACAGTGCTCTGCTTGAGAAACTGGCTATCTCTGACCTGGACAGGCTGTACCCTCTCCTGGGTTAAAAACTGTCTGGGTGGCCAGTCACAAAGGGTGGTGGTAAATGGAGTCAAATAGTTGGAGGTCAATCACAACTGGCGATCCACAGGGCTCAGTGCTGGGTCCAGCTCTGTTCAATATCTTTAATGATGATCTGGATGACGGGATTGAATGGAATGTACCATTAGTAAGTTTGTGGTTGACATTAAACTGTAAGGAAGTGTTGATCTACTTGGGGGTAAGAAGGCTCTACAAAGTGATCTATACAGGCTGGATTGATGGGCTGAGATCAACGGTATGAGGTTTAACAAGGTCAAGTGCTGAGTCCTGCACTTGGGACAAAACAACCCTGTGTAGCACTACAGGCTTGGGAAGAGTGACTAGAAAGCTGCTTGGCAGAGAAGGACCTGGGGGTGTTGCTCAGCAGCCAGCTTTATATGAGTCAGCAGTGTGCCCAGGCAGCCAAGAAGGCTGATAGCATTTTGGCTTGTATCAGAAACAGCATGGCCAGCAGGATAAGGAAAGTGATTCTGCCCCTGTACACGGCATTAATGAGGTTGCACCTCAAATAGTGTGTCCAGAGAAGAGCAACAAAGCTGGTGACAGGGCTGGAGAACAAGTCTTACGAGGAGCAGCTCAGGGAACTGGGGCTGTTTAGCCTAGAGAAAAGGAGGCTGAGGGAAGACCTTATTACTGTCTACAACTGCCTGAAACTACCTGGACACAGTACTCCAGATGAGGTCTCACAGTTTCACAAGAGAGGAATAGAGGGGCAGAATCACTTCCCTTGACCATATCCTCAAGCACTTCATCAACCTGTCTTTTAAATACCTCCAGGGATGGTGACCCAATCCCCTCCCTGGCCAGCCTGTTCCAGTACTTGATAACCCTTTCCATGAAGAAGCTTTTCCTGATGTCCAGTCTGAACCTCCTCTCGTGCAACTTTAGGCTATTGCCTCTCATTCTATCACCTATCACTTGGGTAAAGAGAAAGACTGGTATTTGTTGTCTGTGCTTGCTAGAGAGGCAACAGAGGATAATGCTGTAAACTACAATATGGAACATTGTGGTTAGACATTAGAAAAGACAGAAGAAGAAACAATCTCTCTCACTTTAAGGACAGTGAATTAAATGAATAGACTGCCTAGGGAATTTCTGGAATCCCCATACTGGATGTTTTTAAAAACAGGATAGACAAACATCTGTCAGGGATGATTTAGGTACAGCTGGTCCTGCCTTGGGGTAGCAGGAGGAACTGAGTAATCTTTCTAGCTCCCTTCCAGCCTTATTTGCTATGAATCTGTGATAAGCGGCAATAATACTTCAAAGGTAGACCTTGAGAGGTCACTTGAGTAGGGACAGAGAAGAAAAAGTAATAGTGAGGAAAACCAACAAGGATTTACCAGTCCTTATTATGTCTCAGTTCCCCAACTGCACCTTTTTTGTGAATATTTCCACCAGAAAAAAAAGATATTATTAAAGTGCTTTGTACCAATAGTTTAAGATGCAAGAGCATAGGACCAAAGCTGGAAATATAGTATGGAAGATAAGTCAAAAGATGAGAAAAAATTAGAATCCAAGCAGAGGTAAAGTAACTGTTATAGATGTAGTCTTTTTTATTCAGACAGCATTTTTAATTGTGTGTCAGGCTAAAGAAGATAAGGCTTTTTACATTGGTCTCTAAATGTGGCAAAAGGACATTTCTTCTTCTCTGGGTCAGTGTACTACTTAGCAACTCTCAGCCAGACCTTGTGATGATTAAGACAGATCAGATGATTATGGCAACATTAACGCAAGCATACAATGACATTTTTTCCCAAAGATTAATATAAAAAAGGATGCAATATTTTTCACTAAAATATATATTATGTGAAAAGCTCATATATGATATATATATGTGAAGATGATTGTATTTAAATACTATATTGTAAGGCATATACACAAACCAACAATATTGAGACAACATTATTTTTTCTTTTCATGAATTTTGCATGTTTAATGATAGAACAACGATGCTGTATTTCACATTACAATGGAATAAAATGTTTTCTGTTACTTTAAAAAGAGCATTTAGAAATACTTTAAGCCTGTTTCACTATTTCTGCTACATTTTAGCCTGTTACAGAATCTTATATCTCATTTGATATTTTTTACAGGGTGGGGGAAAACAAAGACAAAAATCACAGCATGTAAGCATGCACTCAATTAGCTGGCACAGCATAAGTATGCTGCAAAATTTTCACCCTCTAATATGAGGTCAAGCAGCAATTTATTTCTGATTTTTTTTCAAATGTCATCCACCCCAGTATTTTAAATTTGAATATTGATTTCAAAAAAAACATCATTTGCATTTTAGCATTATCTCTAAAAGAAGTAGGTTTAATTTGAGGACATACCTGAAAATCTTGCTTAAATACTTATGGAAAACACTTAAAAACAAGCTATCTGTGTGATCAGCGCTACACTGCATGCTTGCTTTCTGTTGCTGTTTCACAAGGCCCTAATCCTGATTTAGGGTAAAAATGAACAACTGGCATGGGTATCAACCCTATCAGACTGTTCTTCAGTAATCATTCTGCATCCACATGCACAGAATAATCAAATCTACCAGACCAAGTAACTCGTAAACAAGGCATGTATTTTTCTTCTCATTTATGCCATCACTTCACTGTAATGTTATTTATTTTGTATGTAAGTGAGGAGTCAGTCACTGAACTATTTTTTACTGAATTATTTCAGATGCATATTAAAATGGAATTAATTTAAGTAACTAACTCAGCTAAGACCATTGCCCACTGTTTGCTGTTGTTTTCACATTTCCCTTCAGAATACTCATTATCTGCGATAGGGATTTGACTTTACCACTAAACAGATCCGAAGAATTAACAGTACCACCGGATCAGCCTTTATAACACAAAATACTCTGACTGCAGTGACAATTTTGTTCCATAAGAAGGTGTGGGCAAAACAACGATAGAGAAGAGGCATAGTTGCATCCTACTAAGGAGCAGAATTTAAACAGCATAGAGAGCACAAACTCTATGATATGATGAAAACATCTCCTTAGCCATTCCTAGACAAGCTTCACATCCTGCATTTTCCTCCAGTGATCCTACAACCTTTAACAGACACAATAAGGTTTGTCAGGAACTGCACGTCCAACCACCCCTGAAGGCTCTGGGTCCACACAGAGCCATTCATGTTTCTGCACAGCTTGTGCTGGACGATGTTGTACGATCAGTTCCCAGACTCAGTGCTGCTCAGTCACACGTGTGCAACCTCAGAGGAAAATGGGACAAAGTAGGGGTCAGTGACAAAAGGTCATGCATGACTGGGTATAGATGAAGTTGAGGTGAACAAAGGCCACAAAAATGACAGGATTTTGTTTTCCCATCCTCTGACAGCAACTTATGGGAGACATTACCATCCTCTCACACGTGAATGCTGCAGAGTAAATTGCCTTTAGCTAAAAAGAAGGCAGTTATAACCATAAAAGGCTAAGTAAAGCTCTGTTACAGTCCTGAGGGCAACATGCATTTGGTGAGTGTAAGAAGCACTGAGTACACTAGTTAGTACTTCCAAAATATAATTTTGCCACTACAGGTTTCTCTTTAATCCTGCTTGTTTATTGGTACTCAAATAGATCTAAAGCAAAAAGATCTAAAAGCCCAAGCAAAAAGCAGAGGAGGAATGCTTTTCTGCCCATGCCACAGGGGGATTACTTTAAATATTTCTATATTTGAACAAAAATTGAGTTTTTAATACATAAAACATACAGTTTCCCACAGATTATCCTCATTGTTTGCTAATTAGCTATGTTAATATGTTTTAATAAACATTCCATGAAGACATTGAAAAGCAAGATTTCACAGAAATCCTGGAAATATGCACAAAGGAAAACCAGCAAACACAATTGTAATGTCCCAACACAGTTCTATTAACTGCAGCTCTGATTTATTTTCCCATCCTCCTGTTCCAAGATCTGCACCTTGTCTTTTTTCTTTAGGAGGAACAAAGATCATGGAACAGATTGTAAGTGAGGCAAATTGCTTGTCTGTTTATGGTTGTATTACACATATTCTATATATCATTTGCAAACTATTCCCCAAAGAAATGGTATCAAACTTTTGGAGAAGAGAAAGGATCTGATGACAATCTGTTTTCATTTCTTTCTTTCAGATGCTCCATGATATTTCATCTGCCTTATCTGCTTAGTTTAATTTCTGGTACTGCATCAATTGCTTTCACATCATTGGACATTTTTTTTTAAATTTTTTTGTACTTTTCAGGTTTTGTGTTCATTAGCTATATTATTTGATTTGATGATGGCATCACAATTAAAGGAAAAACAATCCAAGTCTATTTGAACTGAATCTTACAATTATTTTGTGAGCACTCTACTTTAGATAAAATAAATTCTGTATTTCTGTTTTTTTCTTCTTTTCTTCTTTTTTTTTTTTTTAATACACACACATTTAAAAACATAGCAGTATTCCAAAATCCCTAACTTATGCACACATTTGTTCTGCAAGTTTTAGCACCAAGGTAATTTTACTTGGATGGTTTATGAAGTGATTTAGCATGAGCATTTTCACGTTTTAAGCTACAAAACTTTAAAATAAAGTTCTGTTCTTCATAGTTTCATCTAGGTACTGTTAGCACTGAATTGGTTTCAGGAATAATTATTAGTTTTGACTAAAAGGTAACTTCAGATGAACACCAGAATTACCAAAGGTAAGTGCTCAGGAAAAAGCAGAACTCTTGTGAAGTGAACAGACCTATTAACAGTGCTTGCCAAAGACAAAACTATTATCAGCACTTTGGAATACCTTTTAGCTAAACAAAGATCTATCAGCTTTAACAGAAGTTCCTGCCTGTAAATGTTGCTCTCTAAAATGACAGTTAAATAGAGATTTTTTTTTTTAAAGAAAAGCTTACATAGCATGTAAATAAAAGACAAAATTTTCCCCACCACCAAAACATGATAATCCTGATTTTCATCTCAGTATCATCACCATGCAACAGGAGCAACACCTCTAAATCAATAGGGTGTCATATGGCATTTACAGAACAAAATCGAGCTCTTTAAGACAGACATAATTAAAACATTTGATAACACCCTATCTTGCAACCTAGAAAAAATAGTATAATGATTTTTTTAACTAAAAACCAAGCAAACAAAACATAAAGACAATCTTCTTAGCTATTTAATTTTAAGCTGCTTAATTCTTAGCTCTCTAATAAACCAAAGTGCCTAAATTAAACCCAGGGAAAACTTTCAGTCAATGAAGTTACACTGCATATTATTTTAGAGAAAAGTGTTATGAAAGTAATAACAACATTACAATGCAAGCTTTATGGGTAGTATTTGTTTATGCAGGTAATTAATCATAATGATTAATTATACTAGAAAGTGAACAGATTATTAGTGTAAACTAAGATTACTTGCCTATGGGTAGAGATCTAGGAGCTGCATATGTACATATTCACTAGAAAATGATAAGGATCACTGGTGAGGCAGGTTGCAGAGTCTGGAAAAAAGTAGTAGTCACTAAGTGAAACTGCTTTTGGCAACTATTGACCTTTGAGTTCTTAACCTGGAGGATATATAAACAACCCGATGTTCTCTGGCAAGTTTTCCCTGATAACCTGCTGGAAAAGGGACAGAATATCCTCAAGCCATTTTGAATGCACAATTTAACAATTGTGTGTTCAGAGGAAGGATGATTCTGTTAAGCTGCTGGGAATAGTAGATGTTTACAAGGTTTACACATTTACAAAGGAATTTCAAAATCTAACACAGCATAATCAATATCAACTCTGATTTCTCTATACTGAGATAAATGATATTGAACACTGTACTGGGAACACAAAACACGTATGCACACGAACAGGAAGAGAGGAAGGATTCAGACTGCATAAAGCAGATCATATGAATCAAAACTATAGCACTGGCAATTTGGCTTAAGGACACAATGTTAAAGAGACACTGATTCTCTCAGCATAGAAAATCTGAAAAATAATTTTGATGTATTTAAAAGCAACATATTTTAAAAAAGAAACACATACATTATTTCAGGATTCTATTATAAGTGAATAAAATTTTTCAAAACTATATAAGAAGATAATTTTAGAGAATTATTCTAATCAGGAACCACGCTCAAATTGATAAAATGTTTTTACGTTTTCTACATTAACTTTTAAAAAAGTATTTTCATTTTAAATTTATGTAAGTGAATATTTTGCAAACTAAACATTTGAAAATCCATATTGCAAAACATTGGAAACATCACAATGCAATCCACAGAGTTCGTCTTTTGAATTTTTTTGAATTATTAGCCCTTTTAAGTATTCTCGGTTATATTCAGGATGCAGAAGGGAAGAGAAGCTGCTCATTCCAAAGCCTTCAGTGCCAGAGTTTCATTCCTAATTGGTGTTTCCACACTCTCCATGCACTCATCAATCAGATGTAAATTGCAGCATGCCTGATTGGGTCTCCTTCACCCTAACCATTCCGTACTGACTGGCAGGGCTTGCCAACTGCTGCAACGAGCAAGATGAGCAGCAGCAACAGAACCTCTACTGTTTTGGTCTTGGCTACCACCAGCAGCACGGATAACAACTGCTTGCTTAACACCTATTGGGCGTCTTGAGCACAATTGTCCCAATGAAGAATGCAGCTGTCACCCTTGATCAAGTACAAGACATCTCTGCCATCAAGTAACACAAAAGAGTAAGTCTGTAAATTCAAACACGGTTGCAATTTCATGGGAAGTCCTTCCTTTATACTAGAAACAAGTATAGACAAGGTTTAATGGGGAGGGGGAGAAACACAGAAGATGAAATTGAAAAAAACCCCTTTTTTCGTAATACTGAAACCTAGTGTGTGATCAGAGAAAATACGGTAAAGTCAATCATTTCAATAAATCAGAGGATTGTCTGTTCACAGCTGTCAAGGTTTAATAAGAATGCAAGCTGAAATATTTACACCTACTTACAAATGAGGTGACCAGACTTCATTCTATGGTCTCTGCTCTGCTACAGTACTGTTCTCATGCTGCATAAGCATGGATGTACCATATTTTAAAGTGGAATGATCCCTAAAATTACCCTCAGATTAGCATCTCCCCAACATGATTTTCTCAATAGGCCGTATCCTGTTAGCTAGCTCCAGAGAGAGGATTACCAAGTCCTAAAGGAGGCTAAAGGGATATTTGTGTGAGGGACAGTGAGGGGAGAGGGATAAAGAGAGTAGTGGGAAGAGAAGGGCAGAGATTACATTGTTTGGCCCAGTGAACAAGGTAAAGCAATTGTGGAAATGCAAGGATCAAAGCTATTTTTTTTTCAGTTGACATGTACAAGTTTAATGGCAGTATGGATGATAACACTGCATTTCACTGACCCTAGCAGTTTTTTCAGGGAGAAGGAAGAATGAATGCTGTGGGTGTCACTAGCAGAAAAGTATGAACTGTTCATGAACAATTTCATCATTGTGCTAGGCAGAAACAGGCTTTCCTTCATCTTCACAGATAGATGTAGTTTTGTTCTGTGTTTTTCTTGAACCAACATCTTGAATGCAACCTTCTGTTTTTGAGTGAATAAGATTGATATTCCCTCATTCCCGCCTGTGAACACCCGAAGTGAGCTCACTGTTTCTGTGCCCAGCACTGGGCAAAGGCACTGGGACATCCAGGATGGAAAGGCAGTAGCTTTTCCAAGGCTCAGGTTTTAACATCAGTAGGGGCATCTGGAGGACAAACACATCCAGTTTATGTGAAAGGCAGGTCTTTAATTTGGGGCACAGAGATGGCCTCATTGGCCTTAAGCTGTGCCAGGGGAGGTTCAGACTGGACATCAGAAAAAAAAAATCATGGAAGGGGTCATTGGATACTGGAACAGGCTGCCCAGGGAGACAGTTGAGTAGCCATCCCTGGAGGTGTTTAAAAGATGGGTGGATGAGGTGCTGAGGGGCATGGTTTAGTGGTTAATAGGAAAGGTTGGAATCAATGATCCTGGGGGTCTTTTCCAACCTCATGATTATGTGATTCTGTGAGATCAGCCCTGTGTTATAAGTATCTGAACTGCATAGGCATTGCAAACCTTGTCAAATGCTATGTAAAAATGCACAATTGAATTCACCTTATTTAATGATCTCCTGGCTTTTGATAATTTTTAATGCTCTTGAGTGGCCAAACCACATTTCTAACATCATTCATATAACACAGTTCAATCATTATTAGATCGCAAAATACATGTTTTTATAGTATTCTGTGTGGCTTTTAATCCAAGACAATGGGATTGTGGGAGGAAAGAGAAGAGAAAAGGTTATATATGATATGCCATGCACATAAGAAGTTATTCTAAGTGGAGTGGTCAGCTGCTACCTAAAAGGATGGAAAGGATGGGAGAGACTGAGTAGCTAGGACAAACAAAAGAAGCATTTGTTCTGCTCCCACCTCTGTCATTGCCCTGTGACAACACTTTCAGCAAGATATTTTGCAGTCTTTGTGTCTCTGTTTTCCTTTTCACTGTTTCCCTGTACTGTCAATTAAGCTGTAAGTTGTCCGTGGACAGAAATACTAGATGTACATCACACTTACAAAACAGGAGTGTTATTATGACTGGGATAAATTTCATCAGATGTTACTTTGCTATGAATAAACTCCCTGACTGTTCTTTTTATCCTCCAGGGCTGTGTATTAAGGACATACCAGTTCCCTTTGCCTCCCCTTTTATCGTCACAGTGGTAAACTATTCCTCCAGGTCATGGAAGACCCAAGTGCAGATCAGCACATGTCTTCTTGAGAAGATGGACTTTCCTTCTGTCACATCTGTAAAACCATGACACCATATGACATTTGGGGACGGGTTTCTTAACATCCTCTGCTGGTAATGCTGTTCTCGATGACCGGAGATCTGATCTCAGTCAGCCAAAAGGCCTCTGTAGTGCTTTTTGCTGTTACCTTCCCTCCTTGACCCAGTGGAGTGAAACAGCAGCTCCTGCAGCAGGGCAGAATTCGCCTCTCCTCCTTCCAAGTCCCCTCGGGCAGCTGAGCTGTCTAAGCTACATGCCTTATCAGCTGGGAGAAAGCCAATGGCACTGCTTTTTGAATATTTCTAAATATTTCTTCAGGCACAGTTACTTCACACATTTAAAACCAAAGTCACAAACAGCTCTGAGGTGCCAGAAATTTCATTTCTTCAGCAAATAAATTCTTTTTCCACCCCCAGAAAAAAAAGAAAAGAAAAAGAAAAAGAAAAAGAAAAAGAAAAAGAAAAAGAAAAAGAAAAAGAAAAAGAAAAAGAAAAAGAAAAAGAAAAAGAAAAAGAAAAAGAAAAAGAAAAAGAAAAAGAAAAAGAAAAAGAAAAAGAAAAAGAAAAAGAAAAAGAAAAAGAAAAAGGAAAAAGAAAAAGAAAAAGGAAAAAAAAAGAAACAAGAACTACTCTGTTCCATGATTTTCTTAACTTTATGGGCTAAAAACTAGATTCATCAACAAAACACATTGGAAAGAGAAATATCTATCCGAGGGGCAGAAATCCAGCATTGTGGACCAAATAAACTGGAATTACCTAAAAAGGCAGAGATAAGTCAAGAAAGAGGCTGCCACTGTCCCTTGATCAGGATTGTCCGCTTGTTCAGAATCACAGGTTGCCCATACACTTGGACAGGGAATTCAGAGACAACAAATTGTTCAAGCTATCAGTACATCCAGGAGAACTGAGGTCACATCTCATATGAAATAACAGAAGGGGGCTGGGCAGGACTTAAGAAACTACAGGTGCAAATGAACCACAAGGGTAAAGATGATCATGATCAGGACATTGGGATGCTGCACAGTGGAAGAAGTTTTTATCAATAAGGTCTAAATCCATGACTGGGAAGAACAACCTGACAATTTGACTTTGAGAGGGAGTTAACTAGGGCACTTTTACCATAATGAATAAGGCAGATTACTGTGACTTCAGAGAACTGAATTCTCAACTACCTGACATATCCTGACAATTATAAGACTAAGTAAGCAAGCATAGGAAAAAAAAATTAGAAAAGAAATTCTGAAGCTCTGCATTTTAATTCATATCTTCCCACTCTAGTGCCTGACAAAAAATGTGTTATTAGAAATAAATAAAAGTGGGGCATGAAATGGTTTCCCAGAATAAGCTGTAGTTTAGAAGTGAAGTAAAATGCTGTCTCTACTCTGTAAAAATCCCTGCAAACAAGAAATGCACAGAATGAAATGGGTTTTGAGATATTCTCTGTGAAAGCAGAAAGTCACTAACACATCTGTAATTGCCAAGGGGCCTATTCTTCATAAAATTTTATATACTCAGGATACCCATGCCATCAGAGACTGTTGCAAGCAAGTATTTTGCTCTTCTGCAAAACACCTGCATAAATACGCAATATAAGTGGTTATATTAAAGTACTTATTTCTGAATATGTAGAGGGCTTCTTTTTGGATATGTAAATATTCCCTTAAAAGGAAATACAATAGCAGAATGACAAAACATTTCCATTACTGCTCAAATTAAAAATAAACAAATGAATAACAGAGCAGTACCTTAACTGTAATTTTCCTCGTTTCTTACTTTACAGAATATCCTTCTGGAAGGACTCAAAGGAGAGAAGTGTTGGAACTCAATTACCTGTGCTAGTGAACCACCTACAGATATTTAAAAATAGCTACCTCTCACAGATACCCAGAGTGAACCAAGTGCTTTTTTTATGTGTGCCTCTCATGTCTCATTAACATAATAAAACGCAGCATGTACATTTTTGCAATGCTGGAAGAAGCCCAAAATGGTCAATAAAACACTACATATAACTCAGTGACCAGTGAACATTTCTCTTGTTAAGTGATCACTTAAATAATTTTCTTTGCTTTACCTTTAGTGAGCAATCAATTGAAGGTCAAGCAGATACACCTCAGTCAGATACACCTGATGTATCTGAGTGAAGCATCAAAAGATAAACCCTGAAAGTATGGTGCATCCTTATGAAAGCACCACACAACTTCAAGAGGGAATTGAAAGCCTTGGGCATCAGTAAAGATTGTTTCCACTTAACCTCAAACTCCAGTGGAAACCACATGGTAAAAAGGCAGATGAGAAGTCTTCTCAAAATGTCTCAAACATCTACAAATCCAAACATTTTCTCATCCTGACTGGCAGATGAAGGCAGGAGTCAGTAGGTAGATGTTGTTACAAGTCAACATCTCAAACAATTTTTTCCTCTGGTGTTCCTGTTCTCATGCTTGTCTGATTTGTGAGAGAAACAACTATACATTTTTAAACTAAAAACAAAAAAAAAGGAAGAGGACAAAATAGAGGAACAAACACTATCAAAAAAGGAAAATTCTTATTCAGAGAATTTCTCTCTACTCCATTTTAGCAATTTCATAAAAGGTGTGTACAGCTATCACAAAACTTTTAACAACATGGCAATTACTGAATGATTTATTTTCAAATCTCCATTAACATTCAATGTTCTTCCTGGTGAAATTTATGACTACTCTATTTCCACCCCCACCCCCCCCTGCATTGTCCCTGCAAGAGCTCTGCACCAAGGGAAGTTTAGCCTCATTCTGAAAAGGTTTCTTTCATGGGACATTGTGATTTTTCTTAATAATATATTCCCGACTTGAACTAGCGCATTTTCACTAGAATATTCCTATGGTATTCACTTATTATAATTGCCATTGTTTAAGGGTAGTTTCTCCTCCACATTGACTTGTTAGCACTGTATTTTTGATAATAAGATACTCCACTGCTAAATCTAAGAATCTTTTTTAGGATCCACACACTTTCATAGTGCATAGGAATCTCTGATCTATATTTACAGTAGCTTTATCATTTAACAGATGTTTGGACAGTTACAGTCCCCACTGGGACAGTACTGTGTGGTTTTGAAGTACTCCAGAGTTGTTCTATGAATATTTTTTCTCACTCACTTATAGTCCTGGGGGTCTGTAACAGATGCTAATTGCAGTTTCTTCTTTGTTTTTTGATAATCTAGTCTTACCCAAAGTATTCCACGGCTGCCTTCATCATTATTGAATTGTATCTTACTGATTTTCAAGGTTTCAAGCAGTAGATAAGACCACATTATCTGCAGCTTATACACACACAGCATAGCTTAAAAGTTTCATATGTACATATGGAGATGGTGAGAGCATTCAAGAAATAGGGGCTTTTGGCAGAGAACATCCCACACCTCCTGTCCTTTCAGAAATATGCCTTGGAATAATTAGCAGTTCCATCTCAACTTCCCAATTTGCCACAATGCTCTCAGATATTATGCTGCTGCTCCACAGTTTTTGAAGGGGCTTATCATACTGCATGCTGATCTGTTCCCTGAACTGAATGCATAAGACATTAATACCATGACCTTGAAACATATTTAAATATGCTTCAAAGCATATTTTTTGTCATGCAGGGTTTGTTCACTCATACAGGTGAAAATGCCATATTATGTAATAGGGTCTGTGTTCACCATGCACTACATGTACCCTAGGACTGAGGCAGAGTAGCCAGATTCTTTGTTTCAGATCGAAGGCTAACTTTTCATGCATAACAGACATAGTAAATGCCCAGGTTGTGCTCCATCTTTTAGTTCAGCAGAGGCAGAAGGCAAAACTATTTTGATAAAGTAGCAAATATTCCAATTCCAGAACTTAGGGCTCCAGTGGAATGAAGAGGCAGACAATGCAATCTATTTATAGTACATTTCGCCTGAATCCCTTCTTTTGTACAGAACAGCCATGGTCTTTCATGCAGAACCACTGTAGATGGACAGCTGTGTGTCTAAACATCTGTGATGAACAGAACTCAGATGGGAGCTTAAAAAAAGAGAAAACGACATCAACATATTCATAAGTTGGTGTGGGAACAATGAAAGCACATATTGTAGGTCTGAAGGAAAAAGGCAGAATCAGCTTGTAAAAAAAAAGCCCACGAAATTCTCTAAGAAATTCATTTTGCAGATGTCAGCATAAGCTTTCTGCCTGATTTAGTGGAGCAGTAAACTCCGGAAGGGGACGAAAGAACTAGCTATGACCAACCAGAAGTTTCAAGGAAACATCTATAAAACTGAAAATCAAAATTTGAGCATAACTTGATCCAGAAGAACTATAACACCTCAAAAAGAAAGAAAGAGAAAAGAATAAAAACCCTGAATTAGCTCAGCCTTGCTTGTGTATAATGTCAGATGAAGATCAGACTAAAGCCAAAGATGCACAGATAATGAACTCTGAACCTTCCAAGATCCCCTCAGTATACTTAATCCGCTTTCACTTGTGAATAAGGGAAATTTGATGCTTTAAGAAAATAATTAAATAAAATAAATTTGTAATCCTGCATTGCTGCCCAGACAACAGCCTGTGTATCAGATTGTGTCATCTTCATTTATACTGATGCTACCTTAATTTTCAAGTAGTTCTAGTGGTAGCTGGCAGAAGTAAAAGGACAGATCTTGAAGTAGTTTAAGTAGTTTGTTATCGGCATCTCTCTCCTGTAGAGAATGACAACAAAGTGTATAGGATGCATCTTCACCTGAATTTGATCCCTGTAACTCATGTAACTGCCTAGGTGATTTCTAGATCTAATAAAATTTTCTTTATATTAAAATACATTGTCAGAGTAAGATAGAAAGTCTTTCCTCTTTCTTCAAAGAGTACACGCAGATGCCTAAGTAAAAGAACTATGACCCTTGTCTTTCAAGTTTCCTTTTCTCTGTTCATAAGCAATTTCCTGGAATACCTAGTGGTATTCCACTAGAGAGGGACTGAAACCCCATTGGGTATCATTCTCCTTATAGATACTTCCTAAGTCTTCAGTGGGTTTGACATCTGTAAAACTGATGGGACACAGTGAACTCCAGGACAGGATTACGTTTCAAAAATGTATAGTATCAAACTGCATATCCCAGTACACTCTACAATTTCTGCTGCATTGGCTATCTACTGTCTCTTTTTACTGCAGCTGCTGGCACATGGGAGAAAGTCACCGCTTGCAGAGTAGAAAAATTCAAAATTTCCTTACCTGAAAGCTAGGATATAATATTTTTTACTGTTTAAAACTGCATGCTTCTCTTCAATAATCCGAGAGTCCAAACGCACAGTACACAAGTATTCTGTGTTACAAATACATGCTTCCCAAACGATATTAAACTTAGAGAAAGAAGTCACAAAATCATTGCTTCCAACCTTTTAACTCCCCATAAATGAAAAATAAGTATCTTTGAGTTATCACAGATTGGTAACTCTGATTTATCTGTGAACACAGTAATTTTCTCAAATATATTTGTTATTTGAAATTAATGTATAAATTTCTGTGAATGATTCTTGGTTTGATCATAAGTAAGAGAACAGTCTATTGTAGACAAAATAATGACACATATATTGAGCTGCTTTGACTGAATATAGAGGTCACACATTACATATCTAGATTCCCTACACAGCAATCTCAGCTCCAATGTGAGCTCCAACATTACATATTCACATCTTCCTGCCTTCTGGGATGAGATAGTCTTGATCAATAAGAGCTTTTAACGAAGAAATAATAGAGTAGTACTGTGTTTCCAGGGAGAGAAAAAGGAAAATCTGGCAAATGACAATAAAGAAGATATGCTGAACAATCATTCATTTATTAGTCTCTAGCAGGATCTAAAGGCTTTCCTTGTTCTTCATCCTTCTGTTAAATGTTGGCATGATTCAAGCTTTTCTTACATTTTTCTGTGAATCTTCAAGGATGGAGAAGTGATTCTGCCTCTAAAATTGCGGTACTAGCTTCACTGGGGAGTGAACTGGGAGGTGAAACATTCAAAGACTCCGAAGAACTTGATTGCCCTTGCTTTGGGCACAAGGGTGGACTAGAGACCTCCAGAAGTCCCTTCCAACTGAAATTTGCCCATGACTGTCATCTACACCAGTCTTGTGACCTATGGTAAAGATTTTTGTTAGGTATTGTATAGCTTCAGAAGAACAAACAGAGCAGTTTTCAAATGCAGAGTCAATGAATATGGCAAATTGATAGCTGATAAGCCACATAAAAATATGCTGGACTTTAAGAAAATAAAAATGGAAAATAAAAATTAGAAACATGGATGTAAATGCAGAACACAAATACAACACATTTATTTACCAAACATTCATCATGTTAGAATAGGAAGATAACTTTCAGTGACGAGATGCACTGATTTTTTCAGAAAGAGGAATGCTGTAGATGAATAGATCTACCCTCAAGCATATTATTAGGTCACAAAATGATGACAAGCTGCAGATTTCATGCAGCTGCTTGAAACATGTTTGTGATTTGGGAGTACATGAAGTGATCAGCAATCAACAAGTATTAACATCCTCACATAAGACCTTATTTAAAACACTGTCTACAGATATGTTCAAGAAAGGTAAATTTTAACCAGAACTTTTCCCAAGAATGTTTATTAGTAGGATAAGAAAATGGAAAGTTCACTTTTTAAGAAGAAATTAGAAAACCAAGGTAAGATCAAATGACGTAACAATAAGAGAAGTACTGTGATACTTGCTAACAAATGTAACGAGGGATAAACAATCGGAAGGAGAAAAAAATCCACCTATTCAAGATAAAGTATGAGAATAAGAATACATGACTGTAAAATAGGAGGAGTAAATTTAATCTGGAAAGTTTCCTGTCTGCTAAAGAAATTAACTTCCAATGGAGATTTGCTGCACTATTGGGAATGGATTGTTAGGGGTAAAGGGTAATTTAACTATTCTCAAGACTGAGTTTGATTACTACCTCAGTGTGATCACATTTTGATGTTCCTTCTTATAAGGACATTGAAATCAACCTTGCAAGATGCCACTGTTAGTCCTATGCTCCTCCTGACAGCTGCAGTCATCAGAGCCAGAAAGGATCATCTCCTTTCTTGGCTGATTGTGAAAGAAGAGACTCTAGACACAGATTTTTATTTCAGGACCAGTGTGCAGCTCAGTGCTTCTACTCCATCTTGCAAACAAGTGAGCAGGCAGGCAGGAGAAGCAAGTTAATGAGTAAGGAACTGCACAGAAGGTACCAAAGCATAAAGGTGCCAGAGAAGGAGACTTCCAAGTATTACTAGTAATCACTTTCTCACTCAAGCACAAATGAAAAAAATCATAATTTCATAATGATTTCTACACACAGCAGATCCTGTATAGAAATTGAATGTTCCTTTTGCAAAATACTCTGCCCAGTAAACCCTTTGCACTCCCTACTCTTTTTACTGTTATGCATGCTTTGCTGAGATGAATGGAAGTGGATATGGAATTAAAAATACAAACCCTTTACATAAAAGAAATAAGATTCTGGCAATTTTTTTTTCCACTTTTAATTTCTAGATTTGCCTTTCATTCATGGATAAAAATGAGGTTATGGGATGGTATGACAACATTATATTTTTCTCCAAGAACAAAGGACATGTCATTCTGTGTTAAGGACACACAAATCCTTTACAAATGAAAATGATAACAGTAAGAGAGCTGAACTGAGAGATATTTGGATCTTCAGAGAGGAAAATGTGAAGAACTAACCACAGTAGTTTGGGTTTGGGTTTTGTTGTTTTTGGTATTTGGTTTTTTTTTTGTGTGGAGACCCAGTAGTCCACCTATCTGGAATTAAGTCAGAAGAGAAAATTTTAATAATCTGTAAATTTGCTTTCATATTCCAAACCTCTCAGTGTGCAGAAGGAAGAGAGGTCCAGACAGTGAAGTATGGATTTACGTTTCAAAGCTTAGCTTGTTTGTGAAGGGCAATGAAAGTTCAGTTTCTCCTTCTCCCTAGTCAAAAAAATGAGGACATTTGTGCAGCAACATTTTAGTGTAGTGAAAGAGCAATAACAAGTTGCAAAAAATAAACTGCGTACCACAACTGCTAGTTTCCAATTCAACAACTAAAAATGCAGTAATTTTGAGAGAAAGTTCTTCTTTCCTATCTTTAACCAGTGTTCATTTAACCTAACTTTGACCATTTTTACCAAGCATTGCTACTGTATGGTCCCTTTATGGATAACGTACTTTCAGAGGGCAGATCATGTAATCTATTTTAGATATTTAAAGAGGGGTTAAATGAAGTAATGTATTAGACCATCAGCTACTCTCACATGGCTATGGAGTCAAGAGATCTAGCTTAAACAGAGATGTCGAGATTTGGTTAAGCAAATCCTTACCTCAGTGTCGTAAGTTTCTCATGGAACAATGAATTGATATGACTATAGTGAAGAATCACTTTGAAGCCTACAGTCTTTCATCCAAATTTACCTTCACACATTGCTTCACCACCCTAGATGCTCAGTGGTGCTGATTTGTTTGCTCCTGATGAGCCCTGGGCAAACTGCAGTTGTTACTGCCACACATTTTAAGTGTAATTTTTTTCAGTTAAATGAGTTAAACATTGCCTAGCAGTCAAAACTAAGAGGTGACAGGTATCAGGAGAGAGGCCCACAGGCGGCACATCATCATGCAAAAAAATCCCAACAACAGTGAATACTGGAGCTGAAATGGATTTCTAATAAATAAAACCAAATAGGTAATCTGACAAAAAGTCTGTTATTAGAGTAACCTGGAACTTCGAAATACAAAGGGCAAGTCTGAAACACAAATGAATCAGAGATCTATTTCTTATTCAAAAAATGAAGCTGTTGACATGTAGGTAGCATGGAGAAACCAGTTCAGAGGAGTCTTCAAATTCAAATGCCCACCTTGTTTTCAGGGATCCTCAAAAATTACTGATTGTTAGACTGCTATTGTGTAAAAACTGTTTTACAACTATATGAATCCCACTCTGCCCTTGTAAGTGTAAACATCAAAAATGGGACTTGCACTTCTCTGTTTTATATGACACTGCACTGCTATGCATGTTGTACAAAGATCCATGGCACAGTAGTGATATACCTTTTGTTGCAAAGCAAACAGTTTGTGCTCATAAAAATTTTTAATATTTGGCATCCTTTCTCTCTCTGCCCTACAGGTTGGGTTTTCACATGACTACTAGAGGCATCATGAATATCCTAAATCTTAATAACTGGGTAATAATTTTACATAACTGATTATATTTGGTGGAAACTGTGGGTTTGTTGTTTGAATGTGCTTTAAAAAATAACTGGTAATTGCCCTTTCAAATTTCTTAGAGTCATGAAGACATCTCTTGTTATAAAATAAGGAGAAACAGAAAAAGTCTACAGATGACTACTGGACACATCACAGAATTTGGCTGCATGTCTTATTTTGATGTTTCCCTATAAGGAATAAAAAGTCACTCAGTTGTGGTTTCCTGTGGATAACTAACTCAATTTAATGTGCCTACTCATATGTTCAAACAAACATTAACCTGAAGAAACAACAGACTGCTATCAGTGGCTCAAAAGCATTCTCTTTATTTCAGTAACTTCTTTTTCCCCCTGTATATTTTAAAATATAGCAGCACAGGCCTGTAGTGTCCACTGCAGTACTTGCAACAAGGGTTGTGCTGGTGTAGCAGCAGACAGGGGTGGGCCCAGAGAGACTGGTACAGGCTTCTCACAGTCACACAGGGATGAGATCAGGTTCAGAAGGTTGAAGACAACTGCCAAAAGACATATATGCAAGAAGTTATTCTTTGCTTCAGCTACAATTTAAGGTGCAATAGTTCTGCAACATTTAATCTCTCAGTGTCTTATAAGTCCCCTGATTTCATCTAGACAATGCTACTTTTTCAGTTAAAGATGCTCTCTAGCTAAGATCAGATGAGATCTTTGGGTTCTTTCCACATTTTACTGGTTATTCTTTGGATAATTTTGCCCTTTTTTCACCTTCTGTATCATACCTTTAGTACTGCTCAAATGCTCTGAATTCCTGGCATGAAAGAATACTATGCTTAAGTTCAAATTTTTTTCTATATATAATTTTTCTTATGAACAATTAAGAACAATGTGAAAATAGTATGTTTGTTTTCTTGCTCTTGACATGCAAAACTGATTCCTTAAGCGCAACAGTAATATGCTTAATAAAATAGTTATCTTTCATTTATTTTGAGTGATAGATAACCTGGTAAAAGTTTTCCATAAATAATACATTAAAAAATCTTAACATATAACATCTCATTAGATGATGTTTCTAATAATATGCCTATCTGAAATAACATGCTGTCTCATTTTAAATCTTTAAATAAATAAAAATTGAAAAGATTCCTAGAGGTTGTATTTTTTTAACTATCATCCAAGCCTGCTTCAAATTTTTTCAATGGCAGAAAACCAGTCCTATTTAATTCAGCAGTGAACAGGTTCTGATGAGAATTTATAATCTTTAACAAAGACAGCCACATTAAACTATTTAAAATATTTTTCCCTTAAAGAAAATTAATATTTTTTCTTGTATATAATGACATTTTTTACTTCTAGTACTGATGTTGGTTGGTTCTTACTGTTCATATGTACTCAGGTAATGTCTTCAGTATCTTTAAGTGTCTATATATTTTCCTGAAAGTAGGAAAATGAACCTCGTGCAGAAGAGTTCATAGTGAACTTGTCATGACTGACCACAATCATTAAAACAAGGGAAGTAGTCATTATTTATAACAGACAAAGATCTACCTCATTTTTCTAGCCAAAATGGAACTTAGCTGACTTAGCCGCAAATAATATAATCACAGATTTCTTATTCACTATCAACAAAACCAACTATTGCTACCTTTCCTCTGGAAAGGAATGAGCTACTTTCCTGGTCAGCAACATCTCAGCACCACTGCACATGCAAGTGCCACTCCTAACTCCCATGTTAAAAAAACAGTCTTTTTGATCTCTGAATTTGACTGTTTGCCACAGGCTGTCATCACATCCATGTTCTGTATGACATGGCCAGGACACCCCCTTTTTTGAGGAGGGTCTTGTTAAAATTATTATTACGGTCACATTTTCTTTCTGGCCTTAGACACTACCGTACTCATATCAATCCAGACTGTTGCTCTAAGATTCACTTTGCCATATTCTTTACTGCCATTCCGCCCTCACCTTTGCATTCTTCTTTGGGCTTGTCACTGACTATTGGATTAAATGTAAATTTACAAACTCAGATTGCCTTACCGTCTATCTTGGGCTACTCTTTTATTTTTACTCATTACTGCTAAGAGACAAGAGTTAATAAATCACTGATGCAAACATCCATTTACTCATTTGTTAATTTCAGTGCAGACACCAACATGATTTTGTCTCATTCATTTAGAATAAAGAAGTTTTCTCTGGAAAAGTGTTAAAACCAATTCATTATTCAACTTCCAATTCCTCACAAAGTCATCTTCTGCAGTGCAACTTAGAAATCTTGATTTGTTCACTGAGTCTTATACTGATCACAATAATTAACATTGTCTAAATGCTTCTTTGCACTTATTTATTTGCCTCTATATTTATTGTCCCCATGCCTCCAGGGTAAGGATGGTATTTGCAATCTTTGTGAACTGTAGAGTTCTAGTTCATTTGGCACTATGTGAAAGCAAACAGCAAGCAACAATCACTGTGTAACATTTCCAGAGGTCAGATCTAAGCCACGAGCAGTTTCATGGCACAGCGCACCCTGTAGTTGCAGTACTTCCAATGTCAGGATTACAGACCTGGAAGCTCTTCAGCATTTGTGGATCTGACAGTATGGATCCAGCCTGTAGAACACAACCACCCTGGACTTACAAAAGATTAACTCTTGCCATAATTGAAAAGCTGAATTTAACATCCCCCCCACCGCTGCCAAAACCAACCAAACCACAAATCAAACCTCCTGGAAAATAGATCAGCACACTGAACTCTGTTCCATGTATCACTAAATAGTTCCTGACCAGTGCAGTGCAAGCTGTATGTGCCCAGTCACCTGTATCTTTTGAGGAGAATTATATTTCCCCTGAAAAGGACTTAACTCAAGAATTTGTAATCACACAGTTTTGAACTACTTAACATAAAATTTTAATAAAAACCACAGCATTTGTAAGGCATGTCAGCTTGAAAATAAAGCTAGGTATTTCAATAACACCCAAATGCACTATTTAACATTTTTTGACTGCAACATTTATTTCAAAATTTCTTTCTGTAGTGAAAATGCTTTTAGAGAAAATCATTAAGGAAATCACAATGAAATATTTAAATTACATTGAACAAAATAATTTGGGCCAAAACATTATGGGGAAAATTGCATAATTTTGTAAGCAAAAAGTCTGGTTTTGCTGGTTCTTTATTCCCCTGCAGGACAAAAAGAATTTGTTCTTCCTTTCTATTTCATAACAGAAATTGCAAGACAGTTTTTCATTCTCTAATCTACCATATCATCTTTTTCCATTTTGTTATACTATCGTATTTTGTATAAACTAAAATTAGCTGGACAGGTTTCCCTCAGTGGTAATGTTAGCCTCACACAAAAATCAGAAAACGCTCATACTTTATTAAGATTGATATGACTGTATTGGGAATCTCTTATTTTTCTGAGGTGGGAGTGGAGGAAGCAAAGAGTTTGTCAACAAAAACACAGGGAAAGAAAAGATATTCAATCTAAATTGAATACAGAATTTTGATTTTTTCCTTGCACCAAACACAGAAGAAACAATTCAGAAATATTTTGTTTAAATGTCTTCTTTTCCAAATTCAGCTCTATTCATTTGAACACATGTACCTAAAAACTGAGGGAATGAAGAACACAGATTTTTGTAAAACTAGAAGATACATCTTCCCCATTAGCTAATCATTCTGGATTTTATGCACCTATGTACTCCAACAAAACAACTGAGATTCCCCCTCCTACTTGAAGCTGTGGAAATGTTCGGCTCCCAGGGGAAGGTATTAAAATGAGACAGTAGTTTTTCTATGATAAGGTGCTGATAACAACATTGATGATTAAGACACTCTTCCAGGATGAGAAGTAAGAAATGGTCAGGAGATACCTTCCTGTATTTTGAGTGATTATCTCAGCAAGGGGTCTGGTTAAAAAGAGTTTCCTCCTTTCGTTGGCTTATGAAGATGTAACCCTCCCTTCTGCACATGCACTGGCCAAGACTTTTTAGCACATGTGAAACTACATTTTTGTTTCAGAGATTTTACTGTCTCAGTAAAAGAGGGATAAAATAAACTAATCTTATGCCTTACAAGTCACCAAATTAACTTTTTCCACTGCAAGATTATTTGGGGCATAGACATCCTCACTCCAGCTACTAAGAACTCCACAGCTTCAGTATGATATGTTCAATATTCAGCATTAGGACTCTAATTGTGTTATCCTCCCTGGTAGCATGATATAGTGGTACAAAACTACTCCAATGAATATGAACAGTACTGGATTTGAATCTTCAAGAATGTACTCACTGATTGAATTGTAAATGGACACTAACTAAGGAGAGATTAATTAATTCTTCATTTCCTAACAAGGAAGTTTTGTAATGTGAAGACAAACATTTTCTGTAGAGAAATACATGCCAAGTGTTATACTTTATCTTCTGAAAGGCAAATACAAATATCTGTCTGTCTTCCTAGGGAACTGTTTTCAAATAGAAATCAGATATGAGAAATTTGAGAGATTTGAATCATGGACCAGTTCTGAAAATCCATTGCAGGTTGCTTCATGCAAGTGCAGTTATAGGCATGGCAAAACACATAAAGAGGATCCCACTAGAAATATTGTAGGAAATATTTAGACTGTAGCTGTAAGACATTTACAGATGAAATATTCTTCAGTTTTCTAGATGGAAGATTGTAGGGTGGTCTCCCATCGACTGGTGGTTGGGCAGTTTGGTTCCAATATAGTCATAAATGATCTGGAAAATGGAGTGAACTTTGAAATCCAACAACTCCACAGATGATACTAGGTTTTTTTAATAGTTAATTGCTGAGCAAATGTTAAAGACCTACAAAGGGTTCCCACAAAAATGTGTCCAGAAGGGTGGCAATCGTGCTTTAGTGGAAAACTACAAGATAATGAATCTGGGGAAAACCGATGAGGTCTATGTGATTTGTTATTAAAAATTGGTGGCTATCACTCAGGAAAGCCATCTTGGAGCTGCCATAAATAGTTCTCTGAAAACATTGACTCAGTGTACAAGAAGCCAAAGTAGCTGACAATGTTGATTCAGCAGTAAGCAAATTAAATAGGGCTTGGGTTTTTTTGGGTTAAAAATATTAAACTCACATATCTGTCAAATCCTAGGAATTTGTTTTAAAAGATAATCAGAAACAACTGAACATTTTAGGGTTTGGGTGTCGTTGTTGATTATAGCTGATTTTTCCCATTTCATTTTAAGATTTCTTTAACGTTTAAAGCTATTCCTCTAGCAAGACAGACCTTTTTATCTCCTTATGATAAGTATACATGCACAAGTATATATGCACATGCATAGAAAACGAAATCAACACAATAAAGAATCCTACAATGAAATGAGACTAAGAATATGCTCATGCCCTCAAATAAAGTAAAATATGTCTTAAATGGAAAAGGTAAATAGAGAAGACTGTTTTAGTGTCCTTCCACACAGTACTGTGGCAATGCCAGTGAGATGGTAAGGAAGATCAAAGAGACTTATGGCAAAGCAGAAAGCACAACAATAATGGAAAACTCAGTTTATCCTATTGATAAATATCGTATAAAGGCACAATGCAGTTTAGATGTCACACTTGGAACAGCTAGAGAGAGAAACCACAACAGAAGTAATATTTTATTTAGTGCTGAAACAGTAAGCCCTGGCTCAAAAATTTAACATAAAATAATTATCATAAAAGAGTACTCAAATTCAATAAATGCAAATTTAAAAAGGACGACAAATATTTGTTACAATGGTATTTAGTATAAAACAGAAGAATAACATAATAATTAAAAACAATCATTGGAAAAGGAACAGCTTAAAGTAAAAAAAAACAGATGATGGATTATTTGAAGTCATAATGTTACAGCAAATATAAACAAAAAGTAAAAATAAATAAAAAGGAATATGATCTATTAAAATGAATGAAAAGATCTATACATTATTTCACAAGCAAACACAGAAAAAAACCCCCTAAAATATATCACGAGCAAATAACAGTGGTTTTTAGTCAGTATTCTAATTATAGAATTATCCAATGGCAGGAAAAAAACTTTTATTCAATTATTCAAAAAATTATTCAGTTATTCAAAAAAAGAAGGAGTATCCGAACGATAAAAGGTCATAAAGTTTGGAATATTGAGATATAAGTTAAGACAAATGAAACAGTTTTTAATAAATTCCTAGCTCCCTAGAACCAGTAATAAGATATTTTCAACCAGTCACAGGAAAGGTAATGATGATCAAAACGACCTTGCTACAAAAGAAATTAAAAGTGACAATTAAAATATAACTGTTCAAAAGGATTTTCAAAGTTTGGTGAAAATGCAGGCCACCAAACTTCACTCCTGTACAGGAAAAGTTGCTAGAAACCAGTATGTAAACCTGAAGAAGGCAAGACAAAGCAGAAATAATGGAGAGGAGAGGAGAGGAGAGGAGAGGAGAGGAGAGGAGAGGAGAGGAGAGGAAAAAAGGAAAAAAGGAAAAAAGGAAAAAAGGAAAAAAGGAAAAAAGGAAAAAAGGAAAAAAGGAAAAAAGGAAAAAAGGAAAAAGAAAAAAAAAAGCCTTTTGCAGTGGGAAAAAATGTCTCTCAGAAGACACTGGTTGTTCTGAGGATTCCAGTAAGAATGTGCAGGGGGAGGTGTGTGTGTACAGCTCTAAATCCATCCTTGCCTCCCCAAATTTCAATGTAGAAGAATTGTTTGGAATAGTCACTGGGTACTTGACATGTTGGTTTTGTTTTTTTGGTTTTTTTTTACTTCTGGACTTCCTCCACCAGCCACTACTAGAATGAGGCTAGAGAGCTTTGTTCTGAACTAGTACAGCTATTCCTATGTTTGCTTGTGACTGATCTTACTCTTTCTACCAGAACAAATTTGTGATCCTGGTTGGCCATAGCTCAATCCTTGCCCTCCTACACAAGTATAAGCAATGTCATCTGCACTGATATCTGCAGCAGACAACCCTCAGGGGCTGCGTGCAATCTCTGCTGGTACCCCCTGAAGCGATTCCCATTCTGTAAGGCATTGTCAGCCACTGATAGCACCCAAACAGGGTCCAGAAAGTTGTCAAGTAACTGTTTGCTGCATCCAGTTTCACTTGCCAGAAGCCATCTCTGGCATCCATGACTGAAAAGACTATTGTGTTTGCTTGATTTGGCAATATTTCAGTGACTGTTGGCAGGGAACAGTATAAGCACTTTAGTATGCTATTGAGGTCTTTTGGATTGATGCAGATCATCAGTTTGCCTGTCTTTCTAACTGCCACCATACTGCTGATCCAGTCAATTGGCCTTGCAACTTTTTTCAGCCACCTTGTTCCATGACAGTTTTAACTTTCACCTTGAGCTCCGCTTCAAGAAAGTCGGGTTTTATACAGCTGATACTACGTCATCTCAACCTTGCAGATCTTAAAAGCACTCATTATCCACAAAGCTGATCTCTTGACCAGAGGCTATCATTTAATAGTCAGAAAAGTAATACCTCAGATATGTTTTCCCCATTCTTGATTTGCTCTTCAGTGCTTTGACTTTGCAGTAAAAACTCTCAGGTCCCAGCAAATAAGTTCTGCAAAAATGGATTTCTGCATTCATTCTACTGCAAGAAAGATTAGAACCTCATCCTTATTTACATGTGAGCACTTCAGCCTAGGCATTTCATAAAAGAACACATTTAATTTGATCCCACTGTAAGAAAAATCTCCATATTGTTTTATTTTTTACAAAATCTGCATACTTTAGCCAGTTTCACTATGGAATCACATTCTATTTAGCAAATGTTTTCCTTTGCCAGTTGCTTGTCATTTCTCATATTCAGTTTCTGAACCGCATTATTTTCTTGTTACTGCCATTGCCATTGCACTTACATGCTAGATATTATTCAGACCGGCTTCGTCACAGGTGTTCACTTTTCTCTTTTCAAACACTTATGCAAATTAAATCACCAGTGTAATTTAGAATCTCTTTACTTGCATGTATGTGGTCCAAAATTTGTCTCATCCAAGTTCCAACTATGCACAGGATGACGCCACCACCTTCCTCTTAAGTAGGACTTTTAACCACCAGACCTCACAGTTTGGCAACAAAAGGGGTCAATATCATTACCACAGTTTTATAAAGGTGCTATGTAGGGGTGGAGTGACTTGCTCAAGGTCATCTAACAGCTTGATGAAAGCAGAACTTAGGTCTTGCGAGTTCCAGTCTAGTGCTTTATCCAGCAAGAAACCCTGACTGTGCTGAAGTCTGAGGTCTCCCTGTCCTTGGCCTGTTCTATTAAAACGCTGCACTGGCATTCATATAAACCATTTACCAAGGGTAACATCCATTTGTTCTGCATCAAAAAGCAGGAGAGATTGACACATACATAATCTTTTCCTATATATGATGGATTGATCCTTGACTTAGGATCATTTCATTTGCCTCTTTCTAGTCTCTCCATTACAAGAATTTCTAAGACTTTCTATGCAAGAAAGCTGTTAAACAACCATTGCTCCTGTTCTTCCTGAGGAAACTTTTTGCTGCCAATCCAAATTTGCAACACCTGCAGTGTTGAAAATGAAGGCTTAAAGGAGATCACTGTACATTTATGTTTGTTGCACGGTGGTTTAAAAACACAAAAATCCACACAGCATTGCTTTAAACATTTTGCAGATGTTTTTCAAAATACAAACATGGCTAAACACAGTGTTTAATCCTCATACACAGATTTACCTAGAATATTCGTGGCATACTGGGATAACAATGCCTGGGGGATGCGTTGTTTTTATTTCTGTTTTCCAAGGAGGGAAGTACATTCATGTCCACTAATGGCTTCGTAGAAGAAATTCAGGAGTATGAAATAAGCCCTCTTTTTACTGAAAAACTCTTGTAATACTTTGCATGTGGAATATACAGTGTTATAACCACAGCCTTTCATTGATACATGCTGTCTGAGTGTGACAAGAACTTTAGTGAAATCCTGAGGAGGGGATGATTCCTGACTGTATGGGAAGCGTACAAGAAACGCAGCCTGATTCACATAGTTCTCTTGTTCATGTGATGCCTGAAACAGAAAGGAGTTGGTCCTGTTCTCACGAGGATCAAGTCACTTTGCAGTATGCCCATTTAGAGGCACACTGCCTGATTTCTTGTCTTGCCAAAATGGACTGGCCTTTGGAAGATTTAAACCCAGTCCAGAAAGAAAGACCCTGTATTGATGTGGTCCCACACACAAAAAAAAGCCTCAAATTTTGCCGCACACCCTGCTCTGGAGTTTAGGAAGAACTTGTTTGATCTTGTGCAAACAAATTGCAAACCTACAAGATGCACACAAAGCTCCTGCTGAAGCAAGAAGAAGCAGCACTGCTGCAAAACACATGGACCTAGCAGAATTCATACCCCATCCCAGACCACAGCACGCCACCTATGTACATGTACAAAAACTGATTAATGGGCTGTCACTTTATTTGTTGACTGCTGAATTATTTATACTTATAAAGTGTTTAATAATTTAGAACTGATATCTTAACAAATTACAGCTGAAAGTGACAAGGGGAAGGTGGCACAAGAGTCTCACTTGAGATCAATGCCCTTGTTCTCAGGGCACTTTGGAACATGATTTCTGCTGACTGTCATCAGCAAAAAAAGGAAGGGGGAAGTATGTTGATTTGGTATTACGTGTTAAATAGAGAGAACTGCATATTTCAGTAATCAAAGGAAAAAAGTTGCTTTAAACCAAAAAGAACATGAAATTACTCTGAAGAAATCTACATTTCCATATGAAATGAAAATCATTGTCTTAAAAAAAAAAGACTAAATAAAAGCTAATTACAGTGTTTGTTTTTAAAATTTTGTCTCAAAGCATTTTATCCATCTTTTCTTGCCATAAAAGATTTGGATACATATTGATTTTGACCTGCATGCCACATCTTTACGAAAAAGCAAAGTCATCTTAATACGAAGAGGTTATTTTTTACTATATCAGGATGGAAACAAAATTACCATCTACTGGCTCTATGTGAGTTAAACTTAGAGAGTGCATGAAAAAGAGAAATATAAATTCAGATTTTTAACAAAATCCAAATGCTATCTGACAGAAAGGCTGGCTGAGTCAAACTAGCTTAAAACAAAATTCCTGTAAAAGTCCTCTATATAGGTAAATAACATTTCATTCCAGGATGTTTTTTTCTCTTCACAGACATTTTTATAGAAGAAAAAGTACTTCAATGTAATTATCAAAAATAGTGAATTCCATTCTTTAAGCCGGAATTTCCTGGGTATCAACCCACTACATTTCCTTTAAATACCACAAGAATGCAGTGTCTAGCAGAATCATATTTTTGTGAAACATGAGTTCTTAAGAAAGGCTCGAGGCTCCTGTGACAGAAATTACACTATCATTGCTGCAGACGAGCACACCTTTCAGAGTAACCTCTTCAGTGATGAGCACAGTTTCATCATGTAACCCCAATTCTGCAACGTCCACAATAGAGAAACAAGCCATGCTACCCGCTGCTGAATTCCAGTAGCACCGTACAACCACATACACCAGTGCAAGACTGACCTCTGCTTGTATTCAGCTTGCTTCAAGCAAGCACCATATGTCTTTCCACCACAGTAGCGCAGGCACTGTGGCCATGAACCACATAAATCTTATCCATTTCTCTCCTAACCTACTCCCCTTCCCAATACGCTCAGGCCATCATAGTTCTCTACTTCAGTGTAGGCAGCTTGAATCCTATAAGAAATAATCTTAAACATGCAGTAGAAATTTGGTTTCATGGTATTTCCCCGTATTTGCTTCTTCAACAGCAATTGCTTTCTCTCTCTCTGTGATTTAATTGCTGTTTATCTCCACGGAGACTTTTTATATGCGCATGCTGCCAGCTGGACTAGGATCAGTAGGTGGCCATTACTGGACATTTGGGAGCAGTTATTTGAATTAAGGCCAGCTGAATCCCACTAACTATTTTCACCTATAGTATTTCTTCTGCAGTATAGACATTTACAAGACTAGAAGATCCAACAGCAAGCTTCAGTAAGAACAGGATCTAGTCAGTTCTTATTCTTTGCCTATTTTTACTAATGACTTCAGAGCAGAAACCTGCTCATGTACTTCTGGAACTGAACCCATACCTGCATTGTAAACTCTTCTTGAAGAAGCCATCTTAAATTCCCAATGGAGGGTAAATGGTGAACATCAGGGGGTCATGGTGCTCTTCTCTGTCCACTCCACAAGTCTAGCAGACATGTGGCTTTGAGCAGAACAAAT
The DNA here is from genome assembly GCF_032191515.1 of Phaenicophaeus curvirostris. Lineage (NCBI taxonomy): Eukaryota > Metazoa > Chordata > Aves > Cuculiformes > Cuculidae > Phaenicophaeus > Phaenicophaeus curvirostris. The sequence goes on along the minus strand of NC_091392.1, from coordinate 143,400,178 downwards.
GACAAATGTGGTCACCCTTTCTTCATACCACAGAACAATTTATTAAGAAAGAACAAACCTGTTTCTTTTATATACAGATTTCCCTATCTGCAGATAGCTGTGCAAAGTTCACACGAACAGTTGCGTGGGGAATATTCATGGGTGACTAAAACTGCTACACTTTCTCTAGCATGTGAATAATAAAGGATAAAAGAAGAAGAAAGTTACCATGAATTGTAAATCTTGGCTGAGATTTGCTTATTTTTTAAATTCGTTACCCTCAATTTTTAAAGGATGTTATCTCTTGACATACATTTTTTACCTCTGTGTTTTCTAATATAAAATGGCTTTATTTATCTGTTCCCAGGGTACCAGTAACATCTACAAATGGACAATAACTTTATCTTTTGATGTCAGGAATATTTTATAGTAAGTGAAAAACAAGGATCTGTAGTTTTTTTGAGAATGACGAAACAAAATCATATTGAGTTGTTGCCCTCACAAACACCTTAGACTCATAAATACAGTATTCTGCTGTTACAAACAGTATTTTTTTTCTCTAATCCTGATTTTCTAGTATTAGAGTGTAGACAATGTATGGAAAATGTGGAAGTTTTTAATGAACACATGCTGAACCACTTTCAGGATTTGATTAGGAGAATATATTCATAATTCCTTTCATATTAAATCTGAATTATTAGAACAAGGGCTGAGAGTGATCTCAATGAAAGTTATTGTTGAAGCAAGTGTTAAAAAAGTATCCAGGGCACATACAGATGCTCCAAATAGTACTAAATGCAATCTCTCTTCTACTAAAACAGACTACTAATCCACTCAGGGTCTTCAGCCTGATCTTCAGGATCTCCACAGAATAAGATCTCTACTATTTGGAAGCCAGTTTCATTTCTCCTCCTCCACAGCCTACGATAGTAAACACGACTATCAAGAAGCCTGGATCTGATGATATCAATGACAGAGTGAAGTCTGAAAAAGCATGGCAGAAACCTTTGTTTGTCACAGGAGGTAGTCAACTATGGCATTCCTTTCTTTCACAATTCACATGATGCCCTGACACCACTTCCTCGAAGATAGCACTCAAAAATACCCCTGAAGTCTAAGCATAACAGCAACTCATCAGTTAATTTACTTATACACTCAGGAACATGAGCAAGGTATTGAAAGTGAACTAGAGGAAATACCATCTTTCAAACAGGTTATTGTACTCTGGAATGTAACCATATAAGAAATGTCTGGGATTGGTATCAGTGTTGTAGAAATGAGACCCGATCAGGAGATGGTACAGAAAGCGTGTCAGACTTTGAATTCTTCCTCTTTCTTTGAAGCCTGCATTTCACTTCCCAGTATAGCACTGTGTGTGCATATTCATGAGTTGAAGTTCCAGCGACCCCTCAGCTCTGCACTGCACAACAGGAATTTCAACTATTGTGTGAAATCTTAATCCCAGAGAAGTCAATGGCAAGATCCTTGCTTACTTCTTTGGGAGCAGGAGTTCACCCATGATGTCTTGTTAGTTCTGGCAGGTTTTCAGGATGCAGCATGCTTTTTGAGATGAATAAGTAAGCAGTGTGCTGCTTTCTTACACCCTCCTGTACTTGAAACAGAAACAGTGTTGCACTGAACTTCTATTACCCTTGGCAGCCAATTTTCTCCTTTGTCTACTCAAATGCAGCCCTTCATCCTTTACCTTTTTTTCCTACCAATACATTTTTATAGAACAACATAAAAATTGTTATTAAAAAATCAATACTCTGCTATCATTTATGGTTTATGTTCAAAAACTTTGGGCATCTTCCCTCAGCGGGCCCAGACTTTCTTCACTTGTTGTGCACAAGTGCTTTCTGAGACAGCAGAAAACTCACATAAAGCCTCTAACACCCATATACTTTCCTGTGTTGGTAACCTTAATCCACTGATTTATTTATTTATTTTCTCCTGCCAGGATTTCTAGACAACAGCAAGTGTCATTAAAAATTGGACTGGACAAAGCACTTCAGACTACGCAGTCAGTAGCAAATCTCTCCTAGCGGAAGGGAGGCGTTGATGACCTAATAGATTTTTCCCCTACTTTAAACCCTTTGGGCTTGTGATGCCTCAGTTCCCTGACTAGTCCTTGACAAATCTGTAACAGACAGGAAGCTAAAATAAATGTTCAGTGACCATCTGCATAACATTGTCCTGCTTTTGGGATGGAAAAAAAATCTTTTCAAATTCTGCTTAATGTAACTTTGTATGATAGGTGATGTGGTAAATTGGTCTAAATGAAAACTTCCCATCTGCAGTGCTGGTTATTATAGTAAGTAATAACATCTCACATGGCTTAAATATTCAAATAAACTGAGCAGGCACATTTTTGCCTTTTGAGGAGGATAGGGACTTGACACACCATAGCAGCACAATGAGTCAGCTGGACCAAGGAGGGCTGCACAGTAACAAGGCACTGACAATGAAAAGCAGTTGAGGAAAAATAAATGTCACCTTGAAAAATCTGAGAAATTATTCATATTAATGATAAGAAGTTACTCCTTTTTAAAGTTCAAATGATCAGGTCTGGATTTCTCATGGAAAAGGTCAGTACTCCTTCAAATTCACCAAGAGTTGGCATGAATAATACCAGTCTTCTCATCTCCAGTCAAAGACAGAAGGTCCAACATAGTCCGTCATATTTGCTGGTATGGATTTTCATACCAGAAATAAAAACTTACGCCAAAGAAGGAATCAATTAAGTCTCCAGAGCTTGTAGGTCTACAGCAAACCATGAAGAGAGGAGTAGATACATGAACTCGGACAAGACAGTGGGTCCCTGCTGCCCTCTCCTGCTGTGTGTCACTAACGAGTCACACTGCTTATGTATCAGGCACTCCACTAGCTGTTGCTCTCTCCTCCACTTCTAAAATTACTTTCTCTCATGATAGGTGAATAATTACCAGAGTACTCCAGCTAAGGAAATGATGGCATCTAGACATCCTCTGATGAGGGTGTCACGTGTGCAAGGGCCTATTCAATACTCCAGTTTGGACATAATTAGTACCTGAGTACTCATGTCAAGATTTGGCTCTTGGTTTCAGCTACAGAACTGAGCAGTGAGAGCATAATGAATACAGGCATTTGAGATTCTGCACATCTTTATTAAAACTGGAGCAGAGAAATGCAGCTAAAATTATGTAATAACCATGGTAGCAGAGATTTCTCTCTTCTTTGAAGCTAGAGACAAACAGACACTATACAGTACAGGGAGTTACTACAATAATTAGCCTTTTTTTCTGAATGCTATAGTAAACACTTTCAGAGTAAAATTCAACGCATAATCACTGCTGGCCTAAAAATGACAGCTGTTCTGGAGAAGACTGATGTATACATCAATCTCTCCTGTAAACTATTCCATTCCCTTTAGTTGTCTCAAGTTTTTTGTTTTTTTTTTTTTTGCCAATCTGACTATGACTCAATTCTTTTATGTGTGGTTCTATCTTTCACTTTTGACTTGGAGTTATATCTATATAGACTTCTTACTCTCACACTTTTGTTATAGCAGTACATGGACAATTTAGTTTAACAGCTAAGATATCAGTCAGACAAATGCCTAGGAAAAGGTACAAAGTGGACTATTCAAAATTCTACCATAGTACTTCAAGACTATTGCCAAAATGTTTTTCAGAGATTAAAAAAACCTTTTCAGTATTAAAGTAAATAATGGGTACCTCACATGGCTGTAATTAGGAATAGACTGAAAATGGTCTGTGATATTACTTTAAAAAGTCAGAAGGTTTCACCATGATTACATATAAAAAAGAAACATCAAAAGAGGAAGGTAGGAAGAGTTTACTGCTTGTCAGAAAGTCTAGTTCTAATTTTAATCATGAAAACATTTTCTTACTACTAATGACAGAAAGAACAAGGAAAAGCTAAATTAAAAAAAAAAACCCAAATCTGTGGGCACATCAGAACAGACACTGTAATATGAAGGAACCGTGAAACCTGAAGGAGACGTGCATTTTCTCATCATTCTATTTCCATCACTGGGCAACAGGCATGAAGAGAAAAAAGTACTATATTTTCATGAAAATATCCTCCCTGGAATGCCAGGAATAGACAACACCAACGCAAAGGGAAACAATGGCTGATCTCATGGTTCTGCAGTGGTCCTCCAGAAGCTTCACCCAGCAAAACAAACCCTTCAGATCTCACAGTTCTTGGGGCACATGCTTTAAAAAAACCCCCTGGATTATATTCACAGTTTCTATTCGTCCCTCCCAGACACTTTTGTAGTGGCATCAGCATCCTCCTTACAGGACACCATTTTCCCATTCTTATCCCAGCTGGAGAATAAGTGCTGCATTTGAGGTGATAGAGGGGACAGGCAGTTAAAGGATATTAGACACCAACAATGAAGTAATGTTACCACGAAGGAAAGGGGAATACCCAGGAAAACATGTAGGCTGACTTTGGTATACTTAGTTTGTCTATGGGCAGATTGCCACAAAGGGAAGAGAAAGAACGAGAGGGAAAGAGAAAACCCATACTTTATTTATTATTTAAATAAACAGTTCTATGCTGCTTCCATTTTGTGCTCAGTTTTATAACAATGTAAGTCCATTTCCCCATCATTCCTTAATATCTATATTGTTTAGGACTTTATATACTGTATGATTAGTTGGCATTGGTACTGTTCAATCTGTACTAATCTGTATGCATTTATATTGTGTGAGCAGTTCTCTAATTGGTTTTCATCCAAGTAATCCCACAGAGAATAAGGTTACATGCTGAAAAGGGCTGAGGTGAGAGAGTGGTTAAAAGGGGAGTGCAAACTCTTTTCCCATCCTTATTAAGAATGCTTTGCACATCTGCATTTTCTAAAAACATTTCTAAACTCCCTCTCTCTGAATAAGCATAAAGTCTATTCCACAGCTGAGAAATGTACAGAGAGAAAATGAATCTGTCTCAGAGAACCCCACCCATATCTGCTTTATTCCTCCCATGCTGCTTTACTTCTTGGTCAGCTAAGGCTGTGAATAGTAAATACTGCAGTTTACGAAGGTGGGAGTGGGGGGTGAAGGAGTTATTAAAAAACAAACCTTGAAAAGAAAATACCTCTTGGTAGAAAATACTAAATTGAGTTTAAATAAAAAGAAAGCTTATAGAGCAGATACTGAAGACCTTTTCCTAAAAGTCATTAACAGAATTGCAAAAAAATTGAATACAAAAAGCCTAAAAGCAAGCCAGCAATTTTAAACTTAGTTGCTCAAATTCATATCTGGCCAACCTGCTTCAGGATAGCCTAAATTTCAGGTTTCCCTCACCTCAAAATTTCTGAATCAGTTTGACAAGTGTTGCAGGTACTCAATGTATTAATTTTGTAAATGTTGATAATAGCACTTCGGTTTCAGGAAAATAGATATTCAATCATTTTATTTAATTGCGTAATAATAAAACCAACACACTTTCATATTCCTGGCTGCAAGGACATTTGTTTAGATAAGTTTTTTTAAAGGGCGTTTTATATTACCAGTCAAACACCTCCCAGAAAAAAAGTTGTGGAAGAAAATTAGGCAGGAAGTTATTCTCTTTTTCTTCAAACATAAAAATAAATCTTAATTCTCTTCATAGAACTGCGTGTTCAAACTTGCAAATACATGTATACAGTCATTGCCTTTATCACCTCCAACATTAACAATTTTTTTGTCATGCTTAGATCAAGTTCTAGCTTTGATTATACTTTTTTTCTTTCTCTTCAAAAACCCTTAAGTCAACATACTGAAAACTGAATGTAAAACACACTTTTTATACATACCTGTACCCACATTCTGAGTAGACATTAGAATATTTATTTTAAAAACACAGGGCTTGCTTACCATATTCACAACTTTCAATGGCTGGATTTCAGAAGAGCCTTTTTGAAATGAAAGTCTCCTGCTACTGTACGTTCTTGCTAGTGAGAAAATGCAATTTCACTACATGTGGCTAAACAAAACCGTTTTTTACTGATCAAGAAAAGATATTCTAAACTAATTTTCTGGATTTAAAAATTCTGTTAAAGATAAACTTTTAGATTTTGCTCAGAGCTGTGTAGAGCACAAGTTTTCTTCAACTAGTTATCACAATGTTTGTGCAATGAACATTAATCTAGACGTTAAAGAAAGACAGTTGTCCTGCTAAACTTGACAATAATTTATACCAAAGGACAGTATAAGCCTACTGTTTCCCCCCCACACTTATGAACACCACCATGCTTCATTTCCACATTATCTTCTGGTAACCATCTCCAGAATATTCTTAAAAGCTGCTAAGATGATACATTTGAATTCAGGCATGTGACAGATACAAAATTAAAGTTGACCTGTGTCAGAAAAAAAAACCAGTATCCATTAGCAGCTTTGTACCTCTGCATTTAACTCCCTGTTTTCTGTCTTCCTAGTTTGGGTCCGTTAGCTGACTGGTGCAAAAAAAGACCCCCGGCAACACTGACTCCCTGTGGATACATTACAAAATCTGGATATTACACCTGACTACATCCTTTCCTCCACAAACTAATTTTGTGTTTGAAATGGTTCACGCCTGAGTTGGGTCACACAACAGTAATGTAAACAATACTTGCCAAAATTCCTTAAAAAGTTCCTATGTCCATATCTCTGTTAACAACAGATAGTTTGCCCTGGGAGCTGTCACAAATTTGTATTGACATTTGCATTTTTTTGATTTCCATAGTCACTCAAAATTTCTTGCTAAGCCTCATCAGTCGTAGTAAGAATACCCTTTTATTCACCTGATATGTTAGTAAAAATGTACTTTATGGGGAAAGTATTTCTTAAAATATGGAGCTTTTTACCAAACTTCCAAAAGTTTGGGGTTTTTTTATTGCATAATATAGACAAGAAATTTCACATCAACAAAACTTTCAGAAAATAGAATGAGGATCCTTCAGTGTGAATAATGAGCATTAGATGGCCATCATATTAAATTTGATGGAAATAAGTGCAGGATTTTACCACCAGTTCACACAAAGAACCTACTACACAAAGTTTAATGAGAAATTTATACACAACAAAAAAGTGATTTTGTACATATGTAATTCCATCATGAACTTTGACAAACATGAACAAGGCAGCACTCATATTTATTTTGACCATTTTTGAAGCACCTCAGTATTATTTGGGGGCTCACCACATAAGCATATCCTGAGCCCAACTAGTTGTTCATGGCAAAGTAAATGCTTTCCCACCTTCATCTTCCTTAAACAGCTGCAAGATTTTTCTGTGGCTGTCTGCTGGGATTTTCCCTGTATTTTTCCTGTGTTCAATAAGGCATGCTATATCTTTGAAAGAGAGAAACTTACCACGCTAGCAACTAAATAACTAAATACAGTCTGTATTACATTGCTGGTGGGACCAGGCTTATTATCTTTCCTATGACTAAAATATATGCCCTGAAATCAGAAACTCTCCTGTCCTTTGACCTAGGAGCAGAAGATTTTTTTATTTTTTCTTTCATTCCACCTGCCCAGTGGTGCATGTCATTTCTTACATTCTGATAATCTCCTGTCCATTTCATACTTATTCTCTACAATGACAAAATTTTTAGACTGGCTTCTGCTCTTTAATGCACACGTAAATAAAATAAAAATATAAATAAATTGAACAACCCATCCTTTTTTTAAATTAATGTAGCTAGCTTTGAATTTATAGGAAAGAAGGCATATAGGGAACATATGAAAGTTTTCAAACAAAACCACAGTTTCAATATGCAAAATGTCACTGTACTATCCCAAGTTTTCATTCACCCTTGTATCCTTCAGGATGCACTTCTAACTACTTCTCACCATCCCACTTTGTATTGTTCTATCTGACTGATGAGACATCAAACCATCTTCATAAGGCTTGCACAGAACAGATGTAGGAAAAAAAAGAATTTGTTTCTGCCAAAAACCTCATAAGATCAAGGGCCGTTTAACTTAGCTCAGTCACTTAGTTTATTTTGCATTAGAGTAACTTCTCATTTAATTTACCAGTCTATAATAGGTAACTTTTTCAATATGAAGCTAAAGGTCACTATTATATGTAAGGAAAATTAAGCCGATGTTCTTGGTTGCCTTACAGTTCTCCTAGTTCAACTACTCCAATAAATGAACATGTACAACAAGCCGAAGGGCTTTTTATTACAAATTTAATTCATTTCTCTAGACAACTGTGAAATTTGCCATTGACATTAGTCATTACCCCAAGGCGAACTAAAAGATGATCTCAGTTAATAAATGATCCTTAACAAGGAACGCTCCTATCTTCTGTGATATTGGCACAGGCACATTTTATTAATGCAGGACTAGCTTCCTGCCAGAACACTAGCATTCACGACTATTTGGTGTGCTTGTTTCCTCTTCCTGCTCCTGATATTAATAATTATGCAACGGGATAATTAGCAACACAAAGAGACAGTACGATGCGCTTGCAGCTAGATTTTCAGCACGTTAACCTTCTGGGAAATAAAGAACAGAAGCAAAGAGTCTAGCCAAATAACCAATGCAGGTTGATTTCACAGTGTGTAAAAGGCTAATTATCTGTGAAGATTCTGACCTCAAGTAACAAAATTACACAAATGTGCAGGCATTTTATCTTAAGTAAAACTCAGATGCACCAGTTCATAATGTGAGGAATCATGGTTAATAACTGTCTTCCAGAACTATTTATCTATACAGGTTTATAAAAATAAAAAGAAATCCAAGAGGGAAATAACGATCTCCTACAAAATGTTATCCAGTTATCCAAATACCTGCGAAGGTAGGGGAAAAAAACCTCCCCCCATCCCCCAACCGCTGCAATGCTAAAAAAATATACCCAGTTTGTGACAGAAGTAGGTTAAGTGCATTTTGTTTACTGGAGACAGGCTACAATAAAAAACAGAAAATATTACTACTTCTTTACAGATACCATGTGTAATTCATTCTGATATAAGAATATTTATCCACTAGCAGTAATAACAAACCACGTTTTTTGTCATGAAAAAAATAAATTGTATTTGCAAAAAGCAAACACATTACAGAGTGTGTAAAAATGCAATATTCCCATTTTCTAGTCAGAGTTCCAATTTATTGAAGTAACAGAGCAGAAAATGCACTGACAGCTGTTACATTTTATTGCGAATTAGTATATACGTTTTATATCCAGTGAGCAAATGCATGATACATTGTATTCCAGTAATTGCCACTGGCTTTCCAAATGGAAACTGAATGATCTTAGTGCAATTACACTCAGGAGACTAAGTGTAACAAGCTACAGTTCTATATTATAGCTCTTTAACAATACCAAGAATTTTACTCTGTTTTAAAAAAAGAAAATAAAAAGGTCAGACTGTGTATATAAAGACAGAAATATATTTTTTTATCCATCTACAGATGATAAAATGAGTATTTCTGTTGTTCTTTCTTAATATTTTGTTACATATATCTGAGTTTGTATATTTCAAAAAGTTTGTAAGAATGATTCTTAAGTTTTGTGCTAGTTTAGTCATTTCTTCTGCATCAATACTTTGGGACTGGAGGATAGAAGAGAATGGACAAAATAGTTGGAAACTTTGAACACATAAAATCAAAACTTCTCATTTTCACACAGGAAATAAATGTTTGCTATTCCTAGACCATGCTCTAGTTTGCCAGTATCCTTTCATAAAAAAAATAAAACACTTGTTTTGAAACATTTAACACATTACCTTCAGACATAACATTTTAAATGTTTGTTATCATAGTTCTTTTCCCTCCCCCAGTTATCACCTGAGATAGTAACACTCCAAAGAGAGCCGATGTGCTGAGAAATCAATATTTCAAATGCATTAAGGGGAGTGGGGGCCGGGGGAAAAATATTTTTTTATTTTTATTTTTTACTAACCTTCGTAACATAATATAAACCATTTCGTTGGGCAACCAGTCTCGTGACAGCTTCTGCACCTTCAAGCTCTAGCGTGCTCAGTAAATCCGGCAGTCTCCTCCCCTCTAGTGGCTACCAGCTCTCTTTGCAGCAAACAGAGGAAGTGAAAGGCCTATAGAGGACCACCTCAAGGCCATTTGTGTCATTTTTCTAAGCTTACAAGGGGAGGAAAAAAAAAAAAAACAACCCAAAACCACACAGCAGAGCAGGCAGTCTATCACCGCAGCAAATAAAATTTATCAGTCATTTAAAACAATATGTTAGTAGTGACTACAACTTAATCAACACCAACCTGCTGACATAGATTTGCAATTTGAGCAGGTTATTAGTGATTGAATTAGCAACATGTCACAACTTGTATCTGATTTATTAAAGGAAGCTGACTAATGCAACAGGGCTATAAACAACATTCATGGAGACATTTTTCAGGCGTGCTGACTACAGCTGTACAGCCCATGAAAAAGCAGAGTTAGAAACAATCTCTCTGATTTTGCCTTTTATGCAGGTACTTATAGATTATTGCATACTGGTCTTACGGTGAAGCATGGTGATCTACACTATATACCTGTACCCCAGGGGCATCAGATCTTGTACAGGCAGACAAAAAATATTCAGTACTGCCACATTTAGTAAAAGATGGGCACAGGGAAGTAAGAAGAAAATACAGGGCACTGAGATAGGCTGTGATCTAAGCAATACAGTAGTCTAATCATTATCACCTGTTTTTTTCTATATAGTCTTCTTGACAGAAGATTTTAAGAAGACGTAAGAAGGAGAACTATGAAAAGAGGCAGCATGGGTTTGTGGAGTTTACCAAAATCTCTTTCTGAGTACATAAGGTAAAACAGTTGAAAGAATAATGTCCCTAATGTAGCCTATAATTAGCAAGCACTTGCGCTACTTTGATATAATGCTAGCTAATATCTACCCAAATGTACAAAAAAGGCTATGAGAATACAGAACATAGATTTTAAATTCTTCCAAATTCCAATATTTGTTTCTGAACAGGATTTGCTTCAAAACCCACTCTTTGCTTCTTTGCTCTGGACCATTCACAGCCACCGATAAAAACCTAAGACCTTTCACAGCTTTAGGCAAAATTATTTATTTCAGAGGAATGTTGTAAACATTGTTAAGCATGAGCTGTACAGATTAAATTTGGTAGTGTATCCAAGTCCAAGGGTAACCTGACCAGATTTTGATTCGCTCCCACTTCTAATTCTGAAACAATTAGTTACAGCCCAACTAGTGGCTTGAGAGCGTTTTCATGAGAAACAAGAATTTAACATAAATCCACATAACCAAGGAAATTCAGAATTGAAGCTGTCAATTCTTAGGCCCAATAGAACACATAAAGAGGCTTGTTAATGCTGAACTAATTGGCATTCTTAGCTTGACAGTCTCAGTAGAGAGACCAAGGAGTGAATAAGCATGGAGACTAAACTACCCTCTTGCTCACAGGTGGTCCCTCTAGGTTAGGACTAAAGCACATTTGGAGATGAAGAAGTGAAGAGAAAAATGTACATCAATGGTACAGTTCTATTCACAAACAGGATTTTAGTCTTCACTGAAGGCAATACAACCAATTGTTACCCACCGGGTAATCTTACAGCATCAGTTAGCCTGCACATAAGCAAAATTTTGATTTTTTTTTAAAAAATAATTTATGTTCTATAATTAAGAGGAGAGGCTAATATTGTCCAGCCACTGTCATTGTCATGTCATACCAGTCTAAAAAATGCTATTCTCTGCAAACTGATCAACATAATCACAGTATTTTCAGACATGTACTCAGGGGAAGGACTTCAGCTCTACCTCCTTGAGGCTGCTATGTACCAAAGCCAGGGAGTAAGTGTATCTGCAGTCTTAGACCCTCTGATGCACACAACAGAATATCCTCTGCATTCCATGTAAAAGTAAGTATTTATCTGGCAATCATCAGTGGGTGAGGATCTGTTTTTACGTCGTGCTTGAGCCCCTGTAGGCACGTCTGCAGTACTCAAGGAGCTTCATAAGATTATTGATGTGTCATTACCTCTGGAAGGGAGCAATATGAAAGTAAATATATCTGCTTCAAGCAGATTTGTGCTGAGCAGTTCTCCATAGAACACTGTTAAAAAATCTCCTATTTACCTATTGAAACTATGCTAGATTAAAAGATGGAGATATTGAAAATAAGATACACAATATTAACACTGAAGATAATTAATCAGTGGAATAAATTTCTGAGGTCCATGGTAGGTATTTTTTCAGCAGAACTCCTTAAATCAGTGTTGGGTAGCTTTTTGAAAGGTGCATCCTAGCTCAGATACAAGTTATAGAGTTCACTGCAGAAATCACAGAATGGAATTCAATGACCTGTGTAACACAGGAAGTTAAACTAAAACATTGTCATGATAATTTCTAGATGTAAAATGTATTAATTTATTAATTTTCAGCCACAAGAAAAAAGGATATATCTGGGGAAAAAAGGCTGAGAAAGAATGACTGATCTTAACAGAGTTCTTCAGCTGATGTAATATAAATAGAAATTAATGAGGAAATCTCGATCCTATGCATCTTAAAAGTGACCACTTAAAAATGACACAGTCATAACTCTCCGTATTTGTTCATTTGCCAGATTTTCCTTCCTTGTCTAAAGTATTCTCAGTGCAGGAAGCGAAGATGGTGAAAAGAAGAAGTCCCAGCTCCTGGGGCCATATGGGAAGTCTTCAACCCCACTGCAATGTCAAGCAGCCTCATGGCTACTCTAAATTGTGCCAGCTTACATTCTTGCTCTGTAGCTGTTATACCAGCTGAAGTATAGTCAGGGTCAAACATGATCCACAGGTCAACAGGAGAAATCAGACTCTGTGATCAGAATAACATCTCCTGATTTCAACTAAAATAATTTATCTGAAATAAATTGTTTTACTCTTGTGAGCAAAAGACTTTAAAAAGATAGAGGTAAAAGGAGGATCTACTCCTTCTTACATATGAGTAGAATTCCACACTAAGTTAAAATAAGTTACTTAACTGTGACACTTACAGACACAAATGTGTCCTATCATGTGGAAAGTAGACTAAAATATTTGTAGTTCTTCCATTTCAGAAGAGCTTGAGCTACTCAAAACAGGAGAAGAAAAGCAATTCTATTTTCCTGAGGCTCAAACACCAATTCTAATGGTATTATTTTAGAATTATGACCATAATTTTAATAGCTTTTCTGGCCTTTCAGTGAGGAATCTTCAACAAAGAGATAAACAAATTGAATCCTCCAGTATTAAAAATTAAAGGTCACTGGTTTGGCCATCAATATCACTTATACTTTCTATACTTGTTTAATATAAGAAACCAGATATGTTGTTCAGTTCTCCACTATGCTACCTGGATATGTCAGCCTTTTCAGATTTTTTTTCGCAGATACTTTCCCTTTGCAGAATCATCTGGAGTAGAATTTTGATAAAATTTGAAAATTCAATAGCATCTTTAATAATTAAGCAAATTGTATTTTTTAGTTATCAGTTGTTTGTGAAACACTAAATGCTGAGCAATTTGTCCATCACTGTTTTGTTCTCCAGCAAAACTGAATTATGACAAGAATAGTTACTAGAAAGAGATCAGAAATGGTTTAAAATCAATCAAAATACACAGCCTTGTCAAACAGGGCTGTTTGAACTCAGCAGTCTACATGGATAGTTTTACAGGCTCGAGATTTAAACTTACTAATACAAGAATTTCTAGTTTACAGTTTCTGCTTGTTATATATGTGAGTGCAGATCTGTTCATCAATTTTACCCTGTGAGTAACAATATTTCCCAAAGACTCATTTTTTTTTTTTCCCTGAGAAGAAAATAATAATGTAGAACTAGATACTAAATGTTGCACTCTTCTTGCTTCTTTGTACTATACATCAAGCCAAATTTTACTTCCACTGTCTATGGGAGATAACGAGTTTAATCATTTTAGGAATACCTCAGCTGATACATGATCATTTCAGTTGAAAGCTTTCTTCACATGGAATGCGAAGAAAGTCATATAGCCTGGTAACTTTCAGAAGCCATATGCATCAAATCCTACCTGACGCATTTCTTGGGATTTCCCTCACACCTCACACTGTTTTCAAAAATAAAGAGTACTGTGCATTTTCTAAGAAATGGTCCAAACAAGGAGCAAAAAATTTATCAGAAGAAAGCACATTCACAGTGAATCTTCAGACATGATCTAAGACTGTTCTTGTATTATCTGGCATACATAACATAACATAACATAACATAACATAACATAACATAACATAACATAACATAACATAACATAACAACATAACAACATAACAACATAACACTAATGGTCTTTCCACGTTCAACCAATTGGAACAGTGGCAGAATTATAATGAAATGAAAAAATAAAAGTAAAGTATTAAGAATGTGAAGTAGTTATTTCTTTTAATTAATTTAAAATAAACTGGCCATTAAGCCTGAAAAACTGTCTCTTTCAGAATCTAAATAGCCAAACAGATTGCTTCCTTTACCATCCCTGTAAACATCTTTCTAGATATGAGTCTTACTCCTGAGAAGACCAGCTGTTCAAAAGAGGATGGACACTCAACAACAAAAGAAAGAGAATAGAGCAGATCCACTTTTAGCTGCTCACTAGACCAAATTTTCTCTACGGGAAATGGAGACTGCTTACTGCAATTACACTTTCCCAAGCAGAGACTTCAGGATATTCTGTTTTTTTAACAATACACACAAAGAAATGGATCAAATCCTAGTTATTGCTCATGGGCAAAAGAGGAACATATTTAAGATTTTTCTCCAGATGAATGCGGGGGAGGCCAAGAAAAATATAATATAGCCCTACAGATGCATAGTAAGTAATTCTTTTTCCCATATTGCAGTATCATATGCGAGGGAACACATTTGCTCCAGGATTGCCAGTTCACAGAAGGATCAATGCACAGACAGGTTCGTAGAACCCCGTGTGAACCAACAGAGCTTTCCAAATTCAGGGTAGATGAAAGGAAGCAAATGATCTATGCAGTGCCAAATTGTGTATGGTGCTATAGATAGCTGATCAATGCCAGCCATGTAGCAGACCCTTGCTCTGACAATCTGAAGGTCTGCTCAGGTGACTACAAACAGTAGAAGCAAAGAGAGAACACGCAGAGCACAGCGTGGGTGTTATAACTAGAGTGCTGTAAATTAGAAAGACACACATTTGTAATTGGCATTGCTGACAAAGAAGTGGCACTAAAGTTACAGATGGAGTCAGAGCTGATGCTGGAACGAGCAGCCTAAATAGCTTGTCACTCTGAGCTCATTAAGAAGTAAAATGCAGATCAGGGAACAGCTAAGCAGCTGGGTCAGGTTGTTCATTGGCTAATTTAGTCTAAACAAGAAAGAGGGAAGGCATGAAACATGTTCTGGAAGAGTGTAAAAGAAAGCAAGGAACCAGAAGGGTAGGGGTGGCCAACCACTTGCTGCAAGCTGAAACACAGCTTAAGAGAAAACACCAAAGCCAAAGCAAAAAAAACCATGAAAAACAAAACTCCAAACTTAAATCAACTTTCGTCTTTTCTTCTTTTTTTTTTTTTGATACTTCACTAAATAAACAAAATGCAAAAAATTGGGGTTTCAGCTGTCTCAAAAAATCGTTGGAATCCAAGAATCAAGTAATCAGCAACACACATGCCAGTCAAGCATACAGCTATCCACGGCTGAAGACCGACACTGACATATTCATACATATGTATGAGCATCAGTATTTGCATGTCAGCGCTAAGCATGTAACAATGCAGGTACTTGGGTTAGAAAATTTGGCAAAAAAACCTTGTCTCTTTTCAGAACTGAAGCCAGACCTGCCACTGCTGCAGTTAGAAGGCCTGAAGGCAAGGCACTTCAGAGCCCTCTTCTCAAATTATTAACTACCCGTTCACTTTCTAAAAACTGAGGCTTGTAATCAGGATCTCCCAACAAGCACAGTTGAACCCAGGACTTGCCAGGCTCAGAAGCCTGCCAGGAAACCTCCAGAGAACCACCTAGCCTTCACATTTACAACAGGTCCCTTCCCAGGCTTGCCTTGCCCATTGCAGTCACACTTTGCAGGAGTGCTTTTACTGTAAGGACTGTGCGGAATCAGCATGCAACAGAGGGCAAGGCTGCTATAATAACATTAAATAACTCTTCTTTGTAATTAAAGGCATAAAATCTGCTCCACACACAATCTTTATTTATGTAAATCTCATAGCTGATAATGAGATCTTCTATGAAAGAGAAGGAAAAAATGAGCTAGAAATTCATGATCTGTCATATTTAGAAGCTATCATCAGTCAATGCCAAGAAGTTTTTTGTGCATGGGTATGTAGGTATGGGGATGAAAGGGGCTCTTCTGTGATATTTCAATCTTGTGTGATCTATTACCATTCCCCAAAATAAGTTTCATGAAAGATTATGACGTTAAGCAGTGTTATATACTATGATTAATCCAAACAAAGGATAGAAGGTGAAGGACAAGATATCAGAACCTCTATCTGCATATTATATTCTGGCTTCTTGTAAAGCTCCTGGGGTCCTCCAGATCTCAAGTTCCTGGATTCCCCAAGCCTCAAAATTATCTATAAAAATGTCATTATGCTGGGAAACTGTTGTGAGGTAGCCTGTATAGTGGTTTCCTCCTGTATGTCTTATTTCTGAAGATTTTAGTGTCCTCTCTGGCATTACTATTCTCCTTGATTTTTTCCTCGTCTTTTTAAACCCCTTTGATCTACAGTGAATAAATATGTCAGTGCTGCTAGAAAGGCAAGCTGATTTTTAGATTTAACAGAAAAGGAGCTAAAAATTGAGAGCTTTCTCTGTGAGGGAACAGTTATAATGTTCTATTATCCCTGCAGGGATGGAAAGAAATTCTTGTAAATATTACTTATTTAACAGAATATTCTTAAACAATGTATCAAACTTCTTAGTGAAATCATATGAACAAATTATAACAGACTGGTGAATTGAAATGATTAAGGCTTATTTAATTTCTTCAAACCAGGATGTTTTCCCAACACCACAGTATAGACTGTAAAGTGAGGGACTGGGAGAATGAAGAACCACTCCCTTTGGGAGAATCATAGAATCATAAAACCACAGAATGCCAGGCTGGAAGGGAACTTAGGGGTCATCTGATCCAACCTTTTAGGTGATATAAAGTTTAAATGAGATGGCCCAGAACTCTGTCAAGCTGAGCCTTAAAAGTATCTAGTGTAGAGGAACTACTACTACTTCCCTGGGGAGATTATTCCAACGTTTAACTGTTCTCATGGTGAAAAATTTTCTTCTAGAATCCAGTCAGACTCTCCTCAGAAGCAACTTATACCCATTACCCCTGTCTTTTCCATGTGACTCCTAGTAAGAAAGGAGTCTTCATCCTCTCGGTAGACAGCTGTTATATGCTGGTACATGGTAATAAGATCTCCCTAAGCCTTCTTTCAAGGCTGAAGAAACCCAGTTCTCTCAGTCTTACTTTGTATGGTAGGTTTCCTTGCCCTCGGATTATCTTAGTGGCCTTTCTCTGGACCCTCTCCAGTCTATTTGCATCTTTTTTTGTATAGTGGGAACCCAAACTGACCACAGTAATGTAAGTGCAGCCCAACAAGCACTGAGAAGGGTGGGATAGTCACTTCTTTATCTCTGCTGGTGGTGCCCTTCTTGATGCATCCCGACATCCTGATAGGCTTCTTTGCTGCTGTAGCACAGTCTTCACTCATGTTGAGCCTGTTGTCCACCAAGACCCCCAGGTCCTTCTTCACAGAGCTGCTCTCCAGCCAGGTGGAAACCAGTTTGAATTGCACTCCAGAGTTCTGTATTCCCAGATGTGAGATGTTACACTTATATCCATTGAACTTCATAAGGTTCCTGGTAGCCCGTTCTTCCAGCCTGTCCAGGTCTTCCTGGAGGGCAGTTCTTCCCTCTGGACTGTCAATCTCCCCACTCTACTTGGTACCACCTGCAGACTTCATCAGGGTGCTCCTGATCCCAACATCCAGGTCATTTATGAAGATACCAAACAACATTGGACCCAATACCAATTCCTGGGGCATCCTGCTTATGACTGGTTATCATTTTGAGAAGGAACTATTTACCACCATCCTCTGGGTACAGTCTGTCAGCCAATTCCTCACTCACCACATAGATGACTTTTCTAGGAGATAAAGAGTCAGTTTCTTTAGGAGGAGGCTGTGAGGAACTGTGTCAAAAGCCTTGGAGAAGTCCAGGTAGACAATGTCCACCATTTGCCCTACATCAATTGATGTGGGTCACTTTTTGATAGAAGGCAATCATGTTTTTTAAGCACAATCTGTCCCTAGTAAATCTATGTTGAATTTTCCCAAACATGTGCTTCACCTGACTTGTGACAGTTGCCAGGAGTATTCACTTCATAACCTTCCCAGGGATGGAAGTGAGGCTGATGGGTCTATAATTGGCCAGGTACTCCTCATGGCCTTCCAGTCTTCAAGGATGTACCTGGATCTCCATGACTTCTCAAAGATTATGGAGAGTGACCTCACAGTGACATCAGATAGCTCTCTCAAAATTTTTGGGTGGATGGCATCCAGGCCCATCAATTTGTATGGGCCAAGCTCCTGTAATAGTTCAGTCATCAACTCTTCATTCATTGATGGTGGATCAGTGTCTGTATCAACCTGGACGTTTGTTCCCATGACCGGGCTCAACAGCACCAGTAAAGACAGAGGTGAAGAAGGTATTGAGGACCTCTTCCTTTCCAGTGTTACTGGTGACTAATTCAGTTCTCCTGTTTAACAGTGGGCCAATATTCTCCTTCCATTTAAGTTTGTTGTTAACATATCTAAAGAACCCTTTCTTGAAATTTTTGACATCTCTGCACAATTGCAGTTCAAGCTGAGCTTTTAATCTGCTAACTGCATAACCTGCTAATGCTCTTGTAATTTTCAAGCGGTAATGTTCCACTTTTCCATCTCTGGTACATTTCCTTTTTGGTTCTGAGCAGACCCAGAAGCACAAAGTTAAGCCAAGGGAGTCTCTTGTTCCTCTAGTTTCCTTTGCCCTTAGACAGGATAAACTGTTTTTGTGAATCTAGGAGAATGTTCTTGAAAACTCTCAGCACTCAGTAGCTCCTTTATCCTTCATGGAAGCTTCCCACAAGATCCCTTCCAACTGAGCTGGTCTGAGGTCATTTAAGGAACCTAAAGGTGTACAGGTTCATAGGACCTGATGAGATGCATCTGTTGGTCCTAAGTGAATTGTCGGATGAAGTTGCTAAGCTGCTATTCACCGTATTTGAGAAGTCATGTCAGTCCAGTCCAGTTCCCACTAACTGGAAAAGAGGAAACAACTCAATTTTTGAAAAGGAAAAAAAGATTTAGGAAACTACAAGCAAATGAGTCTTATCTCTGTGCTCAGGAAGACCATGGAGCACATCTTCCTAGAAACTATGCTAAGGGTCATGGAAAATAAGCAGGTAATTTGTGACAGTGAACATAGCTTCATTAAGGGTAAATCATGCCTGACAAATCTGGTGGCAATCTATGACAAGGTTGTAGTGTTGGTGGATAAGGGAAGATAAAATGACATCATGTACTTGGACTTTTATAAAACCTTTGCCACTGTCTTGCACAACATCCTTGTCTCTAACTTGGAGAGACATGAATTTGATGGGTAGGCCTCTCGGTGGATAAGGAATTGGCTAAAATTTTAATGTCCAAATGGAGACCAATGGTGAGTGGCATTCTGCAAGGGTCAGTATTGAGAATGATGTTGTTTTACATCCTTGTTGAGGACATGGAGAGTGGGATTGAGTGCACCCTCAGCAAGTTTACTAATGACACTAAGATATGTGGTGTGGTCAACACACAGGAGGGAAAGGATGCTGTCCAAAGAACCTTGACAGATTTGAGTGGTAAGCCTGTGCAAACCTCATGAAATTAAAGAAGGCCAAGTGCAAGATCCTGCATATGGGCTGGGGCAACCTTGACGTATGAAATGGATTGAGAATAGCCCTGAGGAGAAGGACTTGGGGGTGTTGGTTGATGAGAAGCTCAGCATGTCCCAGGAATGTATGCTTGCTGTCAAAAAGACAATCATGTCTTGGTCTGCATCATAAGTAGTATGAGCAGCAAGTTGAGGCAGATGATTCTCCTCTACTCCACTCCTATGAATACCCACTTGGAGAACTATGCTCTCCTTTGGGACTCTCAATATAAAAAGAAGATGGACTTGTTAGAGCTGGCTCAGAGAAGGGCCGCAAAGATGATCTGAGGGCCAGAGCAACCCTTCTATGAAGACAAGCTGAGCAAATTGGGGTTTTTCAGTCTGAAGAAGAGAAGGCTCTGGGCAGATCTTAAAGAAGCCATCCAGTACCTGAAGGGTACTTACAAGAAAGCTGGAGATGGACATGGGTATGTATTGACAGGACAAGGGATAATGGCTTTAAATTGAAAGGGGAAGTTTTAGATCAGGTATAAGGAAGAAATTCTTCAGTATGAAGGCAGTGAGGCACTGGAACATGTTGTGGAAAGAAGTCATGGAAGCACCATCCGTGGAGGTGTTCAAGGCCAGACTAGATAGGGCTTTGAGCAACCTAATCTAGTGGAAGATGTATCTCTCCCTGACGGAAGGGTTAGAACTAGATGATCTTTAAACTCCCTTCCAGCTTAAACCATTCTATGAGCCTATGATTTTGGTTACATAGTCTTGAAATAACTGTTCAATCAATTTTCTGTCTTGCCTGGAGCTGTAGAACATAGTTAGCAGATACAAACTGAACTCTCTGAATAGGGCATACCTTCTATTTTCCTTTTTTTTGTTGTTGTTGTTTTCTCTTTTTTATTTCTTAAAGTAGATTTCTCTCTAATGACGGGTCTATGTAGACAATTGTATTGATATTTTAAAATGTCATTATTCTCCAGACAAACACTTTACATGGGGAAAGATGTATTAGAAACTCCAGATGTCCCTTTCAAGACTTAAAGAGAACATCTAGTTATATTATTCGTATTATTTTTAATATAATGTTAAAACCTAAAATAAAAAAGATTGGACAAATTCCTGCAGAATCTGAAAAGACAGAGAGAGGACAATGTGTCGTATTCTTGGTGGCAGAATTAGGTTGTCTCAATATTACTGCAGAACTTCCTTGAAGAAGTAGGTCTTCTGCAAATAGCAGAGAGCAAGAGAAATTGGAATTGGTGGACCTTTGCAAGGGGTAAGGTGTCACGTTGCAATATGAAATAGCAGAGTGTGATTTACTGCTACCAAGTAGTGACATTTGAAACCAAACAAGAACACAATGTCAAGATGACTTGGTAGATGGATAGCGGGGCTTAAAAGTAACTGGCCCAGACTATATTCTTTTCCTAACATACACTTAAGACGAAAGTCTTCTTCTCCCAAAGACCTGGGAAATCCTTAAGGAATTAAATGACAAAAAAGGGCATTTTTATTACTGTTTGTTCAGAATTTCATATTGGTAGTCCATTCATCCTTCAGCTATTCAGTCTCCAAACAGGTATTTCAAATTAGCAGGCACTTAAGAAATTGAAGCAAGTTTAAATGGAGATGGTAATGCTTACTCTTCTCATAGAAGCCTTGAAAATAGCTAATATTTGTAGGATGTCTGGAGACAACTGAATGGAAAGTGCTTTAGAAATACAGATTATTGTTGGTTTTATAAGTCAATGTAATTTGCATTATTCTTCAGCATTATTCTTTTTATGCTATTTGTTCATATTTATGACTTCTGTGTATTTATACACATCAAAAATTAATAAAAAGATTTATTAAAGAAACGACAATGCTATAATTGCTCCAGTTGGAAAATCAGTACAACTTCACAGACAACACAGCAATGTGTTGAATTTATGAACCCTGCCTCAATTATTTACATTTAACATGCTGAAAATATTTGAACCATTTAGCTGATGGATTGGAAGCATATTAGGTTAATTAAACCTACCTTGCAAGTATTCTCCTCAGAGATTATATGCTTCTTATATTGGTTATACTTAGAAGAATACATGTGTGCTAGAAAAATTTGTATGTTATCACACCTCAGTTCTGCAAAACCAGTATTTCTAATTTCAGAAACACCTCTCTCACCCTTTCAAGTAGGTCTGAACTGTACTGGAAAGTTTTACTATTCATTGTGATAAGGCTGTTATTTTTCTTTCTTGTAGTTTCATTTAAAAGCTACAATAATCCTTCCTCCACATTTTTGCCTTGTATTTCCTCCACTGGAAGGCAGGATTTACAGAAGGAATTTTTGCTAATATAATTATATTCCCTTGCAGGCTGTGCACTAAGTGCCTCATTTCTGGATTATTATTTTTTTTACTAAACACTTTTGACACTCTTTTGCTGATCCCACAGAAGTCTGGGCTGTTATGAGTGCTGTACCAAGCATCCTGAGTGTTCCTCTGTTGTGCCTCGCAAAACATGGGCAAAACAAGCACAATAAATTATGAAAGTTACAAATATGAGCAAAAAACCTTTAAACTATTAAGTTTGCATTTCAAGTAAAGTAGGGAGTGATGCAAACTGTCGTCAAAGATGTGTTTGGGTTCTGGTTCAGAAGACAAGAAGTGGTGGTTTTGTTACTGTGTAACATTTGCTAACTTTTCCATAGCTGGTTGACAGCTTGAATGTGTAGTCAAACATCCTGGCAGTTTAGTAGTCAATAGATGGGTTCCAGTTTCCTGAAATCAGACATGCTTTCTGTGATTGTAGCCCACATTCAGACAAAATCTCCCTGTCTGAAATATATCATAGAATCGTAGAATGATTTGAGATGGAAAGGTCTTTAAAGATCATCTAAGTCCAACCCCTCTGTTATGGACAGGGAGACCTTGCACTCAATCAGGTTGCTCAAAACCTCATCCAGCCCAGCCCTGAACACCGCCAGGGATAGAGCATCCATGACTTCTGTGAGGAACATGTTCCAGTGCCTCACTATCCTCACAGTAAACAATTTATTCATTGTATTTAATATAAATCTCCCCTCTTTAGGCTTAAAATCATTACCCCTTGTCCAATCACTACATTCCCTGATAAAAAGTTCTTCCCCAGTTTTCCTGAAGCCCCCCTTTAAGTACTGGAAAGCTGCTACAAGGTCTGCCCAGAGTTTTCTCTTCTCTAGGCTGAACCACCCCAACTGTCTCAGCTTGTCCTCATAGAGGAGGTGCTCCAGCCCTCTGATCATCTTTGAGGCCTTCCTCTGGACTGATTCTAAAAGATCCATGTTCTTCCTGTACTGAGGACTCTGGAAGTGAACACCGTACACCAGATGGGGTCTCAGAACAGCTGAGTAGAGGGGGAGAATCACCTCCCTTGTCTTGCTGCTCATGCTCTTTATGATGCAGTCCAGGATATGGTTGGCTTTCTGGACTATAAGCACACATTGCCAGCTCATGTTCAGCTCTCAAAGATGTGACTTGTAAAATTCAGTGTATCCCAAATATGAATTGAGCTCATTACTGTCACATTTATCACTTCAGAAACATGATAACATTTTAATGGAATTAATCTTTAATAGAATTAAGTGTTTGTGAATTGCCTGACTTTATTTTGCACAAAGAAACCAGTGAAAATCTATCTCAATAGTTCACATTAACCTACAAATCCATGATGCTAGATCAGTTTCAAGCTAGGAAAGCAAACTGAACTCTGTATATTCCTCATCAGAGAAATTCTGGCAGTTCAATTATATGGGCAATTACTAATACTTCAATCATGGAAGATACAAAAGTTCAGTGTTTCATGTTAAGTCTGTAAAAAAGAAATACATACTTATAAAAAAGTATTTTTATCTTTTATTTTTCTTTAGGAAACTTCTTGGGGGTAAAATCCTAAGCAATAGGAAAGGAAAAAGCTTATATAATATGCCCGATTTCCTCATCTAAACACAATTTTCATTATTCTTGTGTAGTATTTTTACTAATATATTCATTATTTTTTGTCACATATGTTTCTACAAAGGCTAGTAGTTTCTCAAAGTAACAATGTTTAAGTACTCTAGTAACACAACAGAAAACAACAAATTACCCCAAATTACTCAAAGTCTAATGAAACTTGGATAATATTTTAAATGGTATTCTCATATCATCAGCTCCTATGCTTAAGAAGCAACGCTATCCACTGTCTTCTACCAGCTCAACTATGTCATCTACTCTGTTCTGACATGCACCTTTCTTCCAGAAAAAATCTGCATTCAAAGAAAATTATACTAAAATTTATTCTTGTAAAAGCAAAATCCATAAAAAGTCTTTCATATTTTCCTGGCACAAAAGTCATTCCTTCCTCACATCTGGCCAAAAGCTTCTGTGTTAGGAAGCTTAAGAAAGAAATCAGCCTAAGGTGAGATCCCTCCAAACCCCATGATCAAACATGATCGGTTTGTCTATTCCCCACTGAGATAATAATTGTCTCCTACTAGAAGGAATAGCGGTCTCAGCTGTGAGGTTGTAGTTCAAATACTCGTTAGAGCACAGAATGGAGGGTTCTCACAAACATATAAACACATGTTTCAGTTTCCTTCCCTCTTCAAAAATCAGATGCCAAAAATCCAATATTTAAAGTTAGGAAACTCAAAATAGAGAATGCTGAAGCATACGAGGGCTTATGAACAATTGTATGCTATTTTCCAACTGGGATCCTAATTCATTCAGTACACAGGATGAATATATAATGGAGTAGCAGTAAGTATACACAATAAATTTAAGAAGATGTCTATAACGAACAATACTGCACTGTGAAAAGATACCCAGCTGGCTCTGAAATGAAAAATAATCACAATATGAAAGTGACCTAATTAGTCCCAGTGCAAATACTGTATTCACATCGTTATACTGCTTCCTATACATGAGCTAGTATACCTGTGTGGCATAGCACATATCCTCTCTTTTGGGACTAGACTGAATAACCTTATGTGAAGTGTATGTGGATGTGCCCTACATTTCTCAATTATCCCAAGTTCTTAATTATCTTCAAGTGCTTGCTATCGGAACTCAACATTTTTAAAGAAGAGTTTATCGGTAGGTAATTAATATATCTTTATCTGTAGGCAATTAATATACCCTTAAGATATCCAAGAAGAATAGTGATTTTCAGCAAGCAAGTATGTTTTAAAATAATTTGCCTTTTGAGAAGATGGATGGGTGTGACTCACTCTTTCTAAAAATAAGACCTCTGAGAAGCTGTCAAGACCACACCTGAATGTTTGCCTGAGAGATTCACTGCAAGCCTGAAAGAGAACTCAACAGAATTTTTACCTTCTTGGGGAGAAAGGGAAAGTAGATATCCCCTAATCTCCTTCTCTCTCACTAGCCTTCCCTCTACCCCCCACCCAGCATTAGTTTTTCATTTAATTCTATTTCTTTTGAGGTTTATGCTGTAAATGGTACCATAAAAAGAAAACACTTTAGAAGGAACTATTCTGTGTACTCTCTATGTATTCCCAGGTTAGCTGGAGCCAGGAAAGGGCAGTATTGTGACATATTCTTTGTTTCTAGCAAATGATGAGGAAGAAGGAAGGAAATAGCCTACAATATCGCTAGCCTCTCTCAATTAGTTCATGCTTTTTGGTGCAACTTTGATTCTAATTTCAGTTACATGAAGAAGTGTCATGTGCGATACCTTGAAACAAAAATTTAACTGGGGTAAAACCAGTTGATATAAAACCTACATCATAATTATGATTTTTTTTTACAGATTACTTTAATTTGTACCCTTCACAGAAAAGAGAGGATTTAAGTGGACCATTCTGCTATGATATAACTGAAGAGCTAATATTTTATGCTGTATTGGATTTTAGTGTTCGCGTTAAGTATAGAGAGAGCACCAAGTGTTCTACAAATATGTACAAATGGACAGATCTTACACCTAGATCTTACAATATGTAAGTACAAAGGCAGAATTGTGCAAAAAGTATCACATAAAAGAAAACATCCTTTGTCTAAAAGTAGTTTGTTAGAAAACTTACATTCTAAAAATCAGAATCCTATTTTTTCTGTGTTTTTCAGAACAATAAATCACATAGGGAAACATCTCAGATGACACTGTCTCTTTTTCTTTTCTGCTGACGTCTCAGTCTCTCTCAGAAACTAACTGTTTTCAGGCACTGTCCCAGTGAAAAGCAGCCTTTTCCATTCATCAATAGAGTTCACTCAAAGTCAGGCTGAAGCTAGATATAATCTTACAGAGTGAAGTCAAAGCAAACTAATATCAAACTCTGGAATGAAGTATAAAGTAAAACTCTGTAGGAATTTGCCTTTATTTTCTCTTTAGTCTTTTCTATCTTAGATTTATCATCAACAATTTCTACCATTTGTTCTTTCCTAGATGAATTAAATTAGAACCCAATTAAAGCTTGCGAGTTAGAGCATTTACTTATTTTGCTTAAGCGTGTGAAGTTACCTTAATGCAGTAACTGGGACAACGATAACCCACAATTAATGAACTGTTAT
Source organism: Phaenicophaeus curvirostris (assembly GCF_032191515.1). NCBI lineage: Eukaryota > Metazoa > Chordata > Aves > Cuculiformes > Cuculidae > Phaenicophaeus > Phaenicophaeus curvirostris. The sequence goes on along the minus strand of NC_091392.1, from coordinate 143,373,808 downwards.
TCCCTGTTTGCTTGGTACAGATATAAATTCTGATTAATATCCGTGTGCTTTTTAGTTCAATAAAGCATAAGGAGAGGTCAGAGGTAAAGGATACTGACTTTTTTTGATAAGACAGTCCTGCTATTTAAAAATGTGGGTTCATGTTCAGTTGGTTTTGCCATGGCAGCCACAAAAGGAGCCAGCAGTTTGCCTCTCGCTTAGGTAGAAATTCTTGCAGTTCACAGTCTGATCTTTCATCTGGCCTCTGCTGACCTCTCATGTTTGAAACAGAGGCCTAGTAAGCCTTGAAACATCTAAAGTACAGTAATTCTTGCTCTGTTGCAAAATCTAGCTAGCCACTTGGAAGCAGAAGACTTTTTTCTTGGTCAGGGATTTCTATTACTATATAAGAAGTCTATTGTTTCTTCAGTAGGTTTCTATCTGTTTTGCATGGAAGTCAACTGAATTTAAGCAGAATACCATTCTTTAAAAGAAACAAACAAAAAACCAAATAAACTCCTCCTGTTTTTTCTACTATAAACAAAGGAATGGCTTCAAACTTTAAAAGAATAGTCTAGTATCTGACAGAAAAAGACAATGTAGCCAGAATTTTCCATGGTATAAGTGCTAGTAAACTCTGGGAGAAAGTTCACACCCTTTACTGTTCCAAAGTACACATAAACTTAGTGCTGCTACTTTATTGTAAGGAATTCTTTAAAAACTTATTTTTTATGGAATGATTGCAAATTTTGGCATTTTACTTGGGGAAAACCTGAAAGTTTTAAATGGCTTGAACTGATTCAGTTAAGAGATTATTTTCTTACCTATAATCTGTTTTACTCTTGCTTAATCCATTGGTGGACCTTTGGAGTCAAACTGTCTTCTAAATTCCTACAATCACAGAAAAATAGAATAAATATATTTTTTGCTTTATAATGCACAGAGCTTTACTGTATTGTTAGGTCTTATTGTGTGTGAAAGTAAACACCAATTAATTAATTTCCTATATGCTGGCGGTCACAGAGAAAAACATCTATTCCTCTCACCAAAATCTTTCTAAACTTTTGTCATCAGAGGAATGCCTCAGATCTGAGATATAAGTTCACACCATGCAAAAAAGATAAAGTGCAAATGATATGACTACAAGTAGGTGAAAAGGAAAAATAAAAATAAAACCTTAGGTTTTTACTAAACTAAAATATACATGGAAAACAGAGCTAAGATTTCTTGTTTTCAATTAATTCTGTCTGTCTTCTTTCATTATTATTTACAGAAGAAAACAGAGAACCCATTTCCATAAACTGACTCTTTACTATTACACTAAGTATACTTTTCAAATCTACCTTTGGCTTCTAGAGTCTCTGCAATTCACACTTGCAAGATTTTCTTTATCCATGAAATTTTAAACCTGAAATTTCACTGAACATTTTCAAAACTTGGGTAATAAAAAAGGCAAGATACTTTTCCCCTGGACTGGCAGCAGACTTCAGAGTAGCATAGCAAGGAAGGAAGAGTTTACTCCTGCTTAAATTCTTACTGAGCACCACCTAATACTTTTTTGGCAGTAATTTAACTTTCTGTGGACGAGGGACAAAAAAATGTAGAAACAATTTAACAACTTCATCAAGTTTTTAATAAATGTAAAGTACCAATTCCTTTATAATCTGATGACAAATAAAAAGCATACTTATGAGTGCTCCCATAAAAATAGATATGAAAATCAATATAAAATAATATTTATAATTAAATACAAAAATCAACCTGATCATGACCAATTGTTATCTAGTGATTTATAGTTTGTGGGGTGACTTCAAGAAAAGACTTAAGCTTTCTTGTTTTATTACAAATTGAGAAGTATTCTACAGCCACATAACACTGCCTATGAGGCTCTCGGCAATGATGATAACAACCCAATCTGCTGGAAATCTTATGAGACAGATATGAGTCCAGGATTGCTAAGAACAGAAAATGAAGATTGAACAGGGAGCTCAACTCTGTAATCTTGTGGACAGGACACTCACTTGTGTGTTTCTGGTCTCAGATAGAGTTTTTACATATATACGATGTAAAATTCAGAGATAGTATTTTAAATTTAAGTCAGAATTCATGACATCCATTGTTAGGGAGCAGTAAAATGACAAAACTTTCTGTTCTTGTCCTGTTCCTCCCCTCTGCCTCTTTCATCCCACAACGGCCCTGCCTTGGTGAATTTTTACTCCAAGATCAGGCAGCATTTAGATTTAAAGTGGCTATTATGGACAAAGATGTCAAAATTCTTCCCAAGTGTTGATTGAGATGCCTAAGTGTTTGGTTATATCTAAACTTCTTAATAGTTAATTTATTTATTGATAGATGTTAATGTCCCTTGCCATTTGCTTCATCTTAACTAAAGCAAATTAAACTGGCAGCTAAAGGAAAAAAAACCCCAGTCTCTATTACTAGTTACATTAATAATACATTAATTTCAGAAAAGGACTCTTCTACTCTAAACAGGGTTTGTTGAAGAAATAATTACATGTAAAGAATTTAACTAATGCTTTGTTAGATAAGAATACCTAAACTGCTGATATTTACAATCTGTTCAAAGCTGCTTTCCATTTCTCCTCCCTAGAGTAATGCTGTGACTCTACCTTGTCAGTATATTCTCCAAGTATATGAATCCCAGCTCCTGGTGTCCTGGGAGTTAATATTCAGCTTGCAGAATTCCTGACCTTAGTTCATTTCAGAAACATAATGGTTTAGGATATTCCAGAAGAAAATCAACAAGTCAATTTTCAAAGTAATTAGGAACAAACTATGTTATGTGTACTGCATTTGGATAAAGCCAACCTAAGAGTAATTTTAATCTTCTTTTTTCTCCTAGTAGCAAGAAATAAATAAAAAATTTGACATTATAATACCTATTTTGAAGTATTCAGGTCTTGGTCTCAGTCTTGAGGAAGATTGCAAACTGCCAGGCCCAGAGGGTAGTGATTAGCAGTAGAAAGTCTAGTTGGAGGCCAGTACCTGGCAGGGTACCCTATGGGTCAATACTAGGTCCAGTCTTGTTTAAACACAGAATCAAAGAATCATAGAATGGTTTGTGTTGGAAGTGACCTTAAAGATCACCTGCTTCCATCCCCCTTCCATGGGCAGGGACCTCTTTATTAATGAGCTAGATGGTGGGGCATATTGTACCCTAAGCAAGTTTGCAGACAACACAAAACTAGGAGTGACTGATAGGCCAAAGAGCCATTCTGCATTTTAGAGGGATTTTGGTAGACTGGAGAAATGGGCTGACAGGAACCTTACAAATTTTTACAAGGAGAAATGCATAGTCCTGCACCTGGGGAGGAATAACCCAAGGCGCCAGTACGTGCTGGGGGCCACCCTACTGGACAGTAGCTTTGCAGAAAAGGATCTGGGGATCCTGGTGGATGCCAAATTGACCATGAACAAGTGATCTGTCCTTGCTGCAAAGAAAGCAAATGGTATCCTTGGCTGCATTAAGCAAAATATTTCCATCAGGTTAAGGGAGGTACTCCTTCCCCTCTACTCAGCACAGGTGAGGCCACACTTGAGGTGCTGGGCCCAGTTCTGGGTTCCCCAGTTCAATAAAGACATGGAGATGCTGGAGAGAGTCTAACAAAGGGTCACCAAAACTATTAAGGGACTGGAGCACCTCACATATGAAGAGAGGCTGAGAGGGCTGTGGCTGTTCAGCCTGGAGAAGAGAAGGCTTAGGGAGGATCTTATCCATGTGTATAAATGCCTGGAGGGGCAGTGCAAAGAGGAAGGAGGCAGACTTTTTTCAGTGGTGCACAGTGACAGGATGGAAGCTAGTGGGAACAACCTGTAACACAGGAGGTTCCCTCTGAATATCAGGAGACATTTTTTTACTGAGAGAATGACCCAGCACTGGCACAGGTCTCTTGTCAAGTCTCCACCCTTGTCGATATTCAAAGGCTGTCTGGACATGAACCTGGGCAACTAGCTCCAGATGGCTCCAGGGGATTGCAACAGATAACCTCCAGAGGTGCCTGCCAACCTCAACCATTCTGTGATTCTGAGGCAGTTTCCAGACTGGTAACTGAAAAATGTATTCCTAGAAATGAGCTTATGAGGACTGAGAAGCTATCAAACCTAACTAGTAGGAAAGATTCAGGAGAGGTTAGGAAACTAAACCTTATCACTTGGAGTTAGACAACTCATTTAGGGTCAAAGGGAGCACAAAATATTTTATACAACTTCAGGAGGTGAATACCCAGAGCCATCCCTGTATCCTGAAGCTCAGATTTGCATCTTCTTTCATATAAAAATTTTCACTCTGCCTAACTCAGAAAAAGGAATTCTTAGGAAAGTGCCTGTATATTCAGCCCATGAAACTTTCCTCATGAGCTGCAGAACCTTACATACAAGCATCTTGAGTCAGCATGTGCTCATTGAAGAAGTTTGAAAACAGTTCTCCCTTCAGTTATCTTCACTGAACTTGGCCATTGCACTCCTTCCCACTGCTAACATGAGACTCCTCATAGCAGACAATCTGTGCAAGGACCTGGAATCACATTCTGGGAACCTGCTTTTCCCATCTTCAGGAGCTCTGATATCTTCAGATGTTAATTGCATATTGGTACATCACAATGGATTGAGTGTTTCAGAAATATTAGTAACCCTTAATCGGTGACTTCGCAAACTAAAATTGTCACCTGTGTTCTTAAATCCCTCTGTGGATTCAGCCAGAAGTTGGCAACTAAGACAATCATAGAGACCCCATTGCTGAGGGGCATGGTTTAGTGTTTGATAGGAATGGTTGGACTCGATGATCCGGTGGGTCTCTTCCAACCTGGTGATTCTATGATTCTAAAACAAGCAAAAAAGGTATATTGCAAATGTATCTGTATAAGTGTTGAGTAGCTAGTGGAAATCAGTAGTTGCCAAAGGAAAAGACTGTAACTTCATTATGCAAAAACTGTAAATTTGCTGATATTTCTGATTCCCTTTGTGATAGTAATAAATATTTATTCTTGAGCTTTTATGCAATCAGTCTTGCTCTCAATAATCTTCATCAATATCTTAACTGTGTACGGAAAGATGATGGGCTGTTTCTTGGGCCCTTATAGTAGCAGTGAAAGACAGAATGAAGACAAGAAATAGTTCTCAAAACATTCCATCCATAGACCTTCGCATCAGGTAGTTAATTATAAGGAAAAAGTGTATAGTGGATCCTGTACAAAGAGCTCTGAGTAGCAGGCAATTAAGACTTGTTGGAATAAAAGCTGGCTGGAAAATGAACTGTTAACTGGCAATACATCAGGTTGAAGAAATACTGTAATTAAAAAAAATACAGAATGACTAAGTGCTAGCAATAGTGATGTTAAGGTTTGCTACTCTTTCTTGTGAAATATGTGAATGTGAAAGCATAAAATGTGTTCTGATATTCAAGGCCTAAATAACTTTCCCTGCAAAGTCATCCTACATCTTTTCCCCTACTGTCTCTGTCAATTCACATTATTTAACAACTATGGAAGATTATATAGCTGCCATTCTAAGAAAAGACCTCATATGATTGTTTTTATTCGTAATAACGTATTAAAATACTAGTATTTATCAACAGTATATTGCTTTTGTTATTATTTATCTCTAGCAGGGTAATGTGGCAAATTAACTCAGTGAAGTCACAAATACTGGTCAGAACCTCTGAGCAAAGCAGTATTTGATACTAATAGTGTGTTCACCCAAAAATTAGGAACCAAATAAAGTCTGTTTGAGGGAACTGGAACTTTCCATGGCTTATTGTGAATTTATTTGTTTCTAGTGGAGAAAAATGAAAGACAAAGAAAGTAGTTTACCCATTGTTGGAGAACAGAAAAGGAAAGTCTGATGATATATTTGATGTACCTATCTCTGTCATTTATTTCCTGTGTTTCCTAAGGAGGAATCATGTATGTTCTCATGAACTTATATTTAAGAACTAAAACTTCAAATATGGATACCACTCTAAGCAAAAGATGCAGGGCTGCTTTATTATTAAAAAAAAAAAAGTCTTACGGAAATGCTATATTCAAATTTTGTGTAAGAATATGAAAGTTAATTATGCTTACTTCTCCTCTACCTTTGTGTTTTCTGAAAAAAATATGGTATTTTCTCTCCAAAATAAAAGAGGAAAGGCACACAACTATAAACTAATTCTGTCTTCAGGTATTCAATTCTTTCTCATTTTGGCCAAGTATGTCATAAAATCAACTTCATTCGAATAATCTTGTAAATGGATATACCTTCTAAGGTGGGTGCTCAGCATGTATTTTGATGATTATTTCAACCACTAAAATTATATTCTTGCAAGTTACATTGATTATCTCCCTTCTCCTAATGTATTTTGTAAGGTTTTTTTTACAAAAACATATTCTTGCTAACCAAATTACTTACAAAATTTATGACTTCCACTTTGTGATTTTCTTATATCACTATTTCATAAGGACTCATGCCAAAAAATATAGTCCTTCTTTGGACAGCCAAAGCATATTCACCCACAATGAAGATCTAACAGGCTTGAAATATAAATAGTTTGATAAAAATGTAAGGTTTCTTTGTAAATTAATGTAAAAATCATAGGATTTTAACAACCTGTATTTTTATCCTAGGTCTCCTGAATGATACTACTGCATTTTGTTAGAGATTTATTTTCTATTTTTTGTTAATGCAATAAGATAATCCTAAAACAAATGACATGAGGTTTCGTTTTCCTCTCCTTTTTCAAGATTTTCCAATTAGAAAAATAATGTATCATATCAATTCTGTTATATTCTTCTTAATTTTTTTCATCTATTTAGGATCTGCTTTTTTTCATTGCTAGAAAGTGTTCTTAATCAAATTGGACTTAATCAAAGCATTATTCAAGTCTCTCCCCCTGGATGTAAAGTTCGACATACCTAAGTATTCTGGTTTTTTGTGCTAAATTAAGTAATAAAATACTTAACTGTATGCTCAGTCAAAACCCACCAATGTGTCTATTAGAAAGTCTGCAGCCATATCCACAACTACAACTACACTGTGATTTCTGAAATCTGGTACAATATTTAAAACAGAAGTAGAAGAAAGTGTTCTTTTCTTATTAGATAGATGATTTGTCTTTCCAGACAAATAAAACAATAATCAGTGGAGTTGGTGGACATGGATTTCCCCATGATCCCTGACAGATGACTGCCCTTTTAACATGAAGAGTCCTTGGAAATAAATTACTATTTCTACCACAACTCTTGTGCTACACATCTGTGCTGAATTAATTTCTTGTTGGGATTTGCTTCAAATTTGGCTAAAACCTCAGGACTGCTACTGTGCAAAGGACTGGTAAGAGTCACCAGCTCTGCTCCATTTGCTCTTGGAAAAATGAGATGCATAAATACAGGAGCACTGATTACAGAACAACTCAGAGGAAGGATTCCCCTGCTGAGTCAACATCAGATGCTAATAGATAGCCTAAATTTTCCGTGTCTGTTTTACCATTTCCCCTACACTGCTCACTATTGGTTTTGAAAACTTGAAGCTTTGTCTTGAAAATATAGATGCACTTTATATCATCACGTTGATGGCATTTCCATATGTAGCCCATTAAAGTCACATACTTAATGCTAACTAGTTGGTATCCTTTTCAACTTAAAAGCAGCTTAAGGTTCCCTAATTATTCTCTGAGCAGGGTTGGTCCTCAGGAGAAATTAAGAGCAGCCGACAAATCTGCACCAGCTACAATGGTTTGATTGAGTGACAATTTGAGGCAGAAGGCAGGAGTACTCTCGTTCAGCTCTCTGTCTTGGTCAGGGTTTCTCCACTGAGAGCAGCTGAAAATGCCTTCGGGGTAATTTTGAATGGGGAGACTGAGTGGAAAGCTAGTCTTTCAACTACATTTTGCTTTTTAAAACCAAGAGTTGTGGTGGTTGTAATGATGGTGGTAGCAGTAGTAGGCATATATTTTCTTCCAAGAACACCATAATTCCTGAAAGCTTAACTTACATCAAGATATCTCATTGTCATTACTATTATGAAAATAATACCAGCATTTAGAGTGGAAGAGGCAAAATATAGACACATTAAAAAGCTACATTTTGAAGTGTATTTCATCAGTCTCTCAATATGTTCACACTACATTCTAATCATGTAAAAGAAGGAATTTCTACCTACCACCATTTCATGGCTGTAATAAAAAACATTGGAGTAGAAAGAAGATGTGAAGGCGCAGTTGAAAGAGCCTATTCTTCTCCAAGCTGGTTTGATGTTAAAGTAACTATTTAACAGAATGATATACCACCAGCTACTACTTACACATAATTTATTAATGTGTAAATCTTAAATGAAAAATAATTGAAAATAGTTAATGAGTAAGAGTATTCTGGCAAGGAAGACATACAAATTATAAAACGTAATATGAGCAGTGCAGAACTAAGTAAATCATTGTCGGTGCTCATTCAGCAAAGTTATGCTTTTTCTCTTAATTCCAAAGGGGAAAGAACTTACTTCCATAAAAAAACCCAAACAAACAAACAAAACCCCCAAAATAAAATAAGCTTCTTTTTATGTTTTATCTATGCATAGTATATCTATGTTGAAATTTCAACAAATATTTTAAATAATAAAACTGTATCTAACTTACAGTAGCTATTATTTTAAAAGTCTCTCACTTTTGATTGCACCTACTTTTGACACTTCTCTATGTGATTCAATTTATTTCTTGAGATGCTTTGATTTAGTACATCTCCTACCTCATCCTTTAATTTTCCTAACACTAATTCAAGTCCATAAACACAGAAGCCAAATGAAGGTTCACCAAACCCCTTGTGCACTCAAGCTGCCAAATTTTGCACAGCTCTACTTAAGACTCACATATGTGATCACTCACTTCGAACAAGCTACAATCACAGCAACCAAGGAATTTGCACCAGTTTAGAACAAAGCCTGCTTCTTTCACTTGAGCCAAAGCTATTGGCAAAGAGCACAAAGTGCTGGATTGGCAAGTCAGCATGGATTTAATCCAGAATTCAATTTGAAGCTCCATTACCTACAAGCCTTAACCCTCATACGGATTGAGGAAATGCGTACTGCTTTTAACAAAGTAAAGGACCAAATTCCAGTGGAAGCACGTAAATTTGTGCAGCAGCTCAAGAACAGCTATGCTAATGAAAGAGTTTTATACTTTTTCATTAATGGAATAAGGAGTTGACAACTCCACTGTTCTCCCCCAATATTTTATTAATTCACTACAGTGGCAATTTCCCATGGACAGCATGGATGACAGGAACCTGTGTTTTTGTAGGACTCTGAGAAAAAATGAGTTAGAGATGGAGATGGGTATTATTCAGGTATTATAACTGTACAGACTACTAAACTTTGAGTTCAGTTTTGCTTACACCATCAAAGAGTATTATTTGCAGCAAATGATGATACAAATATCTTACCAAATTTCAAAATAATGCCTCATACCTGGAGGTACAAAACACTCTGAAATTAGCATACTAGAGGAAAGAAAAACACTATATCATTTTACTCTCAGTACTTGGCTAAACTATTACCACCACTCATCCTCTCTGTTAAACCTGGTAGGTGAAAGTAGTCCTGCCCAGTGAACCTGTTAAATTAGAGGTTTTTTCTAAATGACTCTCTTGCCCACTTCCTCACATTGCCTTTGATGGCATCCCTGAAACACAGAGGTACAAGCAATTGCCTCCATAAACAAATAGATGATTTAGGGACACTGTGTAAACTGTCTAGTATAATTTAATTTTTGTAAATTTGCAGGGTTTTGGCGATGTATGAGCTTAGGTGACATCTCTAATGAAAGGTGTATCCACAGAAAGGACAAACATTCTCACTAATAACCATGTAGAAAAGCTGACAGTAGGACTGCTTGACATAGCACTGCATAGAGTATTGACATACTAAGATATAAATCTTGGCTTCTTTTGCTACTTTAGGTTTAGCGGTATGCCATCTTTTTGGAATTTTGGACTTCAGTCCTACTGAGCAGAAATGCTTAGTGTGGCCATGTGGGAGAGATCCTGCATCACCAGGCTACTTCCTAAGGTTATAAAAATCTGTTACTTCAGTTTTTGTGCTGTAAATGGAGGTGCTTTTGCAGCTTTTGTGTAAATATTGCCTTTAGTTGAGCTGGGAAGAAATACCCCCTTCAACAAATCTTTTCACTGATAGCTGCACTCATATGCCACAAACTTGAATGAGCAGACAGCTACCTTTCTAC